>NC_066350.1:4370595-4711834 GCF_024516045.1 Bombus affinis | reverse complement strand
CTAAGTTCAATCTTCTCCACGCTAAACAACAAAAAATCCGCCGGCTTCGATGGCATCCCAAACATCTCGCTCAAACGCCTACCAAACAAAATAAAATGGTACTACACAGTACTGTTTAATAACGCACTAAACAACACGTACTTCCCCAAAAAATGGAAAAAAGCCAAACTCATAGCCATTACAAAAAAAAATAAAGACGGCTCATCACCTGCAAACCTACGACCCATAAGCCTCCTCCCCAACATAAGCAAAGTATACGAAATGACCATAAACAACCCCCTAGCAGCCTTCTGCTCAAAAAATAAGATAATCCCGGAAAACCAATTCGGCTTCCGCCACAAACACTCCACAATCCACGCAATAAACAAACTTACGTCGGATATCTGCTGAGCACTTAACGCAAATCAACGAATAGCCGCCTGCCTAATAGACATCGAAAAAGCCTTCGACACCGTCTGGATCCCAGGGCTCATTTATAAAATGATTAAAAAGAACTTCCCCGAATACCTAATCAAAATAGTATGGGACATGATAACAAACAAAACTTTCATAATGACCGACGGCTCGCACACTTCAAGCAAAGAATTCTCCATAGAGAACGGCCTGCAACAAGGAACAGTAAATTCCCCGCTACTCTTCAGCATCTACAATAACGACTTACTAAACCTCTTTAACCTCAACACATCCACACATAAACGCTCCATAGCCTTCGCGGATGACCTAATCATCTACGTAACAGGCCGCAAAACCAAAACGATAAGAACAGAACTGCAAGAACTCTTTAACAAAATCAGCGATTACTATCATACATGGAAACTAAAAATTAACGCAAGCAAATGCGAAACCATACTATTCAGACCCATGACAAGCAAAACCGGCCCAGCAGAAAGGGAACAAGTCAGGAAATTCCGCCTAAAAGAAAAAGCAAACGAAGAGAACCTCATACCACATAAAAATTGCGTAAAATACCTAGGAATAAACATAGATGAAAAACTAAATTACAAGCAACACATCGAAATCCAACTCTCCAAAGCCAGCAAAGCCTTTTGGAATACAAAAAGGCTGTTTTATTCCAGACTTCTCGATAGCAAAGTAAAAATCATGTGCTACCAATCGCTAATAAGACCCATTATAACCTACGGCTGTCCAATATGGTACAACATACCAGCGTCAATAATGGAAAAAATTCGCATATTTGAAAGAAAATGCATCAGAGCTCGCCTGAGCATTTACAGATCTGAACACAGCGGATACAGAAAATACGTAAAAAACAAAAAAATATACGACTTAGCCAACATCCAGCGCATCGACTGTCACATCCTAAAACTAACGAGAAATCACTTCTCGCAAGCCGCGAAGATCAAAGAAAACAGCCTAATCTTCGGCTGCTTATACCCAAACGACGCATACTTCAAAAACACTCTGTTAACAGGCTACATCCCCCCCGAAGCCTTTCTATACCTAGACGAAAGAAACTATCTCCAAGACCAAAACAACATACCCATAATTTATCATATGCAAAGGAAAATAGGAATGAAATCTATTCAATACGAGGAAAACCTAGATGGCCGCACTGCAGACACTAGGTGGAGATACAACATGGCCCTCCCCCAAAAGGATACAGAAAACAAACACAGAAAAAACACAAAAAAATATTGGTGGATACGGAACCCATAACAAAAAACAACAAGATAAAGAACCACAAAACGGCAACGCCCACTGAATTAAGTGTAAATATGTAAATACGTAAATAGATATACGAATACTATACTAATCCCACAGAACACCTCTCCCCTCCCATCCCTCCCCTAATAGGCTAGTGAACTGTCCTGTTTTTGCGTCCAGGCTTTCAGGACATAAATTAAAACATCGCACATAAGCTCAGCGCAACAGTGGCTTAAATTTAACTAACTACAATAGGCGTAAAAAAAAAAAAAAAAAAAAAAAAATGTAATAATGCATGGCTACGTCGTACCGTCGTGTATCGGTACTTTTGCCTGTACCACTCTACAATTAGAATTCAGCGTTTTTTCTGGAAAAAACCCATGTAAAAACAAATATGTAAAAATCCTGGAATTAATAAACAAAGTTAAAAAAAAAAAAAAAAAACGCTCGTTGAGTTCCGACTGGATGGCAAGAGACGGTCTCGGGAGTTCGAATCTTGCTGTTACTGGATTTCGTTTACTAGATACTAGGTGTTTTCTGGAAATTACCGTACAGCCGATGGAGGGGGTGGTAGATGTAAGGCCCGGGAGCCGGGGGGATAGCCTGGCTAAACCCGGGCATTCTTCTTCTGCTCTTGACGTTCCAAAGTTGTTTGGTAGTTTGTATGAAGGCCCCAGTGTTTGCGCAGACGACACCCAGGTTACAGAGATCGGACTTTCCATGCTGTTAACTGTTCCATCCGTGGAGGTTTTAGCCGGTAAGAATCCGGCACTACCTCGTGTCTTCTGTTGGTGGGCGTTAGGAAGACGACAGAGTGGCAAGGTGTCTATGAAGATTTCCTCCACGTTAAAAAAAAAAAGAATTTTTTTAATTTTTGTTTAGTTTATCTTCCAGAATTTTCTTTAAAAAAAAATTTCTCTTTTTTCATTTGCAATATTCTGCTGTTTTATTTATTTAGCTCTTATTTAGCTGTTAATTCACTTCAAATATATTTTATATCGATATATAAGATTTGTAGGGCAATTATAAGAGATTATACAGTTTCGATAAGAATGATAGCTCGGACGATTATCCGTAGATTTTTATGCAATTTCATACTTCTATGAATCTAAATGAAAAGATGAAACCGAAATTGGGATCAATTTCGTTCTTTCCCCCCCTTTTTTTTTTTTTTAACTCCGAATGAGTCTCATAGAGTTATACGGCATAAGAATTACATTGGCTTTTATTAAAGAACATATTAATTTCCATCCGAAAATATTCAAAGATAATCTTGCAATAGATCATTGAATTTATTTTACAAATTACTTGAAATATAATGAAACGGATATTCTCAATGAATATGGTTTTATTCTTGATTCATGAGTTATTTCTGAAGTAGATGGTAAAATGTAATCTATGTAGATACATATACGTACACAAAAAACGTAACAGTGTTACAAAAGTTACAAATGTGGTGATTCACATGCTATAAATAGTTCACACATTTATTCTATTTTTACTTTTATACAGCTTGTTGTTATGTATAGCTTACTAACAGAAATCACAGCTTTTATTTGTATTTTTGTAGTATCAACACTAATATAGCAAAGTAGTGAGATCATTAAAACGGAAAGTTTACATTATATGTATACACAAATATAGAATGAAGATATATATTTGTTATGTATTATAAATAATATAGTAGAAAATAATTTAGAATACTAACAATTAAGTTGATTGTAGTAAATAACAATGATGGCTGTATTGCATAAACAGTAAACAATGCCTTGAATGAATCAGAAAGGCGACATTAGTGACAATGTAATATAATTAAATATTAGAATTTATTGTTTATGTCTATTGTATCCTTTATTTCATGTAATAAATGTTTATGACATGTTAATATTTTGTAAGATTTTATTAACCTTGATAATGTAATATACAAATATTAAAAACTACATAGTAACAAAAAATATTTCATCTGAGCGCAAATAATAGTCCATTTTATTTTTTCCTAAGTGCAATTTATGCAATTTTTTATTAATTATTAGGAAACATACATTATTTTTTAAGACATATATATTACAATATATCTATGATAATAGATAGTATACATATATTTCACATAGTTCTAGCACAAAAATTATGAAAGATGAATAAGCATACTTTATATACAAAGTATACTAGTAAAGTTTGCAATAATATATACATTATTGCAAAAACACTTTTTCTTTTAATTATTTTAATGAAAATATTATGAAGTATGTTAACACTTAATCAAAAATAAATGATAGCTAATAATTTACTTATCAAATGCTAAAATTATACATAAACATCAATTATATATAAATATTTTAATTCGTTGTAATTTTGTTCATAAAAAAATAGTTACAAAACTTCATAGCTCTATTAATTTTCTATTAAATATTTGAAAAGTATATTATCTACTATGTTAACACATATCCAATTTATTATTAGTAGGTGGTGCATTCAATCCACCAATGTCACCAGATTCAAGTTGTTTAAGTAGGCGAAAAAGAGCTGCAGCTTCCCTAATGCGGCTAAATTCAATGCAAAATGCTTGCACTTCAATAAAGAGTTCTTTCACATTTATGATTTTGTTCCTAATTAAGGATTGCAGAAAAACACAAACCAAACGTACTAACCGATTCTGCATATAACGATCTTTTATAGTTTCACAAGTAGAGATGCAATTACTAATGTATAAATGAACAAATTCTGTAGGTAGATCCACAGTAGTAGTTAACCTATTGACTACTTCCATTGAATGAAGAGACATCTCCATATTTACCAAAACACTAAAATATTCTGTTATTTGACTCGATTGCATAAGTTTCAACAAAACTTCAATTGCGATCAAAGGGTTATTCTCTACCAAATCTGGTAGCTTTCCTGGAGTAAGACCAATATGATATACCAGTTTTGGATCTTTATCCAATTCATTAACAAGATGCTGTTGTTGTTGTAACGTCAGTACACTTTTGAATGCTTTGCCCATTAATCTGCGAGCTTCTGCACCAGCAAAATTTGAGACACACATAGTAGTATCATATTCAATTGTAAATTGAGATGGTTCTGTGATATTGAACCATGGTAATTCATCGACTGAGCGATAAAGAGGGGGTACTAATCTTAAAAACTCAGGTTGATAACTTTGACTACATAAAGGTGGATCATTGGCAGTTAAAACTTCTGTCATGTTTTTTGTTGCATTTTTATCGATCTCTGTTACTTTAGAATGATCCATATCAGGTAAGATCACAGGATTTCCACATTTGGCGATGGAAGGTAATTCTGAACGACGCTCTGCTAGTTGTACTTGTAAATTACTTAAGTCAACAGGTGGTACAGATACAAAATACAATTCATCCACAATTTGTCTTGGAGTTTTCTTTAAAATGTCCTTTTGGTTATATCCCAGTAAACTTATTAAAAGATTTCTTTCACATTGTGATAAAACTGGTATGTGTCCTGAAAAATTTGTCTTTGGTACTCCATTATTTGTATCTTCTTGGGATCTTAAAACCTGTACAAAAACAGGTGCAAATGGTGTCGATGCTAGTGTTTCTCCTCTATAAAGGTCAAATAACAATGCAACTGCTATTATACGTTGAACATTTTTTGGCAATAAATCTATATGCTGTAAAAGGAGAACCAATGTCATTCCCACTTTAAATCGATCTTCTTTCGGAAATATTTGATGTAACTGATTACAAAGATTTTCCAAACTCGTATCCAGATTTTCTTCTTCAAGGATATCCAATAATTTTGATAAATCTTTCGGACTAAGCGTCATAATGCCTCAATAACAGATTGAACTAGGTTATAGCACCTCGATTATATCTTTTTTCCACGATTATATTCATGAATATCGAGGTTCAAATATAGTAATCCATTTCTTAAATTATTAATTACATATAACATATCAACTTACAGTATTTTAGTATTATATACATTTAATTTTGTCACATTTTTTATTTGTTACTTTACAGGTTATGACTAGAATACATGTAGGACTACACGTAGGAATACATGTAGGATTCAATTATACGACCATACTATCAACTCAATAGAAAATAATGAATCATTTCTATCGTAGTATGGAATTGAGTGTATAGAATTTTAGAAAAAATAGTAGAAACAGTAGAAATATATGTACTATATCGTAGTAACAGCAAACTACTTTAGCGCTATCTATTTCATTATTTGTATCGCGCCAATTTCAAAACTCATGCAACATATGTATATGCATCAATATAATTTCATACATTTGTTGATAAATTTATGTACAGATTAGTTGTGTCTGAAATAATTTACAAACTTATACGATTCTTTCCAAAAGTCCATATTTTGAAATGCTCTATTTCTTTTTATTGTTCTTATTAGTAAATATTATTTAATTAGTCTAAAACTAAAAACAAATATATATAAATAGTTCGTATATGAATATCTCTGGTTACACTGTGCAATTCTGTTGTTAATAAAACTATATAACATTAAACAGATACATATTATGTATATGTGTTTTCAAATTGTTTATTACAAGTAAATAATACTCATATATAATATGCTACATTCTTAATTATATATATATACATTTAATTTGTATATGAATGAAATATATATATATCCATATTTCATCCATGTACAAATCTTCAATACATATCTTCATCCTGAAAAAATACTTAATATCTAAAACCATTATATGTAAAATTTCAGCTTACAATAAAGAAAGAAAATGAAATGAACTATATTTTTTCAGATTACGATCTATATCTTTTTGCTTGAGAATTTCCGGTGTATAGAAACTATATAAATTAGAAAGAACTATATATATGTATATGTATAGAAATAGCGCATTATGACACGCTCAAAGTATATTTAGATTTGCTAAGATAAAAGATAGTTGTAAGTTTGATCATTCATAGTTTAAGGAATTTATAATTATTATCTAATAATGTTAGTAAATGTAACTTTTTATAGTAATGGTACTTTTAAAACAACTTTTTTGCTTTTTAAGTCGATTTACACATTATTACACATTAGCAAAAGTTTAGTTAACAATAATCCTTATGTAAAATTTAAGTGATAAATAACAGTCACAAACTAATAATATTCTATTTTCTAAAATTCTATTTTCTTATTAGTAGTTATATTCTATTTTCTTATTATTACTTATATAGTAATTTAACATCATATATGAAAGATTTGAAATTTTCATCTCCTAATTACCTCTATACGTATTGTATGTATTCATCCAAATTACACGTTAATCATTGATTTATTATCATTTTCTTAAATACTTTTATCAAATAATATATACTATTGGCTGATGTATCATCATTCAAGGGTTGTGAATTATTCTTGAAAAATGATTTGTAACAATAGCGGCGCGTGCGTTTCCGCTTTATAAAAATTAATCCATATAAGAAGCATTTCTTTACACTCCTACGGCTTACATTCATGCAATACTTCTAGGCTAGGTATGAGGTATGAGAAATACGGTCAGCTCTGAAACGGTGAAGGAATGCCAGGGTCCCCCACTGATCTCGCATACTCGTTCCCTCCCTGCCCCCGGACCTCTGTAAATTGTGCAGAGATGGAATCCCCACCTCATAGGCAGAAGCACCTGTTGCGCAGCTACCTGTTTTACTCGATCCATGGGGCCGTTCTCTCTTTTCTCTTTCTCTTACTACTTCTTCTCTTTCTCTTTAGTATCGTGCACGGTGTCACGGCAGTAGGACGGTTTCCGATCGCGGTGCTGATTCTTCGGTAAAGGGCAACGACTCACGAAGTGAAAATAATGTCTTCTTGTGCACATCGAATGGAATCGCGGTGAACAGTGTGAAGCCTAGTCTGTTCAAAGGTTTAGGACGGATATTTCTTGGAGAAGAAACGTGAGTACGCTGCAGCAGCCAGGTTGGAAATGCATCGAAGGAGAGTTTAAGAAGGAGCAATGGAGGACGAGCCACGAGATACCTGTTTTGGGGCAGGAAATGTGGCAGGGGCTGTAATCGGTACTTTCCTTACAACAATTCTCCTGCTGCTGGTTGCTGCGCTCCTTTACAGACAGTGGCGTAGGCACAAGGGTGAGTCCTCGTATTTCATAGATATAGAAATCCTATCAACTGCCGGTAATAATGTGTCATAGGATTCGTAATGACAGATCGTGGTTTACATTCATGATCCTGTGTTCGCTCGAGCGCGCTCTAGCTGTTAAATTCAAGCTATTGCAACGACCTTCTTGCGACAACTAATTTGCTCATTCAAAGAACCAATGGTATTTTATCATTGAGGATAACAATTTGTTGCACTTACCGACTTGTAGTCATACTTTTACGATACCAGGCGCATATGCAAAGTCGATGAGGTTTATTGCACAATAAATCGGAATTTATTCCTACGCGTTATTTCTCCGCAACTTCTATAGAAATACATCAAATGCACGATGCAAACGAACTCCGCCCTGGCACGCGGAACAATTATATGCATGTTTTCTAATCGATCGACTGAAAGTTGGGCAATTTAGACACAACTGATGAACTGATAGATGAAAGAAATACAATTATGTAACTAATCGATGTTTCTCAATAATACAACTTTGTGATGTAAAACATTCTGTAAACCAAAACATCGTGTGTCATTGAAAATGTAGAAAAGATCTATCTATTGAAATGACCTACTAAGTAGATTGGTTAATCTCCGAAGAATTGTCATAAAAATTTTACATGAATAATTAGAGATAATAGAACGATATATATCGTGATAAAAGAAATTCAAAGAAATATTCCTTGTCATTTCGTACATTCTATCAACGTGTGTTGCATATTACAAACCTTTTCGCTATTGCGTCGCAATTGATGCGTATATCCACGCAAAAGGTAGACCTTGAAGTGCCACTCGAGAGACACAATAAGACACGAAAGTCTCTCTAGCTCGATACATTGGAATCTCTATCTGGTGGAATGATGTTTACAGATTAGAATGTAAAATATCTCCTACGGAATGTGCATTCTTTACTTTGGGATCGACTTTTAGGATTATAGAATATACTACATGTGGAACGTTAAATTGGTACAGAACCGATATAGATAGTTAAGCAATGTTTTTCAATTCAAAATAACATATAAATATAAGAAGAACTACCAATTCAATTTTTGAACTTTTCTCCTTTTCTTTCTTTTCTTTTACTTACCTCGGAATTACCAAATAGTTAGAAAAAATTCCTATATAATTATAGTTACTTATATCGCTTAGCATAAATGATAATTGCATTTATAAATATTTATTAATTCTGTTTGAAATTTAAATCACACGCAAAATTAATTTGTAGAAATGAAAGTTTAATCAATTGCGAAATGAATATGATTGTATAAATATATAATGAAAATAAAAGTTAAAATAATAATAGCAAGTACAGTAGGAAAAGATATTAACAGCGACAAATGAATGTTGTTACTTAAAAATGATGTTACTTAACAAGTATCGAATTACCTAATAATGGATAAATGGAATCTGAGACTATCTGAAATAATCGATTCAAATTATAAGAACTCTGTTATAATTGAAAATATTTGATACATTGGATATAAATAGCGATTCATTTAATGGTAAAAATTTATATTTAATATTGATTAACTTTTATATAAATGTGTAGAGAAACAGACACACATATAAAATTAATCATTATCTGGTCAAATGATGAGCATAGTAGTAGAGTGATAATGTTTCAAAGTAAATTTAAAGCATTTATAGTAAACAAATATTCTTAAAATACACAAATTGAAGTTATTGTTCGTTATACAAAGGCCAGTCGAAATTTACTTTACTATCTCGATAATATATTGTACTACATATACATACATATACCACTCAGTCTGTGTACCGTATAGTACTTCCTGGTACATATGCGATACATAGTACACCAGTACATACATATATTCTTATTATAAATTAGTTTTTCTTTATTATAAATTTTATTATAAATTAGTAGAAGGAACTGAATAATAACGAAACTGACTAATCGTGTAAATTAAATCTACCGAGGAGAATCGAACTTATTACACGATTTAAGTTTCTTCGTAAAAATGAAAAATGCACTTTGAAACAACCAGAGTAACATGTAATTTTTAATATATGCGTAAACGTAGTAGGCAGACAAGAGTATGCTAAACGCGGCAAATAAGCGCAAATCTAAAGAATGATGTCACCGTATGTAGTAATATAATTTACGTAATATCTCTCAAATATCTCTAAAATGACCAATATCCATTATATTTCCTTATATACATAATTTTTTTCATATTAATTCGATGCGTCGTTTAATGCATCGTACGTATGTACATATAATCTATTCGTCTAGACCGTTAAGTCAATATGTAATATTAATTAGTAATAGCGTAATAAAAGAGTTTTCTGTTGTTCGTATAACACGCGTTTGTATCTCAGTTTTTCTTTCAGGATCGTAAAACTTAACTTTCTTGGCGCTTATTAAGATCCGTCTGTATATTATAACAAATGAACATAAATGAGCACGAACAGGCGGAATCAGATAATTCAAGCAGTAGCTGGCATCAACGAACTACAACGATATCGAATAAACGCGTATTATACGTATACCATAAAAATCGTATTCGTTCTGTTAATTAATGTATCTTTTAAAAAATTTCTTATTTTTATATAACATATCGGAATATGTTACAATTTGTAAACAGAGAAGGAGTAGTTAAATTACTATAAGCGTAGCTTATGCGATAACAATGTCATGTAAAAAAATATATCAAATTCCGATAGATAGGCAATATGGTTAAGCGAAAAATAATATCTATTGAACATTTACTCAGATAGAAAGTAATTTAAAATTCAAATACTTATATAATAATTTTCCAGGCCAAGTATTCCGCCATGAGAATTTATTTTATTTATTATAAAAGTATATTTTAAAAGTAAGTCCTATGAAAACATTCATTTTTAATGCTTTGAAATAATTAATCTCGATCAATAATAATATCAAAGGAATATCTTTAGGAAAACACTTAGTACTGGTGACTGATCCAGAAATCGTCGAAGAAGCCTATGCCTTTGACAATCCTTGTTTCAAGGATGTCACAACATCGTCAACTAACCGAATTCGAGAGGTACCGGTGTCTCTGACAACTGGAGACACTTCAAGCAAAGATTCTGCACGATGGTCTACCTCCTGGACATCCTTAGGACTGGGCTCGACTAACCGCACCGATAAACGAAAAACTCTCGACGATTCGTGCCTTGGGGTAAGTTTTATCTCTTCTTCACCCGTTTCACGATTTAATACAGAAGCTATATTGCAAATGAAGACATAACGCTGTAAGAAAAATACGAAAAGAATATGCATATCTTCCTCTGTAGTAAGCGATGTAAAAGTTTTCGATGAAGCAGGCTACAGTGATTATAAAATAAACATTTCGTTTCAATATTCCAAACATAGAAGGTATTGTGCATAGCCAAATTTGGTTGGATGTACAGTTAATCTAGCCATCTTCGATACGTGCCTTTATGTTTCTTGGCGAGGAGGAAGTCCATGGCGTATGAGTCGAATTATAAAGCTAATTTGTACAAAATGAACGTTTGAAATGTATGTAAGAAGTGAATATAAGAAGAAGCACGTAATATAATAAAATCGAAGTTTCCTATGTAGATCAAAGAACACTGATGATTTAAAGGAATAGGAGAAGAATATGTTAAATATCATTTTAATATGTGTAATATGATTTGTTGAAAGAAATAATACTTGTAACATTGCAATTATCGATAATGTGTTATTTTCAATTCGACTAATCAGAGATTTCTTTTTATGCAGCCAAAAGCAACAAGGATCAATATAGTCAGCTTAAAAAGCCGAGATTTCACAGGGCTGGGATTTAATATTTGTGGCAATATGAGAGAAGGAATCTTTGTTAAAGATCTTCTACATCGTGGACCTGCATCGGAATCCGGTCGAATACATCCAGGTTAGTCGTTATTTTTATATCCGAGAATTAAATATTTTAAAGCAATCGTTATACCTTTATAACCAGTCGATAATTAGCCAATTTTAAATTTACTTGACATATTTTCAAATTCGATTCTCTTGAAAACGAAGATTCGGTTAAAAGAATTTTATTCCACATCTCCGACTTATTCTTGTACGTAGAGTCACCCTTATTAAATATTAAATATACGTAAATAGCAATAAATTTGAAGGAACTTAATTCTTTTCCATTACTATATTCACAGGTGATCGTATAGCTAGTGTAAAAATCAGTTTTCGGAATATGGTTTACGAAGATGCCTTAACGATTTTAAGTTATGCTTCCCCATACGACGTAAAGCTCGAGGTAGAAAGCGGTGGAATTGGATCGAAGCCAACCACACTTTTGAAAAAAAGTGTTGGTCCCAGCGCGGCAAGAATTTGCCATCCTTTATACAGGAGTCAATCAATTCCAGAACTCTCACAATCGAAGAGTATTGCGAAAAGACTCTTCATAGTTGATCCGAATGACTCTATCAATTCTAACTATTCGACGATGAATTCGACTTTAAAATCCACAAAATCCACACCAAATAGTCAAATATTTGAAAAATGTCATGACGAGTCCAAGGGCAATCACTATAAATTTGGTATTAAAGTTTTACCCTCCCTTGATGGAACTGTTCATCGCATTGAAAATCAAAATGAACATAACACAAATCTTGAAAGAAAACATTCAAAGAAACTCGATACAGAGAAACATTTGTCAAATATGAACGAAGCTTCCAGAGTTGGTGACAAAAAGGAAGAAGCTCAATGTCAGCAAACGTCACAAGTATTGCAAGTTCCTAAGGGGAAAAATGATACCTTCGAACTGCATAACGATACATTAAATAAAAGCAGCAAACTTAGTGATGCGTCGATTCACGTACCATCCGAAGTACCAACAGAAGTTCATAACGCAGCTATGGCCGCTCGTAGAAACCGAAAAAATAGTTCTGAGCTATTAAATATGCCAAAAAATATAGATTCCATCGAGGTAGAGGATTCCAAAAATCAGCAAAAGAATAAAAGGAAAGCTCCACCACCACCAAAAAGCAATAATTACGAAATCGAATGTACTTCTACTATGAAGAAAAATTCGTCGGCTACGAAAGAATACGATTTGAGAAAAGAAGATGAAATCAGTAGCATTACTGATTATACGGATTCTTTATCCGAATATATAAAGAAAGTACGCGAAACTACAGAGAGAGTAGATCCACGTGTAGAAGAAAAAGTAGAAACTTTGATAATTGATGGAAGACATTCTGAATCTGACACTGACAGCGAAATTCAAAACAGTTTTACGACTATCGAATTGAACTCGGCTGATATTACAATTCATCGGACACCTGTACCGGAGACAAATAACGACGAAGATGAAGAAGACGATGTTTACAGGAAAGCTGCGAGCTTAGGTGATCTATCAAAGTACGAATGCAGAACGTCGGCGACGCTTGAAAGAGCACAAAGTCTGGATATGACTGATACCGGCACGAAGAAACGTAAAGCACCTCTACCACCGGAGGATATTAATGAATCTACGGAAGATTTAACTAAACTTGATCAAATGGATACTTTTGATAGAAGATTGTTGAAAAAGTCGAATGAATGGGGTAATTTAGAAGATGTTGTATGGCGTAAAAAACAGGATTCGGAAGATAAGTCGCAAAGATCAAAAATTAGAAAAAAGAGTAATGGTTCGCTCGAACGATCTAAGTCTTCTATAGAAATTAAGTTAAAAGATGAAACTTCTGACTCGAAAGAACTAAATCCTACAGACGACGAAACTAGTATCGAACTTTATAATCTTCCCTTGAGCAAAAGACTTACAGAAGAATTTATTCATGCAGAACGAATGTTCAATCCAGATGAAGATAATTCTCTGATCAGAATTGTTAATGATGGAAATGTTATTAAAAGTCCTACAGTTGAAGAAGTAGAATTACAATTTAAAAAGGAAATCTCATTACCCGATGATCTTAACAATGATAGTATGATACTAAATGAACAATTTTCGGATCATGATGAAAAAATAGTGAATAAAGATTTCGAGAAAGCTTTGAAACATTTTGAAACATACGTACAAAAGCCGACATTATTAGATTCCTCTAAGCATGACTTATTTCGTTTCAAAAACTGGAAGGAAGATAGTTCATTAACGTCGAATGAAATGATTTCATATGCCGGTAAAAAATCTGTCAATGAAGAACCAGTGACAAAAATTAATATTAAGAGAGGATGCCATGCATGCGAAGAGAACTGTAATCGTCATGAAACCTGCAAGAAAAAATCATTTACAAAAAGATCATCAACCCCAATACCTTTACAAGATTATTCTCCCAATTCAATGGAAGGTAGTAGTTCCAATTCGATAACAATTAACGACGAAAAGGAACAAGTCTCGATGTCCCATATCCATGGATCTACGCTTAAAGATAAAGAAAGTAGAAGTGAAAAGTCATCACTAAATTCGAACTCGTCGTCAAGACGAGTAATTGGAGTCCCCATAAATCAAAGAATCGATCGAGAAAATGACGAAGACGAAGACGAATACGAATTCGGTTCTGGTGTAACTATAAATAACAAAAACTTATTTGACCGTGAGGATCGTCGTAACATTAATAATATTAGTGTTTCAAGTGGTGAAAACAGTGAAGATAGCGGGTTAGTTGGTGAATCAATGGATTATAATCCACAAGACTTTGATAATCGACCACCACTCCCAGATACGCCAATGCCACAAAAAACGACTTATATTACGGAAATCAAACTTTCTACTAATAGAGAGGAATTTCAAGAAGATGACAACGAGAGCAGTGAAACGCTTTCCACAGTGGAAAGTAAGGGTAAGAAACCGATGCAAAACGAAATCAAAACGACTTCAAATGGAAAACCTACAACTAATAAAAAGCCTCCCGTTCCTCCCAGAAGAACAGACATTACGAAATCTAATAAAAAAGGAAATGCGGAAAAACAAGTTATTTATGTAACCGAATATAAATCTAATGAATCGAAAGATTCAGATGGTTCAGACGCGTCTCATGAAATCAAACAACCAGATAATTGGTCCGCAGAGACATGATCGATAAATTATTTTAGGAAATAAGAAATAAAATCGGACATAAGAATAAAGTATTAGCGAATTACAAATAATCAATAATGTTTTCGAGGTTTTAGATTGAAAGTAATAAATACATATTATAAACTGAAGGAGCAATTCTAAACATTGCAAATTATTAGCAACATTTTTTTTACTAATCATTTCTTTTTTTTTTTTTTTTTAGTACAGGAATAAGACAGATATTATAATCAAGTATGAAAATTTTAATACTATATATAGCTAAAATTAGAATATACTGTACTTAAACTTCTTCACATGGAGAAATCACATCGATCGTAATATGTATGTACTACTTATAGTGCTCATCCAGAATAGATCTGCTCTTGAACTAGTCGAAGAAAATTTTACCTAGTATCTTCCTCAATCTTCTGAAAAGACTGGCTCTTGTTTAAAAAAAACATGTTTTTTGATCATTTGATAAAAATATTTGTTGTTATAATTATATTTATTTTATAACACATTTCTTGTTTTAAAAATTATTACAATTAGAATTTGTATTATATATGATTCGCATCTGTGTAAAATAGTACAGTATTAAAGAGTATCATACATACCAAAAATTGTATGTATTTTGCACGCGCGTTTTTAAACATCATATTTTGTTACAATAATAAGAAATCACAAGACTATGGTTTAAAATATTCCAGAAATAGATTAATGAAATTATTAATACATTTACATAATACATGGTTATAAATGAGCAATAATTATACAAATCCATATTATTGAAATTTCAAATATAATATTAATTAACTTAATTATAAATATATAATTCATAGAAACAATATAATTAGCAAAATCATTCAAAATTCACATTTTATGAAAACAAATTTAAAATATTGTAAATTTTTTAATATATTAATTATTACTATATGTATATATATTTGAATATTTTTTATCTATCGAATGCTCGTATACTATCAGTACTGTGATAGATGATCTATTGCAATAAATGATTTATGCGTGTATTAAATCACGATTTATTAGAAATTTACATATACATGTGTATAATTATTAAACAAATTTTAAGATAATAAATACCTACTAACTAATGACCATATGATATATGAAAATGTTAACACTAAAATTATTGATTCGATTATTGATATTAGATGATATTTCACAATTTGATCAACACAAATTCAGTACGAGGCAAAAATATTTATTATAAGTTTTTCTAAATTTTTTTATATGTGTAAAAATATAAATATTTATGGATATGACTGTAGTAAAAATTCATTTTTTATACTGTACTTTATATTAACGCAATATTAACAATAATAGGGTAACATGGGGCAAAGCAAAACTATAACAATATGAAATAATGTTATTATAATGTACGAATATTATATAATATCCATACTATTTTATTACCATGCATTATCATTCCATATAAAAAATAAATGAATAATTATAATAGTATCATTTTTTAAATATAAAACGAATATTTTTTAAACAATGCTGATAATTATTAACATCTTTTTACAAAAATAGCTCATATGAAAGCTTATAAACAATGTTTATATTATAAAATGTACATAAAAAATATAATATAACGATAAACGACGACAAAACCAGTTATAAAGCTTTGGTTATACAAACAGTATAGCAATATGTTTGTATACATTATCAAATTCTATTACATTATTATTTTACCAAATAAAAGTTTCTCTATTAAACTTCTAACCTTCTAAACTTTCTACACTAGAAAATATGTTCTATCTGTTGTAGGAATCATGATTTTGGTATTTTCATAATTCTTCTATATAATCATATTTTCTTCATTTTAAATAAATATTAATACAGACAAATTTACGGCAAAGTAATCATCATTGAAGAAAAATAAAAAAAAAAATGACAAAAATGTAACAATCATCTTTACCTCATGTTACTCGCCATTTCACTGCAGTTTGCTGCAAAATACTATGAATATATGTACACAGAATTTTGCCACATTTGTTTATTGATATATATTATATATAGTAAACATTTAAAGATTCTATTTCATGTTATTAAATCCGTCCACTATATATTGTTAATTGAGAATATTTGAAAAACAAGGGAACATAATAAAACATTATATTATACGTATATATGTATATAGGACAATTTCAAGAAGCTAATTATACATTGATTTAACAGATTAGTGAAATAAGCAATCAATAATTTGTCATAATTATAATTACATAATATTATCTCTCACTTTATTCATCTTCACTTATAAATCATATCAACGTTTTGTATGTGCATGTAATTTTAGGGTAGGAAGTGTTTCAAATTATTATCTCATCAATATTGAATATTTGAGATGCAAAAATAATCACACAGTTTTATATTTAAAATTGTTATTGACGCAAATCCATTTCATCATGGCTTCAATTTCAAATATAGAAAATTATTTCTTATAGAAAAAAATAGTATTTATATACATATATATCATTTACATAAATTCTAAATAGATCTATTCTTTCATACTGATCTTATAAATTAAATGAGATGTCACAAATATAAATATAAAAGCATACTTTCAAAATTATTATATCAATCTTTTTCATATTTGAAACTTGACAATAATTTAATACATGTGTAGGATTTTGGTTGAAATATAGGTGCTCTTTCTAGTCTGTTTATTCGGTAACCTGTTTTAGAACCATCCTGTGTGCATTTCGATTATTTATAAGGCTGTGTGCATATGTGAATATAATAATTCGAAAAATAATTTCTTGTATAAGAAATTAAATAAATATATAAATTATGCAAATTATGCAAAAAAAATATCTTAATTTTTAAGTGAAATAATGATATATGTTTAAACATGCCTTAGATTGGTATTGATAGTGAAAACTAAATTTTACTTCTTGAAATAATTTTATATGTAAATATAAGATCATGTTTGCTAAAATAAGTCATCTATTTCGTAATTTCTTCAAAATTAAAATACAATTTTATTTGTTAAATAATATATATATACATTTTTATTAAGCAAAAGAGTGTACAGTTAGAAATGTTTTTTGTTGTAAATAGAGGCCAGTTACGGATGTTTCGTTATGCATGATTCAATTCAAGAGGCAAATGATCAAAAATGACAACTTTATTATAATTAAATTTTCTTTAGAGTTCTTAACATTACTAAGACTTAAATAACAGTTTGTAATTTTTAGGAAAGTAATTAAGTAAAATTTTTTTATATGTACGCCAAAATAATGTACTATACATGTGAAATCCATCTGAGTCACATGTTGAATGATTTTACATTTTTCTTAGTATTAACTTAACAAATTAAACAAAACAGATTAGTTCATTTCGATGTTAAAAAAAGAAATTGAAGTTTTAAAATAAAAAAGAGGGAATATCTTCAGTAGTATTTATCTGCTGCTAATATTGTCCAAGAACATTTTGTACTAATCTGTAAACAATGCTATTTAAACATTCCCATTTCTTGTATATTGCTATTTTTATGCGTTCCTTAATTGTTATCTACTGTAAACGATTCTTATTATATAAGAATCTAACAAAATGAAGGATTTTATTGGACCATATATAATCATAAAGTGCAAAATATTGTAATAAAATTATAGACATTAATGTTAAAAATAAAGAATCAGACAAGTATTTACTAACAAAACGAATGTAACAGTTTAGAAAATATCTATATAATACGCATACATATATTAAACAAAACTCCGTTTTCTGTATTTAACTAGACTTCTTGCAACGATACGAAATTTTTCGAATCGTCTGATGTATGTAAAATGTTGTAAATATATGTTATTGATACTTATAATCTGATGTATTTTAATCATTTCATTATATAGCTATGAGACCAGTTTTCTTCGATGCTTAACAAGATTTAAGCAATTATGATAATTAATTTTTAGTTTAGCTGTATAAAATAACAAAGATACAAATTTGTATGTATTTTAAAAATATTTTTCCTATCTTCACATTTAGTTTACAATTTCGTTGGAATCGATCGTACTTTTATAAATTAAAAAATTATCGATAAAAATTTATCATCGAATTGAGGACTATACTCGGAAGATATTTCAAATGAAAAACTGAGGACCACAATTTGATATAAATTTTACTTTCGACGTATACGTGTCATTTCAACTGAATTTTATCTGATAAAAGTAAATTCATTACAAAATACTGGATGACATACACAAAAATTTAAACAATTGTATCTAAACATATATTTATGAAGTGGTTGAATAAAAAGGTAACTATCTAAAAATCCAAAATCTGTAATATATATCATAAACTTTATACGTTAAACATTGTTTAATTTATTGTGCTAAAATTTACATATTCATTTTGAGTAATATTAAACATATATAATGCATATTTAAGTAGCAAAAGCTGTTACGGTATACAAAATACATAAACTTATGTTTGTGAAAATTTTGTCTTGTATAAAATATGACAACAATATTTTTAGATATAAAATAATATATATTTCAAATACATTTTAAATATAAGATAAAAAAAAAAGCAACTTAAGTGTAGATTTACCACTTAAAAATAATAACATGAATTCGTATGGATATATGTATGTATATCTATTTTAACCTTATTTTAAATTATAAATGTTTTTTTATTTTAGTAAATTGCATTTCAAAATATGTATATTCCAGATATAAACATTAATAATTTCCATTCTTTCAACTTTTGTTTTCATATTATGTTTATCTATTATGTATATTCATGTTTATGAATAGGTAAGCAAAATTAGATATAATGCTATATTATACATCTAACTAACATATTTTGTACATCCTACCTTATTTCGTGTTCAAGAAGAACTATATAGTACGTATAGGTACTTTACAATTTACACTCATCAATAAAAAAAAGAATCCATTTTTCAAATGAAATAATAAGAAAATAGTGAGTTTTAATTAATTTACCAACTTTGTACATTTTACTCATTTCAATTGTATAAAAATAATGACACTATCTTAAAACAAGTAACGTATATTTCATGAGATAATATTTTATTAAAATAATATAAGGAATACTCTTATATATATATATAATTATTATTTATATCAAGACAAAATATTTGTCCAAGTCAAATTAATTTCTTTATACCAATCTACATCTATCATAATATAAATTTACAAACAAATCCATTAAGTTTAATATTTAAGTAGCAGACTGTTTATAGTTCTTTGTACTCATTAGCTTTTTACCACACATTGCACATATAGCCTTTTTATATGCACATGATTGACAATAATGTGATCCAACTTGATGTACCTTCTGTCTACATATTCTGCAAGTTTCAAAGGTAACAGTATAGGGATTAAATCTTGCCTTCCCTGCAGAAAGTGCTTTATTTTCTCCAACTTTACGTCCCCCACTTTCTACTGTATTCCGTGCACCACTTTTCCAGGGATCTGGAGTTATGACTTTCCCTAATTTCTTTTCACATTTTTCACAGACCATTTTGAATCAGATTTGAAATTTCAATTCTGAAATATAGTAAAACTTCGTTATATGTTATCTTTATACTATATTGTATCATCAAATTAAATAATAAAGGTTAGATTTAAGACTAACATGTATGTAAAAAATAGTGAAAAATGATAAAAAAAAATTAACGTGAAATTAAAATAATTGGCCAATAACAAATATGCGTATAAATTTTTAATATTTTATATTTTTAAATTAACAAATTAAGATATTTTCAATTTACCTTCAGGACTCTTATTAATGATTAAATATTACTCTTTTAATTAGTACACATTTTATATGATACATCCCAACACTAGTCTTTAATCACGAACGATAAGTATAAATATTCGAGATATTAACTGCAAATAAATAAATTACGAGAAATATCTAACCCAAATATCACATTCTTATCCACGGTCATATAGACAAGTCTCAACATCTGGACTAGACACTTATATATCGAAAGTATAGTAGAAACCGCTCGAAAATTGAGTCATAAAAAAGCAACATGGAAGACAAGAAGATTCATGTTTTGCGCATGTGTAACATGCTATGAATGTCTCACACAGAGGCAGAGACTTTCTACTCATCTCTGTCTAGCTCGTAAAAACATGAACTTTGTTGTCTTCCATGTTGATTTTGCATGACTCAAATTTCGGACGGTTTCCCTATTGAATGTCAAGACCTGTTTACATGGCCGTAGTCTCAATCTCATCCATATCTCATTACAACCAACAGTTATCAGATATATGTACCACCTAGTTGTAATTGCGGATCAGTAATAGATAGCGCTTTTCTGATTTAGTTATTATTAATATCACTAAAAACTAAATACATAAGACTCATATTTACGCACATTGTATATGTACTTCCATATATACATATGGTATATACACATGTATGTACATACATAGATATGCAAAGCATATACTTAAATTCCAATAGCACTACGCTTCTTAATGTAGGAAAATAATAAGGATAAATTAATATTTTTAACATCCTAAATATCTTTATTTATCATACCATATATTTTAAATATTGAACATGCACACACACATAGTTCGAATTTATGAAAAATTAAACATACTCTATTGTTAGAGCAAGTAAATTCATTTTATGCATTATATTAATATATTTTATTACAGTTTATGTTCTAAAAAATTAAATATCACATAAAACTACAAAGTGATAGCATCTAATCATTAAAACAAAAATTAACCTCTTGAGCGGGGATAACGGATATATCGGTTCCTGTTAATTGTTCGCTTGGTGAGCCAAGTGAATACATGTAGGTATCGTATCCGATAGTAAGATAAACATTTCAATATTCTAAACTAATACCCCATTATGCGAAGGACTTGCAAAAAATTTCTCATTCCTTAAGCGTTAATAATTAAACATATGTAGAACAAGAATAGTCTAAAAAGTTACAATAAATATCAGTTTTTTTCTTAACATAACTATGGTTAACCTGAAATATACGTTACTTGTTTTAAGATAGTGTCATTATTTTTATACAATTGAAATGAGTAAAATGTACAAAGTTGGTAAATTAATTAAAACTCACTATTTTCTTATTATTTCATTTGAAAAATGGATTCTTTTTTTTATTGATGAGTGTAAATTGTAAAGTACCTATACGTACTATATAGTTCTTCTTGAACACGAAATAAGTAAAACATAGACTTCTAAACGCAATGCAATCAGAATGCAATAAACTATGCAAGTAAAATATAATTATGTATACATAATACCGGATGATACATATGGACAATGCATACATATATATGTATTTCTATTGTATTATTACCACTAGCTGACATTCTAAAAGAAACAAAGCATGCGGAAAAAATATATTATTATACATATACGTTTATTATGCTTAGTAATATTCTCAAGCACTTAGATACTTTTAACATGAACAATGTACTTATCTTTGTTGTGTTACAGTGTTTACATCGTATATCAATCAATAAATAATGTTTACTTCATATCATCTATCTGATTTTTGCGTAAGAACGATATACATATGTTTAGATAATGTTTAAGTAATAAAAGTATTTAAAATATTTGTTTTAGAAAAATTGATAAAAACCGCAGTTGGTCTGATTGATTCTGTTTGATTATCTGTTTCATGTTCAATTCTTGTTCAATTCATTTATCAGTTGTTTAAAACCAAAGATGTGACTTAAAATAGGGAAACCATTGCCTTAGATATAGCAACTAAATAACGACATTAAGTTCTGTTAAATACCTAAATAAACTTTTGATTCTACAACCATAATTTTAAAAATATGTTTATAAACGCAAAAATAATGACATAAAAATGACAGTAATTTATTAAGATATACACGCATTCATTGTATAATTTTTCTACAAAAAGCAAAAAAATCAATTATATAAAGCAATATTTTACCTATACTTTGTATAGAATATATCATTCTAAGGCACATTGTCCTTAAATATCATACAATAGTTACTTACAATAGTTGAGTATCACAATAATTAATCTTATATTTATGTATTTAAAAAAAATTTTTTTATTACATATATGTATATGTATACGGTAAATCTTTTAGAGGCAAGCAATGCTTTTCTCCATTTACGATGATATTCTTAATTATACTTTTGGCTTATTGAATTTCCAATGGACAAATTAAATAAAAGCATCGACAACTCTCTGTTATAGATAACTTTACGTAGTTAGAACTGGCGCTGACTTTCGTTAGTTTGATTAGAATCACACGATCAACCCTCTAGTCGAAAGCAGCAAGCAATGTTAGTGGAGTAAGAGGGTTGAAGGAAAATTCGACGCTAGGGGTGGCGTACAAGTGTTGGGCGCCATCTATTCGTTCAGTGTCTGACTATCCTCTGAAGACCTGTGTACTCGCGACCGTATTACCAGATTATTGCGACATTTCGTGTGACAATTTAATTCAGTGCATCGTGTCATAACAAAGTGACGAGTGAACGCATTAAAACGGATACAACAAGGTAAATAGAAACGATAATAAAATTTATCCTAAAAGACTTACTTTGTTCGGGTGGCTGCCATCCTCGATGCCAGACACGCGTTAACATGTTGGATCGATTCCTCTTTCTCGCAAGTCGTATTGCGATGGGAGACTCCAATAGAAGACCTGATTACGAATTTTTAGTCTCTTTTTTATAGTGAAAACGTGCATTTTACTTCATTTCGTGCATCAAACGTCCATCTATTTTCGTTAAGTTCGCTCAAAAATGCATAATTTGACGTTCGAAGAGGTCAAGTCACCCTCGAAATCTCTGGATAGAAAGACGCCTATAGCCAAAGCCCTTCCTCTATTTTTTCATAAAATTTCTATTAAACGCATACGAGTTCATTGAAATTTCGCTGATTTACACTCATTTCAGATGTAGGTTCCATTTAAGTTTTCCTTTCTTTTACGAATGCAAATACAAATAAGATCGTACGATCGATTTCTCCTTGAGATTTTTTTAGATATATTTTAAGTAATAAATTCGATCTTGATTCTTAAAATATAATCCAGATAGACAATAGATAATTCGTACGTATCGGATGACAGGATTTGCAATATACATGATGCTCTCATTTTTAAACAGGTGTACCCAGTACCCATAAGTCTGCGTTTCATTTTTGTCAGAAATATTCATAAGAACAATCGCTATACAATCAGATAAATTCTATTTAGAAATCCAAGTACAGCCTTTTTTCATAATATTTGTTTTAAACTATATAATTGACTATTGGCCTATAATCTTTAAAAATAAATATTTAAAAATGATTTCAAGAGAAATACTGTTTTTTCTTTCAATAAAAATTTTGCTAAAATGGTACATAAAGAACATAGATATATACATATTGCAATTTCCATTTAATCAAAAAACTAGTATTTTTAATAGTAAATTATCCATAAGTATTAAAAATTATTATAATTAAAATTATTTAATATGATTTTTATGAGAAAAAATACTGGAATATAAAGAGATTTCAATGTGTGAAGCATAATAAAACACAGTTAAGTACAATTTTGGATAATTGTAGCAAGCAATGATGAATAAAAATAACGATGCCAATTTACATAATAATTCAGCGTACGCAAAATATGAAATACTTTTAATTGTGTAATGTATATCACTTCCTCGATTGTTTTCTAATAATTTTTAATTTATGTGAAGATAATAATAATGAACTTTAAGTTATTTTCTATATAAATAAATGCGTAAAATACATTGTTTTAAATAGCTCACATTTAACTAAATATGTAATCACCAACACCGTTTTTAACATTTACTTTAAAAAAAAAAAATTTTAATTATCAAATTACTGAATTTGAAAGTTAATATACTTGTATATATGTACTACATGGATGTATGTCCATTTTTATTTCCGAGTGATTATATAAATATTACAGGAAAGATATCACATTTTAATACTCATCACATGTAAATGTGTACAAGCATTTTATTATTTACACTAACTTTCTAATTTCCGTTTTTTTATTTCTCATTACATGTCTTTTGTTGAAAAAACAAATCTCTAAATTAAAAACATTCACATATATATATATATATATATATATATATATACGACTTATATAATTTAATAATATATCCAAAATTATATTACGTATGTGTAATAACTACAGAAGTTTTAGAAAATCTTTTAAAAAAATTTATGAAATTAAATATCAATCAAATATCAACTTAAAAATTCATTATACTAATCAAATTATATTCTGTTATATCAATAATGTGTAACATGAAATATATATCACAAAAACATAATATAATGTTATCATCTTTACATTTTGATTTTTATAGTAATTTTTTTATATTACTAGCTAGAACCAATGTAGAGCTAGTATCTATACATATATTTACATCGACACTCGAGTAACTGAATGTTTTTCATAAACTTTTTTTGTAATTGGGGTTAAAGTTATTTCGTATATTTTTTTTAACTACTAAGAACAGAATATAAACAAAATTTTTTGCAAGCATTCCTCAACTGAATTATATTTTTTTATATCTTAATTTCTAAGTCGGAATTGCAAGATTTATTTTCATGCGAATAATCCGCATATCTCATAGACTGTCAAACTGACAAGTGAAAAAAAAGATGAAACTAACCTATGCAGTAACGAAAGACGTCATCTACCGTGTGACAGCACACGTGACGATTAACATGCTAATTTCAAATAAAAAAGTTCGTAAGATAGTTTTGTATAATATGATATTTTACAATGCAAATTATCAGTTATTTTCCTTCTATACTTACGAGTTAAAAATGTTATTTACTAGCATTTCTTTATATGCACATGTACCAAAAACTGAACATTGTGTGTGTGAGAGAAATAAACGCATATCCATGACAACTTGCTATTGTAAGCTTAAAGTTACCAACAATGACAAAATTTAACATATACATAGATATTTACTACTACATCACGCAGATAATACTATATAAAGTTCACAAAACTTATGCTATTAAGATCCATTACATATGGAAGAATTTTAAACAAAATAAAACACAGTTTTGAAAATGATACCTTTCTTAGATTAATTTTCATTGTTTCATTGTTTCATTACATTATTTTATATATTATAGTAGTAATATTCATTACGTTATTAGTATATATTATATATACATTACAGTTACCTTTTCCATTTTTTCCAAGTATTTCATTCCATTTCTCATACTTCAATTATTAATTGTTAGATTTTTGATAAATTTTACATTCGTAACTTATCGTTTTAATGTAATTTATAATTTTTCTGCATTTCATAGCGTTGGTGTCGTACCAGACATCGTCGCGGAAGAATAAAATTAATTATATTCGTATTACACTCATAACATTAAAATCTGAAGGCTAAAACCGATACATATATTTTTTAAACTAAAACTGACTTTTTCATATACATGAAAAACATAAATAAACAATTTTTACTAGCATTGATAAAAATCATTAAAAGATTGATAGCTTATAGGTTTATAAAATAATATTTTCATAGATAACAATACAATCTAATACATTTTAGAAGTTTACATTTTAAGAATCAATAAAATAAATCAAATTACGTCTATTTTAGTACAAAAGTTACACCGAAATACAATGTCTTTGAATTATATGATACATCCAAATACAATATTTAATTTAAGTAACAATACGATATTACAAAACGTAATAATTTATCTTTTACATATGAAAGTATAAAATAAAGTTGATTCCTTGATTGCTTTGACAAAAAATATTTTATCTCATAAGTGCACGATTTCACTCTGTTTAAATCTTGTTTGTTATTAAAGAGAATAATAACTATCGCTTTTGGATTAAAGTGTCATTTGTATGATTCATCCCAATGCTTGTTCTCAAGAAGAATGAGAAAAGTAAAAAAAGGAACATGGGGTTAAAAGAGATAGGAATAGAATGTTGAAATATACAGCGCAAATTATTATAATTACGGATATGCACATGTCTGGAATTAATCATAAAGAGAAACAGGGTCAATACAATAGCAAGCTGTGCAACACCGAGGTAGACTTAAAATGTGCCGATTGCATCTACTGGTGCCAGTGACCTCCTATTGATTCCACGCTCAACGAAGCACGGGCCAAACCCTCGTCTTCTCTCTAGCCCTTTCTAGTATACACTTTCTCGTCTTTCATCTTGCTTTCTTTATGTTTCTTCTGCTAGTGTTTTCATGTTTTCCTCAAATCCGCAAACTTCTCATCCTTTTGCCTTTGTCTCATTCTGTTCGTTTATTTTGACTAGAACTCGTCTTTCTTATTGTATACTTCCTTTCACCCCCTGACTTTCCGCTCTCCTTTTACCACCTTTTCTTTCTTTTCACCGATTTCCATGTCTCATTATTCTATCCAGTTTCTTACACCATTGTCATTTATTTATTTCATTTTGTCTCCTTTTTTATGTTTCTCTATTTTCTTGTCTACTGTTTTCCTTTATTTGTTTCGCATAATTGTTATGAACTACATTATGTGTCTAATGACAATTATGCAAATACATTTATATTTCGTAATATAAAAACGATATAAATAGAATTTTAAAAGAGCATGGTGGCAAAAGAGAATACAAAACGAAATTAGAATTCGGTAACAACGCTATATATATATATAGTAGTAATGTATATCACATAAGTAATGATGTGTGTGTGTGTGTGTGTGTGTGTGTGTGTGTGTGTGTGTGTGTGTGTGTGTGTGTGTGTGTGTGTGTGTGTGTGTGTGTGTGTGTGTGTGTGTGTGTGTGTGTGTGTGTGTGTGTGTGTGTGTACATATATATATGTGTGTTATATATATATACCATTACTTATGTGATTTGTTAAAATAAATTTAGGTTTGATGGATGTCGTGTCATTGAGTTCTTTTGATCTAAATTTTACAATTTCTGTAATAAAGGATATAACTTTTTACGTTATTAAAGTGTGAAGTTGAGTGGTCGGTGTTATGTATTGAAAATACCACGTGCTATGCATATATGTATTTACCTATCGATAATTTAATCAATAAGTGAGGTACCGGTTTATGTTTAGAGTTCAGGACTGTCCAACTTTATAAGTATTTACTGTATCGTAACAAGAATATCATAGTAAACATATTCTCACAATTTTACACTGTATTTTTTTTAGCTTATTATTATAAACGTTCTTTCTTACGATCGTATTACATAAAATACTTTTATATTAATTAACAAAATAAAATAAAATGAAATTTGATAAGATAATAATATTTTAAAGTAATAATTTTTACTTTTTCATGTTCCATTTTTTAAAATAAAAGTAAAATTATGAATAATAATTATGTATATGTATTAAGAATAATCATTATGATATTCTAGGTTTTTTTAAATTTTACTGCTTGTTTATCAATTTTAAATGAGATCTCTAACAGGTTATTATTTTCTTCGTTAAAGACTTAATATTTATTGCATTACATATTAATGACTCTTTACACATCAGTAAATATATATTGAGAAAGAGATTAAGATTATTAATTAGATATTAATTATATGTTAAGCAATATTCAGAACTTTCATCTGATATAAAAACACCTAACGTAAAAATGTAACCATATATGTAGTAGCATTCTACATGATGCGGATATATAATGTTCCAGAATGGACAGGGTATTAAGAGAAATGAATGTGGCGTGGCGATGACAAGCCTGATCTTGGAAAACGCAGACTTGAACCGACTTTTCCCGAAATGTCGGCCTAGGGGTGGCCCACCCCCGAGTCCGGGGGCCTCCACACAGATCAGTCAGCCGCATGAGAGCCTCTGCCAGAAGGAGGCCGTCTCTGTTACCACCAGCCTCACGACTAGCCTCACAAATACACTCGCGACTACGTTCGCAAACACTCACTCCAAGAACACACATTCAACGCACTCACAAGCGATACCGGAAGACATGATCGACCTCGAGCGTGATATCTCCGATAGGTAAATTTATATTGACTTACCGATCAAATATTTTCTTTTAATCGGTAATTAAAATTAATCGCTATAATAAAATTCTTAATGTTACAAGTTACATTGCAACCATTAACGAATATTATTTACATCCCCAAAAATATTTAAACTATATAAATATAAATATATTGCGACGAATGTCCAGTTTAAAAGTGCACTGTTTACTTACCAATACTTTATACAACTATTTAATTAATTTACTGTTTCATCAGAATAAACTAGAAACTAAATTATTTACTAATGCTTTGTTATAATAACTAGTGATTTAAAAAAAACATGCTTAAAAAATAATAATACATACAACAAAAATAAAAAAAAATTTAATGTGTAATTTTTTATTAGAGTTATATTTAAAAAGTACTATTCCTTGTTAATGATAGTTTATATTTGAAGGAAGAAATATTGTACATTTATAATCTATATTTTAAATACATCAGTAACAGTATTTGTGTAATTTTAGGTACTACACTGAATACCATTTATATAAATCTTTAAAATATTTGTGGAAAATATAGCTTTTAAAAATCCCTATATCTTTTAAATAATAATAATAATCACAAAAATAATAAAGATTGGGATAATTCACAGCTACTATACTATTCATAGAAAAATAACTTCATCTTATGATATTAAAAATATTAATAAGGAGAAAGTGCTATTGGAAAATAGAAATAAAATAAATATAATAAAAATAAAATAATTAACAATCATTATATTACATATAATATTTCTGGTACTACCGTAAAAATGTGAATATATAAAAAATCCAGATAACTATTTCTAATCATAAGTAGAACTTAAATAACTTGTGTAGTTCTGTATATATATAGAAAAAAGAATATTTTTGTTATAGAATGTTAATTTAAATAATAAATTAATAAATTAACTAATTTTCTGGATGATGAATTAAAGCATGAATTTAAATCTTGGTAATTTCACAATATTGTATTAAAAGATGTAATTTAGTTTGTACTGGTTAAAATGATTTTAAGCAAGTTTATAAGCTAGAAATATGTTTTATTTATTCATCAAGATGCAATGAGATTGTAGACTAAGAAACATATATAAAAACGCATTTAATGTATGAAAGATGAAATATATAATAAATAAATAATATTAAAGAATGTATAAAATGAATAAAAAACTTCATATTTACTGAAGAATTTAATAAGAACTGTTATTTATTGGATTTTTACTGAAGTGTATAATCATAATGATAAATACATATAATAAATAAAATTGATTTTAATACTTTCTAAGATCTTTAAATTAAACATAGATTATAATCATAATTACTCTTTTCTTTCCTAGGACAACGAACATGGTGTCCGGTTTTACAGGTGACAGTCAACTATCTGTTGGTGTTAGCAGTGGTACAAGCAATGTTGGTGGTCCTCTTGGAACATTTAATTCGCTTGGTGCACTTAATACTAAACCGCTTTCTTCAAGCTCCTCGTCTGCCTCTGGACATAGTGAAGATGCACAACAATATGGTAGCCTTCCAGGTAGTGATCAGCAGAGTCACTCACAACAGGATGATAGTGGTCCTGAGGAAAGCCCTGTATACATTTTAACTTCTGCAAAGGGTGATCGCAGTTACAAATTAAGGGACTCCAGGTAAGTTACTTTAATTATATTGAAATATCTCTTCTGTATTTGGGGAATATATATATTTAATGAATAAAATTAATAAATATCAGAATTATAGTATATTTTCCATAAATAAACTATAATCTCTAATCTCTAATAAACTATAATCATTAATTTTGTATATAAAAAAAGATAGTACAATTCATAATATGCGTTTAAAAATATATGTTTAAAGTAAAAAATTTATAAATATACTGAATAATTTTTTAAATGTAATAATAAATACTAATGTTAATACTTTCAACAAAGGAAAACTCAATATATTGCACTTTCTAAACTTTTTCAGATAATTAAAATTTTAATTTCAAAATGTTATATTAATTATATTAATCTCAAAAAATTCAGATTGTGATATTAAATTTCCAAACAATGTTTTATATTTAATATTGATATTTATTAACATTATGTGTTTCATCATAAACAAATTACATTTTCACAAAACAAGAGGAATGAATAACTCACTATTATTTTTCTAATTCTATAATACTTGATTTATTAATAATTGATTTATTTTAGTCTCATAGCCTATTACAAGAAGATTGTTATTGGGTTCTTATTTCTAATTTCTTACACTATATTATATTCTTATATTGATCTCTTAGTTACTATGCTTTTTTAATTCTGTTATCTTTAAATTCAGTATGTGTAAAATACCTAAACGATTAAAGAATCAAATATTTATAAAAATTTTACCCACATTTTGAAATAATCGATAAACTTGTCAATGACACAATCGAAGTTTAGTCGATAAACATTACACAGCAATTGATGTTAGGTTAGATTGTATCACTTTTTGTTCTTAAGCTTAATTTGTGGTGATTAATGAAAAATGTATATCATATAAACTGTTTATTATTATATTAACAACAGACTTTTATATAAACTATTTTTTATTAACAAAGTGTAAGTATTAACTACATAATAAATGATATAGCATAATAAAGTTTCCTACACTCTTTGTTTACATTATTTTACAGATACTATCAGTACTCATTTCGTAATGATTTTAATTAAGATAATCAGTTCAAAGTGTCTCTAACAATACCATTTATTACGATGGAAAGTTATTTAATATAAATTTATTAAACAATATCGACGAAAACAATGTATTTTCATCTAGTAATTGTAATGCCTCTTTCTTATTGAAATTTGTTAAGTTGTAAAGCATTAAATATATTTCAGATGATTGTATTATTACAAAAATTTTTAAATGAATACTATTAATATTTTGTATTATGTTTCACTTTTTTTCCAAGAAAATTTATGAATAAATTTAACATAATTAATGATGTAGATTAATGTTATTTATGATTGCAATAAGAAAATATTGATCTCCTTTCATAACTTTATTTTTAATATAATTATATATATGTACAAAGACAATACGGTTATAATATAAATGTAAATAAATATGAAAATTATATTAGATTTTTCTTATACTATAAATATATTTCTACAGATTTTCATAGATATTTGATATCTAAATAATTTATAATAAAATAAATATTGTCTACATATTTTGTGTTCCCATTTATCTTTTGTTATTTTCTACTGTTGATTTTACATCAACATTAGTATAACATTTCATAGAATATAGTAGCATTTAATATTTGTATTTATGAAATAAATAATATGTCAGCATATGTTTCAAAAATTTTATGTTTATTCTATTTAATTATTTAATTCCTTATATATTCCTTTTACATTTTACTTCAATGGTGTTTAAACTTGATTTAACGTGTAATAAATAACCATATAAACAAGTGGATTAAATATAATAAATAAATTTAAGGTATCATTTCTACAAATCTATTGTTTTATATTTTTATATATATATTTTTAACTTACTATATAACAATTTAATTTATAAAAAGTAGTTTTTACAAACAGTATTTTAAACGTTAATTTAAATATTTATTATTTTTTTAGAATTATAGAAATTGCTGGTGGACGAGAAGTCTTTTCTCAGAGTCGAGGTAAAGTAGCAGCTAGAAAATCACGCTTTCTTGCGGCATCAAATTCCTTAAATAATGAAGACATTCAAACAGATAACAAGCTATCAGTTAAAAGAAATAATAAATCACCAAACACTCAAACTATATGGGAATTAAGAAGCCGGTAATTTGAAAACTATTATCTACTTCTAATACACAAAATATATGATAAAATTGAACAAGAAAAATTTCATTTATTCATACGACTATCATATTTAATAAATTAGTTGTGTATTATTTTCCTAATGGAGGATTGTATATAATAATAGAAATTATATATGACTGAAATTTTAGATGCGGTGATACAAGAAAGCAGCGTTCTAATAGAGAAGTCACAGAAACTGTATTTTCTTCAGAAATACATTCGGTGCGACATAATCCAACAAAATCTATTGACTATGATTCCCCTAAGAGCAATCACAGCAATCGTATTATTAACTATGACTCAATTTTGAATAGCAATAATGTAGAATATGGTATATCAAAAAATACTGCAGATCTTGATTATGGATTGTCAAAAAGCTGCATAGATTATCAATCAAATCACACTACGCCAGCAAGAAGCATGGCTATCGTTAGTGATGGTGAAGTAGTTGTCTTTGATGACATTGATGATAATTGGCAAAATTTGCGACTAGACTTAACTTCTAACAATACCAATCAAGTTACACCAACTAATTTAAGCCTCGAAATTGAGGAATCTCAAAGAGGTCGCATTCCTCCAGAACCCTTAAGTTCTAGCATTGGAAGTACACCGAGCCCAACAACGGCATATCATCGTAATACTTCAGAATTTTTTAAGGTGCCTATTTTTATTTGCTTGTTTTATCTATAATATATATTTGTATTTACACAATTAAATAAATGATCAGATTTCATTACATCTTCCTTTTTGTAGGATGAATATAATAAAATTATTTAAAACATTTATTATAGTAAAGCAATTGAGAATTAAAATGTTTTCTATGCATTATTATCTAAAATAAAGTTTTAAATACTATATAGAACATATATTTTTAGGTTATTACTCCAGCTAGTGATTGTGAAGTAGACTCACCATCTTCAGAACATAATCACAAAGTAACAAGAGTAATTGGTGAATTACCAATAGCACAATATTCTGAAAGTCCACGACGTTATGGAGTACGTGATACTCAACTTCCATGCCTTTTGTCATCACCATCTGTATACATGGCACCAAGGCCTGGTTTTCCACAGAGAGTATTACCGACAACGCCAAGTCATAATGAGGTATGTTTCAAATGAGTAGCTACATTTTCCTGTGTTATTATACAGAGTGTATAGTGTGACTTAAACACCTTAACAATTTTTAAAGTCTTTTATAAGTTTATACATATGTATAATTATCTTTAAATTTAATAAAATTCAAATTTGAGAAGGAAGAGGGAAGGTTACATTATTATATCAAGAAAATAGAAATTACAGAATATTTTCATGTTTCTTTTTAGAAGGAGGATACTTCTGCAGAAATCATCGTAGAAAAGGCTGTGGTAGAAACAAATATAAATTATTCTGATGATCAAGCTGTAAATGCCTCTCCTCCATCTCCTAAAATTGAAGATGAAGAAGAAGACTCCTTAAAACCATCAACTATACCCACAGATAATATAAGCAATCTGGTATCGTCTGGTGGTAGTACATTTGATTATTTATATGAATTCTCAGAAACTCGAAAAGTACTTGAGGAATTCTTTAAATGTCCACCACCAACAAAAGAAAAGGAAAACAGTACCGAGTCTTTCCCATTTCAGGTATCAAGATTTTGTTTATTTTATATGTATTATAATCGACAAAAGTAATATTTACATAAATACACATTTAATACTATAAACATTTTAAGTTTATTCATGCCTTAGTTAAAGCTTTTAATTCTTTTAATGTAACTTTATCTTACAATGTTAGCACATGATTTACATTAAAAAGCATTTTCTGACTTTTGTTGCTTGTACTAAAATTGATTCTTTTATGATGGTAACTATATTTCGAACTACTGCTTATAATCATATTCTTTTCTCAAGGACTTGGATTATGAACTGCGGAGACAAGGAGGAAGTGCTTATGTTGGTCAACGATTAGCTAGTGGTCCACCAACAACAGAGGAAGTTCTAGTTCACGAATCTCCCAAGAAGCAAAGAGCAGATTTTCCACAAAATGTAAGAATATTCATACAAACAAATTTCTAAATGTGTATATATAGTAATTTTTATTTGCATATAAGCCATTAATCAAATTTGAAGTTAATCATCAAAAATCGATCTACAATAAAAAAAAGATAAAGTCCAAAATATATTACATAGCATCGTTTCACTTAAAATAAAGTTATATTTACTTGAATTTTAGTATTTCGTCTCTTTTCAGGCTGGTGAACATGAAAATAATTTCTTAGACCTCTCAGTAGGTACTGGAAGTAGTGAGGATCTCGGAGAAACAGAGGTTGGATTGCAAGTTGGGCACTCTCGCAATTTTACATTGAGTCCTGAAACAACTGATTGCGATAGTAATTGTGGAGATCTCGATAGTGAAGTTTCATTAATGATGATGGATAATGAATTAATACCAGCTAGTGGTCTTCTTGGATCAGTTGGTGATTTAGGAAATAATTCAGATTCATTGAGAATATATGCTAGCATGCCAGTTCTTGAAGATGGCTTATCTAGTGGACATGCCAGTGATACTGATAATAATAATCCAACTGTGATGTTGATGAAGCGACAAATTAATGAAATTGAAAAAGAAATTATTCAACGTAGTCGTATTAATGATAGTACTCATCCAACTACCACGGAGAATGATTCAGTTGGGAAAGATCTCTCTGGCTTAAATGTCGGCAAAGATATTTTGCATTCCTTAAAAACTTCGTCGCCTGATCTATTTGTTCCTAAGAAAGAAAATTCGTATGATACAAATGAGCTTCAGCTTGATGGTTTGGATCCTCTTGGCACACCGCCACCGCCAGCACCTCAGGCTAGACAAAGCGTTAATCTAGAAATAGGTGGTGAAGTTGAAGCTGCTATTAAAGACATTAGAATGGCTTTGCAAAGGACTAAGACTTTACCTGTAAAATCTTCTACAGAAGAACCAGCTGAACCTAATGTCAGTCCTATTTGGATACCAAGGTATTTCACTTTCCTTTTTTTAAAATTTGTATTCTTTTATTTGTTTTGCAAATACTTGTATATTTTTAATACGAATTAAGGCAACAGCAATTATATTTGAATTTTAATTTATAAGTTATATATTAATATTTTTGCTATTTCTTTCGCTCTTTCAAAATTTTAAATAAAATCTTTCAGTATCATATTTCATTCTTTTAAAGTTTGCACTAAAATACCCGATGTGAGCAATAAAAATTACAAACATGAATTATGTGTACTGTTAAACATCTTTATATTTACATAAATAATTTATAACGTAAGATTTTATCTATTCTACAATAGTATTTATTGTTACTATCGTACACATCAATCCACAGAGTATTCTTTATTGACAGTAATACATATATTTATTTTAGTTATTATAGACATCATTATTATAAATTTTTAATCTGAATATTTTCTTATTTTAATATTTGTACTATTTAAATGGCACAGTCTCGATAATCTATTGTAAAATAAAAATATTAAGAATACAAAATATTGTAAAAAAGAAACTATTTTGCATAATAAATTAATCATTCATATTTGTATTTGAGATGTAATTACTGTTCTTTAAGAACATCTAACTAAAATGTAGTCTATCGGATGGCAGGCGGAGAATTTGCGTGGAAAATAATAGCGAAGAGTCGGAAGTTCGTCGTACGGGTGAAGAAGCAGATGTTGAAATCGAGGAGGGTCCAGATGAAGAAGAGGCAGATACTGACCTCGAAACTGATCGTTTACTTGGACAGCAAAGAACAGACGACCAGGGTTTTTACGACGACAAGGTAAGATATATAATAATAAAATAATATTATTCAATAAGGTTTTTTTAAATCACAATCTTACGAATTAACGAAATAATCTTCGCGCAAATTAGTAAAATTAAAACAGACCTCTAAAGATAACAGTATATGTATATGTACTATACATATAAACTGAAATCGTCATGTATTTTGTTGCAGGCGAAATGTATAATATTAAAAAATAATATCTAATCAAAGATACCGAGTACATATAGTACAGTTTTCTTTCTAGTACGAACTTTAACTTTTCTCCACTTTTTTATTATTACAGTTATCTTCTTATGTTATCGTGTTAACTTTATTTTTTTAAAATAATAAGTATTTAAAAATTACTGTTGATTTTTATTATTCTAAATATTTATTAAAAAAACATTTACAGCAATTTAGAATATGGTCCTTACAAATGTTGAACCAGGTTCTGTCAAAGATTTTTAATAATTTCAACCTTTAATAATGAAAATTAAAAACTTATCGATATTTATCATTTATTCAGTGAAGTTTTTTTTATTATTGCCATTTATAATTCGGATTATACAATTAACAAAATACTTTGTATTAAAAATATTACTTTTCATATATAACCACGCAAATATATTTATGTACAAATTATTATTATCGATACTCTATGTTAGAAGGTATCTGTTGATTCAGTATTTTATTAGTAAATAATTATGTACAGGGTATTTGAAACTTATTTGTCACGAGCATCACAGTGTTATTCTACGCCTCTGAATTGTCAAAGATCTGCAAAAAAATAGCCGCAAAATTGACCATGACCTTGTTGATATTAAAGGTCAACATTTTTTTTGTTGCATCGTATTTTATTCATCGTGAGGACAAAAAGTATCCAAAGAATCGTAAATCGTAACTCAATAGTTCTCTTGGGGAAAAAATGTTAAAGTTCCATTAATTTTTAAATTCACTTTATTTGTAATTTGCTTACATTGTACAGTCAGCTGCAGGAAAAGTAGCATCTATTGTCATACGTAGGCACTCCAGATCCACTATTATAAATTCCATATTTCTCTTTCTTCTCTCTCGCAGCCCCGGACTCGTATTTCTACATTCCAAATCAATTTTTCTCCTAGATTACGCCCTGACTTTAGATGATAAGAAAATTGATGCACCGGTTGGCTAGTGTGAGATGGAGCAGCATCATCGATCGATTCAACAATTTTTTTATCGTCAAAGTCAGTGCGTGATCTTGGGGAGAAATTTAGTCGGAATGTAGAAATGCGACTTCGGAAATAAGAAAGGCTAATTAACGAGAAAGAAGAAAAAAGAAGATATCGAATTTATAATAGTGGATTTGGGATATCCATATGTGACGATAAATGCTACTTTTCCTGTATTTAACTGCCAATTGTGCATAAGCATATTGCAAAGCAAGTTTTAAAATTAATGGAACTTCAACATATCTTTTTTTTTTTCAAGAGAACTATCGAGTTGCGAACCACGGTTCCTTGGATACCTTTCGTCTTCACGATAAGTAGAATATGATGCAACAAAGAAATTTGATCTTTAACGTCAAGGTCAAGGTTACATTGAGGATTCAGGGTGTAGAAAAATGCTGTGATCATGACAAATCAGTTTCAAATATCCTATATATATCAACAACAAAACTCTTTTATTCGTTAATGATTAATAATTCTCATATTATACAACTTATTTGATGATATGATAACATATAATTGTTCAATGGTCTTAATCCTTTATTTAGTAATACAGAAAATATTTTTAAAATATTCCGCAATATCTAAGAGAAGTTCAGTAAAGTTCATTAATTATAAAATAATGTTATTTAACAATAAATAAATTTAATAACAATAAAATATCATTTAACCGAATAAGATACTATTTACGATTAGAAAAAATTGTTGAGGTAAAATTAACCGTTATTTTTACACGGAAAATATTTTAATTTATTTCACAGCTTCTCGATCTTTATCGCCCCCTTCTCGTGTATTCTGCGAAGAAACATATTATAATGCATAAAGATTAATTTATTCAAAATACGTTAAACTAAATAAAGGATTAAAGAAAATAAAAAATATGCCTTAGGTAGTGCATGATCTGTGTAGGGGTATTATCTTAAGGGTAAACAGACTAACATAATAAATATAATTGGTGTTACATAGGGGTGGAGGAAGCCTAAGACTAGGACAATGTTACCACCGATGAGTGGAAAAGTGCCAACTCCTAAGCAAACTCCCCCGAAAAGCCTGAGTGTCGTTCCGGTAGAAAGCCCGCTAGCACCTTCGGAACCCTTAGCTTCAACCTCAGCCTGTGTATCCACTTCCGCTTCTGCCTCTATTTCACCTCCTCCAGTAGTTTCCGTTATTCAAGCTCCGCCTTCCGATTGTGATGTTACTACTCCCTCACAACCTTCAACAAGTCCACAGAAGACTCCAGCCAAAAATTCTCCCTCGTCCCCTCAGAGTCTCAAGGAATCCAGCAACAAGGTGAAAAAGGTGCCCCTTCAATTACATTTCATCAACCTATCTTCTTTTATTATGGCTGCTACTAATCATACTGCTACTACTCTCTTTTCTATTTATTTATTATTACCATTAGTGCAAGTAACATATTCAGTTAAATAACAACAAACAACAAATACCAATTGATATATTTACTACAATCCTCATGTTATTCATTATTTGTTAAAAAAAAAAATCTTTCATTATTTAAAAATTAAATAATTATCAAATAATTATTAATTAAATATTATCAAATATTATTAATTAAACTATTAATTAAGTTAAATTATTATTATTAAATAAATAAAAATTAAAGGTAGATTTCTCTGTTACAATTGTATATCATATTTTGATATTCATAAAATAATTAATAATTTCTCATGAATGTTTTTCAAAAGGATTTGTTTTTTATTTTATTAATTTCGAAAATAAGTGTTCTATAAAATTATAATGCTTTTGGGAGTTTTCTATCTATATTTATACCTTATATTTGAGTTCTGAAAATTTCGAGTTTTAGAGTAACTGATTGCATTTATTTGTAATCTTAGTACAATCCTCCTAATCAATAACATCATTTGCTATTTCTTCCACTACATACATAGAGACCATTCTATGGAGGATTCAGAAATCAATCAGTGCAAGTCCAACTTTCCCCGAAAATGAGTTACATAGTCCAAAAACTATTTTATTATTAAAATATTCCAATTGATAAAGTAGCTACTTCTATATGTAGATATACAATAGATTTCGGTACTTATGTCGACCACTGAGTTACAGGTCAAAATTATTCAGCGGACGATCAATGTAAGTCACTTTAAAGTCGCGTTAAGTTTACGCTTTGTTATTTGTTATTTAGAGAATAATTTCAACATGAGAGACAAAAAATGAAAATACGCACTTTTTGTTATCAGAAAATTATCTTTCTCCTGATAGTGGGCCTGATAATAATTACTTAGGAATGCTGTCCTAGATTTCGATGATTTTTTAAAATATTGTAGAAATTTTAAACAACTTTTCCCTCTGCATGTTACCGCTGGACTCTTTTAGTATTTGCAAAAAACTGTCGCTACCACTACAGTGAGTTCTACCTATGTGGGTATACCTGTGACATAGTCTACATCCATCAACCATTAATCTCGTTGTTTTGTACCATACTTCACGAATCGAAATAATTATTCACAACTGCATACGCGAAGCTGCAAGAAATGTGTTCGAAGATTTGTTCCGACGGGATAATATCAATAAAATATAAAGCTTAGTATGAATTATAATTCTGTTATTATTACCCAAATTATATTAGTCATAACGCGGCGACCAAATCTTAAAGACTAACTCGAACCTAACGTTGACCATTAAGGGTAATCATTTTTAATATGCTGTTGTGCACGAAGCTGTAATACGAAAGATCCATGGAATACTTAACCTCGTTCAACCTTCGTTTATATATACTACGTATAAACAAAAGATAAGATTTAGGCTTTCGTTAGCCTTTTAAATCCGACCCAGCGAGGCGGTCCGCAAACAAACTAACGCACATTGCTACGGGTGCCCAATTATATTCACTGTAACGATACCGACAGGTTCTGCGAATATTTCGAAAACTGAGATCGAGTGGCGGTTACATATACAGAAAAAAATTGCTTAGAATCGTGCCCTTAACGACATATTAAAAAGTTATAGAAATTCAATGTGGCGGCAGCTTTCTAAATAATTAACAAAATTTGTTGTAAAGAAAGTTTGCAGAATGATCTTCTATTTTATGAGATTTTATGAGAAAAGCCACATTGCATCCGAAGTCCAGAATATCGACTGACGAAAGAAATTAAAAAGAAACACATGTTTGATCTGATACGTTATACTCCATAGGTTTTATCGAATCTTGCCCACAATAAATGAAAAAATTCATATCAAAATTTCATTCATATCAAAGGCAAATCAAATGAACTTTGATGCCAGTGGCTTCGAAAGTGATAATCTGGACAAATATTTGACATGTCACAATTCTTTGATTTAATCTGATTTCTATTAAAAAACATGGCGTTTCCTTTTCTTTCTCTTACGGTTAAGCTTATTCGTATGTCATCTTATAATAAAAATCGCTTTTTGCATCTTTATTAGAATCTCTCTTTTTTAATATTTATATCTATAACCATATAAATTGTAAAAACTTTCTTTATTTCGGTTTCAATGCTAATGGACTTGTACTGGTTTGCTTCTGAACCCCTCATATATAATTTCCATCTTTTCTTCCTTTTCGGTGATTAAATATGAATTGTATAATATACTAATCTAAAGAGATACATATCAATGCAATTTACAAACTATGTAAACACGAAGTAGTGATAAATAGTTACATAGTACGTCACAAGTGCATGCATATTAACAAATTCAAAACAGTTTTCGTTATTTTTATAATGCAAATAAAGTAGAGCCAGATGGTAACGGTAATCTTTAAGTACGGTTTTATTAAAAAAAAGTAATTACCTTATTTTTCATTTTTCAGTCTTTTATTTTTCTTTTTTTTCTTAAGATTGCATTTGGAAAAATATTACAATCTTAAAACAATATTGCAATATTAAGATAGCTAGACAATACAGAAGCAATGAAATAAAAAGTATATACAACCATACAGTATTTTTTAATCCATACAGTTTAATTTAATTATTAATTTTATAAAAGGAGATTCATGGTTCGTGTTAAGGTCTTTCAAAATTTATTTAACTATACATTAGATGCAATAAATATTTCTTCAAAACTTATTTATCGAGACAATTAGATTTGAAAAACTATTGCATGAATGAAGCTTTGATAAGTGGTACAAAATATAATTTGCAAAAGCACGTATTCATAATATTGTATGATGAATTTTCGCTTGTTTTAGTAGTGAAGTAATTGCAAATATTTTTATGTTTAATAGGAAAAAGAAGAGAAGAAGAAAAGCAGAAATAAAGAAGGTAATGAAAACTATTTCTATACTTTTTGCGAATACATACAAAGTACATGTTACTTCATTATTTAGTATTGCTTTTTGTAATAATTTTGTAATATTTGTAATAAGTGATATAACAATAATTTTTATCACTCACTGAAGAATGTTAGTTAATATCATGTGATATATTTTTCTGGCTGTAAATAGTACAGAAATATAGTGATACTATGTATGTGTGTGCACTTTTTGTAAATTATTTTTAAAATTTTATGTTAAATATTTGTAAATCAGAAAAAAGATCGCTTATCACAAATATTTTAGAAAATTAAGATAACATTGCTATGTTAGAAAACTTCATAAGTTAAAGGTGTATGAAATTAATTGTTTTTATCTTATTTGATGCATGATATAGATTAAAAAAGCAAAAAAGCTTAATTAATGCTTATTTAATCCTCTGCAATAATATTAAAGTTTATATGGCGCTATAGATAATGTTACTTTTATGATTTTAATCTATAGTCGATTCAAAACAAGCTCTAAAGAATATTCCTAACTCTATTATTTTGATTATTTTAACTATTTATTTTCAAATTATGTACATACTAATAAATGTATAAAATGTGTCTTTCATTTGCTGCATTCCTGTTGGATATACTCGGTAAGTATTTTAAAGTAAAATTTATAATTCTTTCAAACTTGGAACTTGCAATATAATCAGTTAACTGTGGAAAGTTAATCAAAATTGTTCTTCATTTTACTTAACTGATATAACGCAACTTTTGATTTTACATTGATGATTGAAGACTGTAAGAATTATGTTTGCAATTTTGCTGTTTCTATAAATTTGGAAGAAATAAGAATAAGATTACTAATAATACTAAATAAGATTATTAATGAATAACTTAAGTAACAACATTGCTTTCAATTTACGTAACAGTTTTGCTGTAGCAAGCGAACTATCTAACTGATTTATAAACATTAACATCACTGCATGTTTGGAAGGCATGAATTTGTATCTCTTTAAACCCTTTGATAAGATGACAGATAGCTTGATAATATCCGATCGGCTGATAAATATTTGATCTAATTCCTTTTCCGAGAATATTTATGGAAGTTGATCAGTACTGTATGAAATGAACTTCTGTGATGTACTTATAATCTATTTAGATGTTAGATTTGTTAGAAAAAAGTAAAAATTAAGAATGTCTATTTCAGTGGAATCATTTTATCTATTTATTACGTAACTGAATTGTATATGTATATTAGTTATACAACATTGGAAACTTCGGATCAAGCCTAGATCTATTGAAACTAGTGAAGAACTATTACAAGATATCAACTATGGAGTATACGAAATATTGAGAATAAGAAGTGCTAAGAAAGGAAATTATATTGTTTTAATTAAATATAATTGATAATTATAATTTAAAGATTTATGTGATACGAATAAATATCCATATATGAAACATATACTCAAACAGATACCAATTTTCCATACCTGACATTAGTCGTTGAATTTAAAGAGATAATAAATTAAATAAATCAACCAGAGAACGTATTCATTATCGGAATATGTTAAAGAACTATGAAAAACATCAAAATTGTACTATACTTGCTTGCTCTACCAAAACTTTTAACGCATACAGAACCATTTTGATACTTAATTACGAAACAAGAAAGAATTGGTAATTTTGTAAGAAGACTAAAAAAGATCAGAAAACGACATCAAGCAAACAGTTGGTTAACAAGAGATATGGATATAACGTTAACAGACAATTTAAAAAATTATGAAACCTTGATGGGAAGCGTTCCTGTTGCAATACGCGCGTCTTCAATTAGACTTGTTCAGTCATCGTTTGATTATTCTTTGGTGTTCGGCAATTTGAACAAGAAGAAATCGCGTGAGAAGTCTAAATGGTACGTTTCTTTGAACGTTTCAGCTCTTCTCAACGATTCTTCAGTTTTGATCGAAGGAGTATTGTTCCGAGCCAGATACCTCGGATCTACTCAACTCGTCTGCGAAGGAGAACCTACCAAGTCGACTCGTATGTGTCAGGCAGAGGAAGCTGTGTCTAGGATAAAGGTACGCTTATCATTTTCTTATTATATGTTTGCATTTTACGCATACGCTCTTTACCTTACGACTTACTTCTTTCGTTTCCCTCCTTCAAAATTATATTTTTACTTCTTTGATATCATAGGATTTGATAATTATTCCACGTTAAATTAATCTGATTTGCGGAAACAGTAATTTACCAAGCGATATTTTACGACTTATTTAATACGAAAATTACACTGTGCATTCAACTACAGCATCCTTATTAACATTCCTTTCAAAAATAAGAAATTAAGAAATAATTAAAATGTATGGAACAAGATACGGTAGGATATAGAATGTGTAACTTGCATAAGAAAGAGCAAAGAATATGACATGTATTTTTGTATTTAGGATGCCGGAAAAATTCTACACGCAATTTACTTAAAAATTACAAACGATGAAAAAGTAAAATCAGAAAACGTAATTAATTTGATGTGGAATTTTCTTATATATTTTATTTTAATGAAACCTATCGCCGAGTCCTATTCTATACGGTTATCTGATCATAACCATATGTATTTATAATTAGCAACATATTTAAATATGTTAGGATATCTAATGTCAAGTTAAACGTTACATGCACTCATTTACGCTCTATGTGCGCGGTAGAGATCACGTATAATTTTCATAACTCTCGCATTTATCGCGCGTTACTTATAACATTATTATAAACGATTGCAACACTGCGAAGTAAGGGTAGATTGTCCACTATTAGACATATTTGTATCGTTTGCACAATTCATTCGGTAAATGCATGGCAGATCTTTAGTTCCTTCGAAACTTCATAATTCATAGGTAAAGACCTGCTGCTATCGTAAGCATTCCTTTTTTGTTCATTTCTTTTTTTTTTTTTTTTTTGTTAATATAGATATGTTTGTATATACGAACAATGGTTTATGTTGTGGAAATATTACAAGAAGGGAAAAATAACTCCTACTTATAGAAGATTTGTGTTTGATAAACGTGAAATTTCTCGATCGTGAAAACAAAATGATTCGTACTTTAATAGAATATTAATGTGCATAATTAATTATTGAGTTTCGATCATTCATTGTATAAGACACGCATTCAATTTTTACTCTTTTAATATCAATATAGCTCTCGATAAATAATATAAAAAGTATGTTCTTAAGATATTAATTGTATCTAACTTTTACTTCGAGGTTTAATGCGTGCATATATGTATAAAATAATTATAAGATCAATGGCAGAAACATCTGAACATAATAGTACATCGTACGAATTTACTTAAATATCTCATTCCCTCCTTAATCAATATTAATTTCAATGTACGAGGAGTCATTTTGATATTTGATGTTTTTATTATTTAATCTTGGAACTTTCCATTTATCAAACACTCTATAAAGAATATATTACATTGAATTCAATAGGATCTTCAGATCTTATCTTTAGATAATCTTATCTTCAGATAGGATTAAAATTTCAATAATTTGAATAATCAAATATCTTTTATTTGTTCTTCACAGTATTTTTTATTTATACCTGTAGATAGTTATTACATATACATACATAATATATGTTCGTTTATACCTATTGCGTTATCTGTGCAATATATGCAAGCTGTTAAATATTACGGTGATTTATATGAGATATATCAAGAAAACTATTGTTTAAAATAATTTATGTCGAATACTTATAGAAGTGTAATATCTTTTCGGTAGCTCTATAAGATGTATGTATATGCGATTTATGTGTATTACAGTAATATAATGCACTGACGCGTCCTTGCATGTACAATAAAATGCAATATAGAATGTCATAAAAAATATGTATTATAAAAATTTATATGTATTTTATTAAATTTTAGCTGATAAATAGCCTAGTATAAAAGTATGTTCAAACAAAATAAATTAAAGTTTTTGCTAAGATACTTCGGTTAAACCTGAGAGTTTTTCCCACAAGTTAGGAATATCGCGAAAACGAAGGATTATATTCGAAGTTAACCTTTCCTCAGAATTTCAACACAATTCTTGTTTTATTGATTTCTAATCCTATATTATGTAAATGTAATTTCTGGTAATATAACATTAAGAAATCATTGACTAATGTACACCAAATAAATAATTTCTGAATCAGCAACACGTTGATTGCCAACATTTTACTTAATTGAATTATCGGATACGACTGTTTAAAATTAACAACAATCGAATTAAATCTAATATAAAATAGAAATAATAATTTCGAACAACCTCATATATTAAACGAAACTTTGAATTTAAAATATTAAAAAGATTGCCTTGTTTAAATTCTGATTAAAAAAAAAAAAAAAAACACGTGATTCGATATGCTGAGAATTTTAAAATATTTAACATGAAATGAAACATCGCTAATAAGAATCAACATTTTAATGTAGAATGTTAATAATTTAGAAGTAACAGTAAGATGAATTATCAATTGGTAAAAAGAATTGATCGTGTTGTGGATTCTTAATGCTCTATTTAAATACGATATATTTTTTGTATTTTATTATAATACCAAGCAGATACGTTGTTTTTAAGAAAGAAAAGGTACGGTAATTTTGAATTTTCTCTATGTATTTTTCATAAACTCATGTTTCACTCGGTATAAGAAAAGACTTACATTATTAGCATTTGACTGTGCTTTTTCTACACACATGCTTTGATCACGTCTCTTCTGATGAATTAGTGTTTTGTTCCATCTTTACACCGAACTATTTTATACATTATCATATACCTTTGTAATTCAATCGTTTAGTATTCGAATAATTTTCTAATTACAATATTCTAGAAAAGTTACATAAAATGATAAAACTTTAAAAAAGATAAAAGATTTAATTTCTCGATAAAATTTCTATGCAAAATATTACTAATTGAGTATAAGAGAACAATTTTACGCATCGTATGTTATTTAGATATTATATTAGCTAACGTATAAATTTTACATAAAATATTTAATAAGCAGTTTCGAATCAAACAGATTGATGCTATCTCAAAAAATGCGAATATCGATGTAAATATATAAATTAAAGTAAAATATAATTAATATCTTGAATTAAACTTTTGGTCGAGATTCTTAAAAAACTTTAAACTTAAGAGAGATAATTAATATTTAAAAGAGGAAAGTAATTTAAATTTACACGATAATTATAATAGCATGGTTTACACCACGTTGTAAGATGATATTTCTATCTATGTATAAAAATATAATGTCTTTTAATTGCATAATTTATTGTTAAAATTATACAGGATAATTTACTACAATATAAAAGTATAAAGTATGAAAATTTTTGTCTGTTCGTTTGGAAAGTCATTTGGAATAAAAAATAACTTGTATTTCTCAAAACTGAGTTGTAATATTAAACTTAAGACTTTCCAATAACAACAGTAAAATTTCGAATTGCAAGGAAACTTTAAACTGTAAGTACATAAGTACATATCGGGATCTATGTTCCTATTTATAATGTTTTACGTGCAGAATGATCACCCAAACAATCTGTTCGGAATTTTTATATTTTTCAGAAATTAGTCTTAACGTGTAACATACTATGCTATAATAGTGATAACACGATTGCTCAATACCGTTTGTATAAAAGTATTATGTCAAATATTCTACTAATAAATAAATTAGCAAAAATATTACAATGTACTGAAGTGACATTTAATTATCAAATTAGATATTATAAAATGATTTTCACATTATTAGACAACTTCTACGTGAACTATTGCTTCTTATTTATATAATTTTCAAAATTCTTCGCATTTTCACCTAAGCATTTTTATATACATAATCACACAGTATTGTTTAATCATTCTGTAAATGAATTTTTTTAGGAAATATTCGAATACTAAGACATAGTTTGATTGTACACAAGACTAATTTGGGAATTGATCTGCATTAAAATTGATCACTACGTAAAAAAGTCCGAATGTTCTCTAATAGTCACCCCTTCCTCATGTTACTGCCACCACCACCACCTACCTATCGTTCACTTTTTTTATGTGATTTTGATGTTTCTCTGTGTTTATCTGTCTCGGATAGGAGCTGGATAAAATACCAAATACAAGCATATATCTATAGATATAAACAAATGAAAACGTTGCTTTTGTTAACTATGCCATGTATATACCAGTGATAAATTAATACAATAAGATTTAAAAATAAGATTATGGCTTTTGCAAACCAAAGCACAATAAAATCGTTGTATGATTACATTGGTAAAAATTAACGCACTATGCATGTATTTACATGCTTGGAAGATTCGGACAATGTATTTTAAATATATTGGTATTATTCATGAAAAAGAGGCATATTTATTCGGCTCCTTTACGATTACTTTCTTGTGTATATATAGTTGTCTGCCCTACTTTGCTTCGTAGATTGTACGCAACACTATGTCTCTTTCTGCACGATCGTGTATTATAAAAATTTCGTGTAACATAAATCACAGTATAGAAGGGGAAAAAATGTATAAAGTACATTAATATCGATGGACTTATGTGCTTCACATTAGCGTATGAACTGATACGTTAATTCCGAAATAAGAATGTCACACTTTAATTTCAATTTGCCTTTGAAATTCTTTATACTCGGCAGTATCTGTAGCGCACAAAAAAATATAATAAAAAGTAAAAGTCGGCCTTGATAAAACGAAGCTAATATTTTATTATATTTCATTGTAACACGTACATATGTAAGGTAATTTTAGATACTTTTTGAAGAAAGAAAGAATATTGCACGTATCACACTCTAACTTCGAAAGTGACACAACTCGAAGATTCAAGAAACTAAGTTTCTGAACATAATAACACGTTATTCTGATAATCAACTTATCAACAAGAAGAGGCATACTCGTAAGATGGATTTTCCAAGTAACGTCATTTCTATTAAGAACGCGATATATGTATTTCAATATATCTGCGTTATTTTCGAATCTGAAACGGAGGATATAAATATTAGAAACACACGGCGTCTTAAAATAAATGTGTCGTTAAAAGATGAACTTGTTTCAAGACTTAGTTTTAAAATATTATTAATAATTATGAACTGTTAATATTTCTATAATTCTTGCAAACGGTTTATTTTTACAATTGATATTTATAAAGTGCCATATAATCAAAGAATTTGTAAATAATTTGATTTCAAGATATATTATCATAATATATCAGGAAATGATTCGTAACTCATTTATGATTTTACACCTAGAAACTCGATGAAAATTAATATTATTAAATTTGTTAAATGTTTAAATGTTTCTTAAGAATCATAAAAATGTATAGATCTGTACAGATCTGCACGATGTCCTAAATTTGAACAACGATAGGACATTCTCTGTGTGAGATGATGAGTGCCAACATCTCGAAGCATGATACAGTACCAGCTTCTATCGTATACAATTCAGTGGTTCTGTACAGTTTGTTGGCTTATACTTCAAACGCTTCACACGAATTTCGATCTGATCTGTGTGTGATTTCCATCATACCGATACTTGAAAGTTAATATTTAGCAAACGTCAAGTTATTCCGTAACACACTTGCTCCAACCAAAACGCGAAATAGAACAAATATAATACCGATCGTGTATTAATGTATTTATGTACGTATTCGGTAAAAGGAAAATAACAAGCCGATTAAGATCAAACGTAATGAATTTTCTTTGCTCCGAATCGAGTTTAGTTCTGTATTTACCATGGTGAAGAATGTACGATAGAGAAGAGAGTAGAACGACAGTAAATTTGAGAAATGTAAATGCATTGTAGAGGAAAAGCAAAAAAAAAAAAAAATAATAATAATAAAAGTGGGAAATGAAAAGACGAAAAAATTGTCCGCGTTTGCTCGTGGTGTCGGTGGTGCGTGGTAATGTGACTAGCAAGAGCATTTGTTTTGTTTATCGTTACGGAAGGAGGGGCCAATGACTACGGGTATGCAGGCTACGCTGTTAAACTATGGGGGGCAGCAAGGGTTTGGTCGGTGCAGCGTTGCATCGCAAGGAAGCTTCGAGGAAGATGAATGCGACTCGAGTGAAGAACTCATAGGGAACGCATCTGGTGGGGGCCAGTCCGAGTCGCAGACTGTGGGGCTCCAACCAAAACTGGCCCCGATCAGTGGCTCTATGGAGCCCACCACCGTTTTCAGGCTTCACTTTCTCGGATCGGTTGAAGTTGAAGAGGAAGGGAGACGTAAGCGCCTTAACAACCACATAGTGCGGGAGGCTGTGACTAAGATCAAGGTCCGCCCTCCAACCCTTAGATGTATCATTATATTCTATTCTATAATCGTTGTTATGTTCGACTCTCCTACCTGCAACAGATTGCTTTTTTTATTTCTCGTTTCTCTTTACATTACACCTTCGCTTTCTTTCACTGACAACGAGTACACAAATTTTACGTACATATTACTTACCTTAGTTCTTGAATCCCTCAAATCTAATTATTCGTCCGATACTCTAATAAATATATCCTCGTTTTAAGGAAAGAATTTTAGCGCTTTAAATAGCAAATTAGGTATTGAAGAGTGAAAACTCTTAGATAGCTCGTAGTATTACACGGCAAATGCTTTGTAGTGAATGCTGCAGTTAACAAGATAAAGTAATAAATAGAAGATGCAAAAAATAATTTACTTAATAAAAGACATTATTCCACAGAAAGATATACCACGATAATCTGTCAGGCGTACGCAAGCTTTTGACATATCTGACATCGTCTTTTTTCTCGTCGATTGTAACAAAAATGTGTGACGATACCTTTTAGGATATGTACAAGAATGGCAACATCTCGCAACATCGATAATGTTAGACACCTTTTGCCAGACACTGACTATTTTCAAAAGTAATGAAACTATTGCTTGATCAAATTACAGTGTTTTCTAAGAGACGCTTCCTTCCGTAAAAAGAAATGAAAAACAATGTTTATCGCGAGGAACCAATCGCACGAAAGAACGTGAAAGGAAGAATAATCAGGTCTTGCGCGTATAGCTCGCCTGTATAGGACCAGTAATTGGTGCAGGAATCCGTATATTGTCCTGGTTAATAAGCAAATTTCGATGCTGATGTAGATTTCAACGTTAGCGAATGTTCGGATTAAGCAAAATGTTTTACGACCGTTTGATCGCCGCTAGAGACGCTATTAAAATGTAGCTTCCAATTTCTAATAATTCTATGTTTTTATTACTTATTTATCTACTATATTACGTATTCTCTTAAAGAGCCACTTTTCTCTTATCAAATTTACGTTACAATTGAAGTAAAATTCAATGATTATTACCGTCTCACAACACTAACTGATATGTTATCAAGTAACAGTTTCGTACAAGTTGAAAACACTCAAAATCAGTACTTAAAGCAGAAACGAACAAGAAAGTAAACATTTATACGTATTAATAAGATAGAAGGATAAGATAATTATAATATTTCAAAGATAACGTGAGAGAAAAATATTTTTCTTCGATAGATTAATAATTGTTTAATTGTTTTAAATGAAAACTATCTAGATTTACTCGTTGTCAATGAAAACGGGTGTAACTAGACGTGATTATTTAAACGAATTGTACTTTAAATGTATAATGTTTTTCACAATTATACGTGACACACATATTTGATTAGGTTTTCTTATTAAACTCTCAGGTTTACGGAAGTTTCGAATTTCAAGTTTATTAGTGTAGAAAAAATACATATGGACGTGAATTCTGTTTCACCAAACTTACTAACAATCGCATTTTCAATATTGTGCATCATTCCTTGCATTAAATTTAAACATGATATATAGTAAACTTACAGCATCTTTTCTTACTGTTCTTTACTGTATAATATTGTTAATCTCAATTAATTAATTAATTGCTTCCTTTATTTTATTCTACATGCTGCTTCTTCGTGATAGGCATTGGTACGTATCTTTTACAATACCATTTTAATTGAATATCTTTTTCATGTGTAACAAAGATACAAGATGAAAGAAAATATGTAGGTAGTTGAAAGTAGGGACTTCCATTTGGTATTTTTACTCTACACGATTTTTAATGAATTCGACGACAATGTCATTGATAACGATGCTTTTACGATAAGCTTTAAATTATTTGGTTTGCTAATAAATTGATATTGAGATAAAAAGGACAAGATAACTAGTGTTCCATCTCACAATTTTTGCTTTTTATGTAAATATTTTTGAAAATATTCATCAAAAATTCGTTGACGATATATGTGATGCAAAATACATATTGAAAAATATACATAATACTCGAAAGCACGTTAATAAATTTATTTTACTAATAATACTTGCAATTTTATAGAATAGAAGACATCTTTAGACCAACAAATCCAGAACTACAGCGCGCTTTTTAATTTCATTTATAATTACATTTGATAACTGCCTTTATGAAAAACTTTTTCAAACAGTCGGTTTAAAAACAGATATTATCAGTAGTTACATACATATATTCCCTTTAAATAAAAATTAAAGGTTTATCTGTTTATAAAGAAAAAAGCTATTGATAGTGTAGGTAGTAGCGTAATATAAAAAGTAAGAGTTAGAATCGTCGAATTCCCTCATTTTCATATTCATTTTGCTGCATCTACCCTAGTAATCAGTTGTACAATTGTATAATACTTTCATACTATTCTTGTTTGAATTTCTTCGTTTTAATTTCAAAAGGTTACCACATAAATACTTATAGTTGATTCAGCTTAGAAATTCGTAATTGTTGTCATTGAATCTATTACGTCGACGTAAAATATGCCATTCAAGTATAAAGAAATAAAAATTTGTACGTACAGGCACCGGATGGCGAAACTCAACCAAGTACAGAAGTTGATTTGTTCATCTCGACGGAAAAGATCATGGTTTTGAATACGGATCTAAAAGAAATCATGATGGATCACGCGTTAAGAACAATATCTTACATAGCAGATATTGGTGATGTAGTGGTGCTAATGGCACGAAGACGATTTGTACCACACGAAATGGAAGAGGCGCCGAAAATCAACAGAACTCCAAAGATGATTTGTCATGTGTTTGAAAGCGAAGAAGCCCGATTTATTGCACAAAGCATCGGACAAGCATTTCAAGTTGCTTACATGGAATTCCTTAAAGCAAATGGAATAGAAGATCATAGTTTCGTAAAAGAAATGGATTATCAGGAAGTACTCAATTCTCAAGAAATATTCGGTGACGAACTACAAATGTTTGCCAAAAAGGAAATGCAAAAAGAGGTAATTCATTAATTTCTATACTATATATAATCTAATAGTACATTCTGTCTAATAAACTATCAAAAACCACTCTGACGCGAGCGTAATTTCTGATCTGTTAATGTCGTCCAATATCATAAAGGAAATACAGCAACGAACTGTATGAACAATACTACGAATAATATTTGCGCCTTTTATAGAAAATATTTTCTCTCGCGCGAGATAGTTTCCTGATTGTACCTATTCGGAAAGAAGAGTTAAAATGTAGCCATTTTTGAGTATCAGAACATTTCAGAGCATCTCTCAGGGAACAAAAATGTTATTATGGCAAATGTGATAGGAAAGTTGAAAAAAATAAGTGTATAGATGAGAAATGGCAATGGTCAAATTTGTTCATCCGTTACAGTTAATCTTGGTCAGCAGAATTTCTGAAGAATTATTGTGTCGATATAGATGAATAATTATTCTGTAGCTGGATCAGAATTTAAAGAAAATGAAAAAAGTGTAAAACGTGGGCAACTTTTGCCATTGCCACTTTTTTATCTTTGCATTCACTCTTTGTCAAGTTTATTGACAAAGTTTATTAACTCAAGAAGTATTTAAAGTCTTCAAACTTAGATCGAACTATTCATTGACATTTAAAGAAAATGCGAATGATATCGAAACTAAATGTTTCTAAATAGCAAAATAATAAGAGGCACGAACTTATTAATTGACCTAATATATGTAATGACGAACAAAAGTATTGGCAGAGATCAGTTTTCTTATAAAACCCTGCGTGGGTTCTCCGTCCAATTTATGCATGAAAAATAATTTTCAAGTTGAAATTAACGTTTAGATAGATCATGCTTATCATTTCATAAAAGACTATTCATTAAAGAGGCTAAGTAAAATAGTAATTACTTATGATTTTTTGATTGAGATTAACAAATTTATATCATTGAACATTTACAGGTCGTGGTACCAAAAGCGAAAGGCGAAATTTTAGGTGTAGTAATTGTTGAATCTGGATGGGGTTCTATGCTACCGACAGTTGTAATTGCAAATTTGGCACCAGCTGGAGCGGCTGCTCGTTGCGGACAATTAAATATTGGTGATCAGATAATAGCCATCAATGGTGTTTCATTAGTTGGCTTGCCTCTCTCCACTTGTCAGACTTACATCAAGAATTCAAAAAATCAGACAGTCGTCAAGCTAACTGTCGTTCCGTGTGCGCCAGTAGTCGAGGTCAAAATCAAAAGACCTGACACAAAGTATCAGTTAGGATTTAGTGTACAGAATGGAGTAATATGTAGTCTACTAAGAGGCGGTATCGCTGAAAGAGGAGGTGTTCGAGTGGGTCATAGGATTATCGAAATTAACAATCAAAGCGTCGTCGCCGTGCCCCACGAGAAGATCGTCAATCTTCTTGCCACATCCGTCGGCGAAGTATGTATCACCTTTCTCTTTTTTAATTTACTCCTATCCTCAAAGACATTCAGTTTCATAACTTGCAAGTTATTGCAATATATTGGAAGTTACATTTGTATTTAAAATAATTGTTATTGTAATACGCTTCTTACCAATTGTATTTTATTTCAGATATTAATGAAAACGATGCCCACATCGATGTTTAGGCTACTAACTGGCCAGGAATCTCCAGTGTACATATAAGCGTTTGATTGCCTGGCTGATATGCGTAGTGAACAGACAATACATCCGCCATCCACTACCATATTATTCAATACTCTACTCTCTGTACAGATTTATTCTACGCAAATTGCTTTGTGTTTCGATTCTTGTGAAATTCTATTCGTATATTCTCACCAGCTCCTGCTTAGCAAAGCAACAAAATTTACGTAAACACGTTGCGACAAATATTAATATATTGAATATTTACATAAAGCAAAAAAAAAATATATATATATACATAATATATACATAAACATTTTATTTATGAATGAGATTCTCTATGTCTGTTTTCCAGTCTAGTATTCGTACAACTATTAAAAAATAATATCCAGATGCTGAAACTACAACTAATTGTTGCAAACCGAAAATACGTTTGATGAATTTTCATCGATTCTTCCTCACCATTGTCTAATATGTTTTTATTTTCTATCACCTTACAAAATAGTGGAATATTTTATGTATTGGGAAGATTATTTACCATATATGTGGAAAAAGTGTTATTGTATATTTATTTTCAAAGACTGCAATGTAAGCAACTTTTGAAGTAAAAAGCAATAATTGTGTTGCTTGGACTTTATATGTATATAAATTTGTATATTCATTCATTGTGTATATTTGTTTCCAACAAGTCTTTACTAAATAATACATTTGTAATGTATATTTATGAGAACATAATTTATTACAAAAAGGAAATGATAAGTAGATTGACATTTATATTTAGAGAAGCTCTCTTTGCGAAACAAATACAGAGAGGAAGACAAAAAATTGAATAATTAAATTCCATGTATTCAAACACAATGAATACAGAAATGATATATGTTGCGAAATCAGCATCGAGAATCGCATTCCATGCGCGATAAGAAAAGCGAAATATGCAGTGCACACGATTATACATAGCACAAAGCTCTTTACCACCGTTTAGAGCAGGGCTGGAACTCTCTGTACATTACATAGTTAACGACGGAGTATGTTTCTGGAAGGGCCTTCATATATTTTGTTGGCTTCATGTTAAATGACATTGTTTATTTAATCTTTTCTATCCGCGAGTTGCAATTCCTTTAGTTTTTTAATTTTTACTAATATTAAGATCTACTGTCTACTACATAATGTTTCGAATACGACGTGTCGCGATAAATATCACGGTAGTTATACTGAAGAGTACTCCGTATAACATTTCATCACATCAACAAAATTTTTGTTTACAGTGACCTTTTTTAGAACTATATCTTCTTCGATAAAGGAATACTTTTGTTTGTTGTTAACAATTACTTTGATCAAATCGAATTACTAATGCCAAGTATTATTGATACATAGAAAGAAATTTAATATTCAACGTTGTATGAGCATCGAGATGTATTATCGAAAATTCTGTATTTCTTTCTCTGTTAAAAATATTATACCGAACATTATAACGCTAAATATACTTTAACAAGGTGTCTTTCCATAATATTGTATTCTAAATTTAAATTTACTTACGCTTTGATAATTATTGTAAAATAAAAAAACTTCAACAACAAAATTTCACGCCAGGAAATAGAAAAATATTTTTCTGTGTATCGATACCATAATACAGAAAATATGAATAATTATTTTTCGAATTTTACTTCTAAATTTTAAGTTTAAGATTTCGTTTAACAATTGAACATAACAATCTATGAATTGCTATTGAAGTAAATATATGATCAACAAAACAACATCTGTGTAACACAACAACATCAATGTAACATATTGCGTAAAAATGAACGCATTTATTTTTATTACTGATGGATGATGATATTTTAATGTCGTCAGTCGTAACCGACTTACATGGTGCAATATTACTCCATCATTTTTTCACAATTAATGTAATCAAGCGAGAGCAATCTCATTAATTATACAAGCATTTACAGTTATCACGATTGAAACATGATCTTATTAAACTATTTAGAAGATACTCTTTACTTATCGAATACAAATTAACTTAAAAGAAAAAGACGTTTTAATCTCGATTTTATGTAATATTACGACTGAAAAATTACTAACATTTACAAATGGTAACTAAATAATATTAACATGGAGAGGAGTTCTCTTCTATGTAAATACCGCGCATCAGCACCCATCGATTTCCATCAATCTTTTGCTGGAAACTTTCTACTCCAACTACCGACAGATACGCGATATGCAAATCTTAAGATTTCTAATGAAAGTTTGATAAAATTTCAATGCCAAAGTACATTAAATAACTATATTAAATATGATATGTCAGATCGCATGATTTTCTTAACTATTTATCATGATATGTACGTAATAATAATTTTCCTTTTTGCGCATATCAAATTTCAATTCATAATAATTTCTGTCTTCTAAATAAACTTTCATAGAATATCAAGCTTAATATTTGTAAAAGATTACAAGTGAAATTACGAAAAAAAAAGTTTAAATTACTTTTTTTCTTTATGTAAACAACAATACCGAATTCATGATAGAGATTCCTCGTTATTTTTTTGTTTTTATATTTTTATTATCTCAAGGAAAATGTCTTCTTTTTTCTGTTGTACAATAGGATTGTGTTTTCTTCATTTTTGCATCTAGTACTACTTTCAGATCCTTTTATTTGCATTTCTATTATTAAGATATTGAGAAATTAAAATAATTCATGTATGTATATAGGTACCTCAAGATTGATTAAAACCTAATATTTGCTTCAAAAAGAGACTTTCTAAATAATATGCCATCGTTTAATAAATTCATAATATAAGAAATACATCAACTGCGACATTTTTTGCATACTATTAATAAAATTCTCGATTAAATTTCCTTTTGATTAGTGTAAGTTAAGTGCAAAATTACGTACTTCTCGCAAAAAGAATTCTTCCAAATTTTTTACCATATTAATGTTTTCTCTTCTCTTTTTGTTTTCTCCTCTTCATAATTATTTGAATTGCAATAATTATACAGCACTATATTCATAATTTTCGATAATATACTTTTGCATAACAAAATATTTAAAAAATGATTGAAGCAATCTTACTTTGTTGCATAGCTATTCTGTGTATCCCAAAGATGATACACGTAAAAATCTATATATTTTACAAAATGATGCAACCTTGAAGTATCTATGTTATAGAATACATTTTATTATTTATCGAATCTTTGTTTTATCATGAACAAAAAAAGAAATTCACGATAGAACATCTTTCAAGCGTAGAAAGGAAATCAAAAAGAAAAGCGATTACAAAGGAAAGGGTGAATGTGAGAGAAAGTAATTGAAACGGATAATAATTTCGCCGCTTAAAGAATTATATGATTTTGCAAATCCTATATAAACCGGTTTGTTGTAATATCAAATAATATGTACAAAAATGTAGTTTATACTAATTTTATTTTGTCTGCATTTAATCAGTGCCATTTATAATGCCCTGGAATTGAACTTTTTTATGTTTTATTACATATACAAAAGTTATGTTTTAGTAAATAAAAATATGCGCATGCTTGTGTAACGGATCTGAGTGGAAAATTCTACCATCTTAATTCTAATAGAATGATTTGACAGTTTTTCGTTGAAACACTATTTCAAATGAATAACAAACAACGTTTTAATTTAAAAATTCAATTCAATATTGTCGAATGCACACAAAAATACAGCACATTTTTAAAGATAGTTATAGGAACATTGCTGCAACCAAAGAGATTATGTTTCTCAACGCATAAAAATTTAATAAATCAAATAAAAATGCTTATATACATATAATGCAACAGTTTTGTGTAAATTTGTTAAAATTTATTTAAATTTAAGTATATGTCTCTATCAAGAAATACAATTCTATCAAACAGTATACTGGTATAAAAAGTTGATTTCTTCCATTTTGTCTAATACCTTATAATTCAGCTCTATAAAGATTCTTCAAAATTACTGTCATCATTTCCGTCAGGAGATATGTTTCATTTGTTAAAGCAAAAGTCTATAATGATAAATCCACATACACCAATGTACACTTTACAGTAAACTGATATAGTTTATATTTCTTATATCACACATATAATATACACATATATATGTATATATACATATTATGTGTGTGCGCGCGCGCGCACGTACGTGCGTCTGTGAAAAAACGCAATGCGAAATTTCATATCTTTTTTTAACAATTGAAATTGCGCGTTTCGGACAAGATATATACATACATAATTATCCGTTTTCTCGGAAACGCGCGATTTCAATCGTAAAAAATATATTAAATTTCGCATTGCGCTTTTTTTCAATTCCTTATTTTATATCGAACGTAAACACATGAATTCATGATAATTTACGATTAATCGAAAACAAGGATAAATGTAAAAGCTTTTTGAAATTTATTTTTTAGAGAAGAAACGCCTTTAAAATAAAATTAGTAATAATAATAATTCCTACAAATAATATATATTTTATTTTTATATAAATTACTTTTAATGGAGAATATTTTCGCAGAATCGTTTATTGTCGTCGAGAACTTCGATTTAAGTTCAACTGTGCATTCATAGTGGACATATTATATAAATAATAATTTTATATTTGTATGTTTATTTCGAAATTATACAATCCTATGTACGATAACAAATCTGGCTTTGATTATTAATATGTGGTTATTTATATATTTCGTATCTCAGTTAAAGTGTTTTACACTTTTTGGAATTGCATTCAAAAAGTTAGAAAGAACTTACAAATATACGCAAATACATTTTGTATAATATAAATCCACTCGATACGTTTCCCAAGAAATACTATTTTTGATCGCAGACGATTAATGCTGCTGTTTATAATCTATTTAATGCAAGATAATTTACATTTATTTATTGACACAATATTATCGTTCAGAAATCATTGTTGCTTTTGCTTCACAAGGATTTTACTGAATATCTGCATAATATAGATATTTTAAATAAATGGAAATCACTTTAGATCTAATACAGTGAACAGAATAGCGATACATATTAGAAATACATGAATTAAAAAAGATGTTAATTATTGCTTCGTTCAGTAAAAACTCACATTGTTCGCACGTTGAATGTTATTTGATTTATACGAGATAGATACATATAAGATGGTTGAAAAAAGTTCATTACGCATAATGTACCAATTCGAAAATAACAAATAATATTTCCTAACAACATTAATGTACTTTGGAATGTTTATTACTTAATAATAAATAATATTTCATTAATATCATTATTATAATACATACGTAATATTTATAACAGTTGCTTCTTTTATATTTTTAATCCTAAATTGTAATTATTCAATCGAAAAGATTATTTATACGATACTTTACACATGCACATTTTATTATTTCTGCTAATGTCCTAACGTATTCTCAATACTTTTTTATACATTTACTATATCTTCAGAAAAAGTTACGTTTCTTACAATATTTTTGCTGGAGAAACCTTATTTCACTTCGTAAATCACGAATGTGTTTTAATTATTCTTTTAATTTATTTTGTATAAATATCAAGACAAGGAACGCTTTGTTCTATAATATGAAGGAAATGATAGAGATAATCAACGTGTCAACAATTACAGTTTCAATATATTGCATTTTTTATAATTATGTTTACTTTTAATCAAACTATCTTTCTATTATATAGATTTAAGATACGCGTACTATTATACACGTACTATTTTTCTATGTATGCGGTTTTTTCTTTAGATTATTTTATATTTTCTTGCCATAATAATTTATATTTAATTATGCATGTCGTGCAGATACGTTGTTTTATTGCTATTTTAAAACAGTCCTTTTTCGCCTCATATTTTACGACTAGATACAATAACGATATAAATTTTATACCATGAAGGATTTATTTATACATTTAATCCTTATGGGTGCTTTCATAGAATTATAGAAAAAGCAAGCCTTAAATAAATTTCGAAAGTTTATATTCGATTGTAAAAGACGTAAGCAGCGTGTTGCACATCGCATATCACATTAAATGTATACACACATATAATATCGAACAACGCGCGTTTCCCTTCATCAAAAAATCCAGTCAAACTCTTTCGGACGTTTATGTTCATAAAATGAACACAATCGTTCACATATAGTATTATGTACTTCATTTTTATTCTCTTGCTTAGATGCCATTCATAAAATATCTACTCTAAGTAAACTCTAAATAAATTTCTTTCGGATCTTTGGTACTTTTCTGTCATTTTATAATTTACATTTTAATTATTTGAAAATATAAAAGATCTTACATCATTTAACTTTGTTACTTTTAACCGAAAGCTTTTTCGTTACTTATGAAGTATTTAATATCATTTTTTTATCTGCAAATTTATCGTATGAACACGTATATTTCTAAAACGTACCATAAAATAGCGCCTTATACAAAGTGTTGTACGTACATCGACGAAGTTTTCGGGAAAAAGGGAAACGATAAAATGTTCTTTTCAGTTATGTGGAGTTACTGCGCCCGGAAACGTTGACACAAATTTAGAATACAAATGTCCTATGTATAAAAAAGAAATGAATTTTGGCATGGAAATTTTTATCCATATATTTGGTAAACAAAGGAATGATACGAATAAAATATATGGGATCAAACATGTTTATATTGGGTGGCCGAAATTTATCTAGTCATTACGCTAATTGTAAGAGTAAGATAAAACATGCATATGTACGTGTATACATATGTACGCATATAAATACGTATATATGCGGAAATCGATACAAATATAAATATAAATATAAAAATGAATGCAAATATAAATATGAATACAAATATAAATACATACATATATGTGTGTGTGTGTGTATATAGATAGATAGATAGATAGATATAAAGATAAAAATAAAATAAAATATACAGCCACCGTGAACCACCCTGACTGAATGTGTCTGTTTAGCCATATTTTAATAACATTCGCAAAATAACATTATTGTCGATCTGACCTTGCGTGGTTGTTGATAGAGCATTTTTTTTTTTTTTTTTTTTTTTTTTAAGCAGTGGAGTTAATGAAGTTTCTATTAGTTGAATGTATCCCTGCATTTACTTTTGTTATGCGTTGAAAAATTGTAAAGCATATTCCTAAAGAAAATTCTAAAAGCGTAATATCAATACAAAATATCACATTTCATTGCATAACATGTGTTAAACGTATAAGAAACATACGCGGTATTGAAAATGTTATAGCATACTGTTAATCGCAGAATATATTTAACATAATTACTTAAAAAAAAAAAAAAATTTTTTAAAGAATTATATCAACGCAAAGAACTGTTATAAATTAGAAAATTAAACTATACGGAATTTCTTATGACTGCTTGTGCAGTAAAGACTACAGACATATACATATGCATATATAAATATATAGGTATACATATAATATATATATATATATATATATATATATATGTGTGTGTATGTATGTATGAAACCGCAAAGATTTGCAACGCGAGTTACTAGGCATACATATTACTCTAATGTACACGTGAAAGTAATCGCTTCTCGACAAATTGTTTAAAGAGCTTAGATACATTGAATCGAATAATTCGTATAAGAAAAAAAATTCAATGAAAATTCAACAGATTGTCTTTTTATTATGCTTTTTTCGTTCATCATAAATGAAGAGTTTCGACGATTTAAAATTTAAAATGATTGTTATGCAAATAAACTTACGTATGTAGAACATATTCCAATAAAAATGCTCATACTATAGCAAATAATAAACATTCATGTGTTCGAAAAACAAACAGTTTATATTCGAAAGAATTGAAAAAAATATTTTTAATTCACAATAAATAATGTGATGATGTCCGAAAATTACTTGTATTGTCAAAAAAAAAAAAAAAAAGAAAAAAAAGGAAGAAAGAAACGCGTTGAAGAACGAAAATAAATAACAGATAAATAATTTATAGATTTTATATAAAATTAAAGACTTAAATTTTTGTCGAAAATATCCGTAAATGAAAAGTAAAAGGTAAAAAAGAAAACAACGAGTTTTTATTTACCGAAATATAGTTAGATCTTATCGGCTAATATTACACATGTAAAAGGTGTTATGGTTAATAATTATATCATGGAAAACGTAAATTACAAACATGTGAAATAAAAGTTCATGTTTATTAATTTTTGATTCGTTATTTGAACGTAATTAGATTTTATTGTATTCCTTTTCTTTATATCAATAAAGAACAGATGAGCCTGACGCATCAATTTCAGCTGAATTAAACGAGCGTACATATACATTTAAATATATTAATGTTTCATTAAAGCAGTTTAATGTTAATATTGAAACAGAAGAAACGTATAAATTGTCATAAAAATAGCCAATTTAGGTTAGTATAAATATACTTTTGATGTAAGTTAATATTAATTTTAAGGGAAGTTTTGTACAGAAAGGGGAAAGTCAATTTTGAGAGAGGAAATGTTAATTTAATAATGATCACTAATGGGGTAAAGTCAGTGCAAACGATAGACACAACATTACCTTAAACAAATCGTATTGGTAAGATAATCTAAACACAACCATTTGTAATGTCGATACGATAAGTGATAAAATATATCTTATACATAAATAGAGCTTGCGCTATAGCTTCATCAGTCATGAAACATGCTATAAAATATTATGAGTCTTTATCAATGTTTGTGGATGTATTATAAGTTATAAATTATAAGTAAGCTATTAAATGTGTACATCGTAATATTATACTAGTCCATATTAAGATAATAAAATGTAATTTTGAATTCAAATCCTAAATGTATCTTGATCGTTATATTATATGTTTATATCTTGTTTCTTATTAATTTCGTACTTCATACCAATTAAAAAGACACTTTTGAATAATTGGGAATATGCAAAATATTTCAATTTCTTTTTCTCAAAATAACAAAAGCATATTGCTATATTCTTATGAGTGAAAATAAGAAAAATATGTCATATAAACATATGTAGATTATAGATTCATACCATGAAATATGGACGTGCATTTATGATTCACCTTGTATATGTATACAGTGTTCATCGTAACAGTCACCACGATTTTTCAATTCCCTTCATTAATCTGATAAAGAACTGTTTTAAATAAAAATAAGTCAAATAAGTTTCGATAACAAATTGCAATAATAGAAATAGCTAAAAAGGTTTTTATTCAATAAAAAATGAAATCCACTATAACGTGCTTAAATGACACTAGATATACATACATATGATTGTTTTTGTTCATTGTGATAAATTCATCGGTGTCATGCACATTTGCTTTCTTTTAATAAGATGTTAAGAAAGTCAGCCTATTAAATTCCCTTATTAACACGTAAATTAAACAGAAAATTATCCAGTAATACCTTCTAGCTAAATGTAAATCTACTTGTTCTTGTCACGATAAATGCATTCTGAACTTATTAATATTAGAACATCTACCTATTATAGCAACAATATCATTTTTCGATTTCCAGAAAGATTGATGTGGTGAGAGTAGAAGAGATACATGCGATGCAGTAGATACATGTGTACTTACATATGTACATGAATACTTACAAGGAAACTTACATTATATTTTAATAATTTTCTTAAGAAGTTAGTGAAGAAAAGTAAATATGCATGACATCGTTGAATTTGTCTCGATACATGCCACCTTTAATACTCGATAAGAAAAATTATATGATACCATTTAGAAATGTTAAAGTGACCTTGAATTTTTATTGAATAAAAATATTTGTTTGATAGTGTTTACTGCAATTGCTACCATCTAAGTACTGACTAACTTTTACCCGAAATATTTTTTCATCAGATTAGCAAAAAAAGCTAAAATGTCGTAGCAAACGTTACAATAAATACCCTGTACTGTAAATGTAAGGTAAATAAGATTTCATCGCCAATTTTTAAATAATTTGAATATAATATCTATCTAAATAAATTAGAGCAGGAGAATACTGTAATGACCCGAATAATCACGGTATTTTCGGAAATTCTTCCAGGCAAGCAACTCAACTAAATCTATTTATTACTCATTACAGTTAATAGGCTATACATATAAGTATGTATGTAGAAGTGAGTGAGCAACAACTTTTAGCGATATTCATCAACCCATTTCTTGTACACTTTTCCTCCAAATGTGCGTTACAGAAAAATAAAAAAAAGGATTGAAATTGCTGAATTGCTAAAAATCAAATAGCTTAAAAGTAAAATAATATACTAAACAGTTGCGATAAAAGAAGTTATAAATTTCATACCTTACGTAAAAACTAACTTTCAGAATAAATGAAAATCTCTTCTATGCGAACGCCTGTTTTCGTATGAAGTTTAAAGTACTAAAATTACCATTACATCATTTCATTCGAATATTATAAGGAAAAAGACTTTTTTTGTTTTTAAATGAGTTTGAAAATTTAAATTTTGATCAATCTGTCATAGCAAATATGTACTTCACTATGCACAGTTCAGACGTTTCTTGGTATGTATCTCATGTATTATACATATATACTGTTTTACTATTATATTACTATGTTTTACATATATATATATTTTTATATTTATATATGCATCATTATTATATACAGTATATTATATACATATAATAGTTCAATATAATAAAATAGATTTATAATAATATAATCCAATGCTTGTAAGATTTTAATTTAAATTAAGACTTTAACATATTATGTAATTAAAATTTGTATCGTAGGCATTGGATTTGTAGCATTGGCTGCGGTTGCATTTTAAGAAGAGCAACCACATATAATGAAAACAGTCACAGTACAAAGAGATTTTAGCTGATCTCCAACCTATCACCAATGTGGTAACGTAGAATCGCCTCTCTAGTAGAATTATATTTTCTGGATAAAGAATAGCGCTCGTAAAATACAATATGTCCACTTCTCAGGGGAAGAGTCTAATTAATAACTTTTTGGATTCCTTATATAAAAGTGTTAACATGAAAGTTCCTTTTTAATTTAGTGATTTGTGAATTATTTGATATGTACAATGAGTTTTTCCGTAAAAAAGACAGGTGGTAGAATGTGGCATGAAGCACGAAAACAGGAAAAGAAAATTCGTGGAATGCTGGTAGATTATCGTCGTAGAGCTGAACGTCGACGAGACTATTATGAAAAAATTGTAAGAAAACAAATTAAATAATGATTTTTATGTAAATTTCATTGAAATTATAAAACTTAACATTATTCCTCTTGTCATGAGACCAAAATTTTTATTTTCCTTTTATTATTAAGTTAACCTTAAACTCATTCCTAAGTCTATTATAGATACGTTATATCTGTTCTATAATTATTAATAGTCGCTTAAAGATATAAATTCAGGAAATTACATATTTCACTTTCACATCGAGTTCATATCATTTCACATCGCGCAATTATATGCATGTATACATTATACATTATAATATACATGTCATACATGAAATATGTTCCATTTTATTATGCACACATTAAAATTTTTTTTAGAAATCAGATCCTACTCAATTTTTGCAACTTCATGGAAGACCTTGCAAAATACATTTGGATCCAGCAATTGCTACTGCTGGCGACAGTCCTGCAAATATGTAAGTCTTTGTGTTATTAATCTCTTATTACACCTGTTGTCAAAACATCATTTCATCTTATAAATAAATTTTAATGCATATAATTGTTTAATTGTTAATATCATCATTCGTATATTTTCATGCATATGTGTTATTATATATATAAAATTGTGATATATTTTGGCATGAAAATTAGATTTAATATGTAACATTTTCATATTATACATGAATATAGGAATTATACATGAAAAAATATTTTATCTACTAAACAGAATAATTAATTGAATATTTAATGAATTATGTTAAAAAAACAGAATACTTGAAAATTTTATCATATAGCAGAATATAAATAAATAACTCTGTCTGCAAAATATATGTTATATTGATAGGATGCCCTGGCAAGGAAATGAAGACAATCTTATTGACCGATTTGATGTACGTGCTCATCTTGATTGGATACCAGAAGCACCAGATTCTATTGATGTAGATATTGCTCTCACTAGTGAAGACAGACATATCAATTATGAACGTTATCGTATTATTGTTCAAAACGAATTTTTAGGAGGTGGGAGATTTATTTAAAATCTACATTTTATTTTTATTTAAAATTATTTGATAAATAATAGTCTTCAATGTAGTAACGGAAGAAAAATTTTTACACCAAATACATTTGGAAGAACAATTTGGTTCATCAACAAAGTTAGATTCCGCTAGGGATAAGAAGAAATCATGTAATAGTGTTGCGATTGGATATAATTATGAAACAGAAGAACCAATAACTGAAACAGTAAAATCATTGGATACTGTTATATCTGATGAAAAAGCAGATGATGAAGACAGTGATATAGATCTAGGTATAACTTATATTCCATAAATAGTTATTATAGTATTATAGTATATAGTATTTGTCTTATATATTATAAACATTTAATTTTTCTTTCTAGATATTTGTGTAGATGTATCTCAAATAGAGCCATCACAAGCGCATGAAATGAACTTAGTAGCTCAAAAATATGGGCTTTTAGGCGCTGATTATTTTAGTTTTTTAACACAAGATTTTGAAGAAGCTGAAACATTGAGACAAGCACGTAAACAAGAAGAAGAAAAAGCTATGTACTCGGTAAAATATAAAATTAAATTAAATATATTTTTTGATAATATAACATGACTAAAGTTATTAATTACATATTACTAATTATATTATTATATATACATTTAATTAATTCACATTACAGGGTAGAAGATCACGTAGAGAAAGACGCGCATTTAGAGAAAAAAAGATGATTGGACGAGTTATGAGTCCACCTAGGTAATCACTTTTATATTATAATATTAATACACTTATTACTATAGTAATAAATTTATTAATTAAGTACTTAATTAGTTAGTCCTTATTAAAAGAAATATATTTATAATATTTTACATTTTGCTTATTAGTTATGCAGCAAGGGAAAGTCCTGAATACAATCCCTATAGAAAATCTTCATCCAAATCTCGCTCGAGATCTGTTTCGCCTATAAACACTGGACAAATAACTTATATTACAAGTTTTGGCGGTGAAGAAGAGACTCATGGAAGTTCGTCTCATGTCACTTCATCCAACTCGAAAAAAGTCAATTACTCTCATCTTAGACGTAGAAGATCAGACAGTCCAACACTTAATGAGCGTACAATTAATAGAAAACTTTCAAAATCAAGATCTAGGAGTTGCTCTCGATCTGTTAATAAATCTAAATCGTACAGAAACCGTGATAGGAAACGAAGTGCGTCGAGGACCAGGTACGTTCATCGATATTTACATACATATAAGGATATTTGTATATATAATGTATAAATATGTATATGTATATTTTTTATATTATATATATTTACTTATGCTACTAATTGATATATAATTTTTAGATCAAGAAGAACACGTTCGAGACATAGAAAAATCACAAGATCGCGAACAAGAAGTCGTTCAAGACGATCACGAACTCGAAGTGAATCTAGATCTCGATATAGGAGTTTTACTAGGTCTCGTTCGCGCACCATTTCAAGGTCTAGATCTAGATCCCGCTCTCGTCCAAAAAGATCTAGAAGTTCATCTTCGAGCAGTATATCTAGATCAAAATCAAGATCGAGATCAAGATCTAAATCACATAACAGAAGTCACTCAAGAGATAGTTATCGTCGAAGACATTATTCTCCATCGAAATCAGTATCTAAATCTCGATCCAGAACTAAATCTCAATCTAGATCTAGATCAAGATCAAGAAGTCAATCCAGATGCAAACGATCTCGTAGTGTCGAAAATAAAGTGCCAGCACTGCCAAGGTAGGATATATATTGTAATAAATATGAAACTTTCGGTATGTTTATTACTTTTTAATTATGATATTAGATATTACGGTCGACGTGGGAAATCATCAAGTTTGGAATTAGAATTATCAGATAACGAAGAAAAAGTCTCTCCGGCAGCATCGAAACTAACGGTTACTAATATCACGAACATGTAAATTTAATATTAATTATATTACGCTACAAATTTAAAACTAGCTTTAAGGAGTCTTTTAATTAATTTAAATATTTCAGGAACAAGCCAAAAGCAGGGTTAAGTACAAATTCTGGTGGCGGACACAAAGTCAGTAAGAACCATAACGCTTACTTAGTCACTTAAAGCACAGAGAATAAAAGACAGTATATACTCTTTATATAACTACCCTCTCGACGAAGAACTTCAACAAGTGCTACTTGTTTTCATTCTGTTGGATAATACAAGGCGTTTAAATCACGTTCTTTATATTTCACATTTAATCAATTCATTTCGGGTTCTTAATACATGTCCAGTAGGAGAAAGACACGAAGAATTTGATTTAATAGCTCTATTAATGAAGTTTCTCAGAAATTTTTTCTGTGAAATTTTCATTTTTATTATTGACGTTATCAGAATGAAAACATTAAATTTTTTATGGTTTAATATATTTGTTTCGTAGACGTAGTAATACAAAAGAGTCTTCAGTATAGGATATATTTGATACCAATATCTTAATATGTAATAGCATAATAAATTTTTTAAAATTTTAATATAACCTTCACTATATATGTAATATATCTTAAACTTATACAGAATATGGAACTTCATACTATTTAATAGCATTTACAGAGTGTTTGAAAAACCATTCAATATTTCTATGTTACATAGGACACATCATACTGATTAAAATAAATTTGGTAAATATAAGTTGAAAGCTCAATCGTTTCCGAGAAAAAAATACTCTTTCATGTTAGCATAAAGATAAATGACAGAAGAATTACGTAACCGAATCTGGTGTACTTGTCGGATAATTCGATAGCGATCTGGAATTTTTAAGAGAAAGCTTGCCACTCTACAAGAGAAATTGCCAATTGTTTATAGAAATTGAAGGAAAACATGTGGAACGCCCCCTATAAATATTAAGAAGCCAATATTCATCTTTCGAACTATATTTACTAAGATTATTTTACTCAGTATGGTGTATCCTATGTACCACATATCTATTGAATGGTTTTTCTGAACATCCTATATATAAATATAAGATTTCTTCGAAATTTTCATTTATTTAAAATCATTAATGAACTATTTGTACCAAAAAGTTTAAATATTTCGAATAAAAGAAAAAATGTGTAACAGATAATATTCTTTGATGTCACAAAATTTATATTAAAATTTTAAAAATACTTTATACTTTGCTATACATATCAGAAAAAAATTGTAGTAATTGTAAACAGACTTTTAAGAGTTACATTTTTCAGTCACTGAAGATCACACCTCAGGAACGGCTTAAGAAGAAGATGCAAGCTTTATTAAATAGACAGTGTAAGTAAAATTTATAAAAGCTTCTATAACAAACGTAGTTTTAGTACAATATAATTATATTTATATTTTAGATAAAGCTGATAAAAAAGCCGAGCAACTTAGAATTGAAAAAATGGAACAACAAAGGCAAGATCGAGAAGATGAAATTCGAGAAATGTCTTTGAAGTTACGTAGAAAGTATGCTATTATCTCTATTCTATACATTCTTTATATTTAATTTAATATTACTTATCTTCTATCATTATTATTTTAACAATTTTTAGACAAAGAGAACGAAGACATCGGTATGAAGGTCATAGCTCTGATTCACATTCCTCTGTATCGCGTACGCCAAGCCCTGGTCGTAGTCCACGAATTGTCCGTCGAGAAAGGAAAGATAGGGATGTGAGGGATTTCGAACACGATCGTGAACGGGAAAGAGATAGAGAACGAGACAGACGAGATGATCGAGAAAAGTTTAGAAGTGAATCTCGTAGGAGATACAGAGATTCTCCACTTCGTTCTTTAAGTCCAAGAAATAGCCGGTAAAATTGCAAATGCTCTTTATAGTACATTGAATTAAAATTAAGATGATGTTCCAATACGTTTCATTAACGTTTATTCTTTTAGGGGCCTAGTCGATTATTGACGAGAAAGCATGCGGTTAATCTTCCATTTGATGGGCTTAAAATTTTATTAGATACTTCCTGTATTGCATTCCTTTCATAAAATGCTACATATGCTCTAAGAAATGCGATAAAGAAAGATACAAAACATATGATATAACTATAATTTACAATTATCCTTCAATTAATTAATATTGTTTAATCTTATATTATAAAAATAAATACAGTTGTTTATTTATATCTTATTATTATCATTATTATTCAACAGGAACTTTATATCTCTCTGTTACAACTAAATATTATTATCTAAAGTAATAATTTCAATATGTTTCAATTTCATTTATATAACTTTGATTTTAAAATGTTTGCCACTTTTTAAACATTTATATTATGAAACTACTTCAGCATATAAAGTATTTTAATAAAATATTTTTAATTTCTAAAACAACTGCATAAAATTAATTTTTTAATTTTAGTAAATATAACTGGAAGATACATATATATGTATTAGTTTTTATAACAAAAATTAATTTTTCTTAAAAATTTAATAAGTTTATAATTGTTTGTATTTAACACTATAATACTAAATAAAAGTGTTTTTTATTTAATTGCTACAATTTTAGCAGTTAAAAATTTTATGAATATATATACAATAACTTCAATTTCAATAAAATGATATAATTGAAAAGTTTATATATTTTAAGTAACATTATTAATCTTCGGAAATATAATAAAATACTAGAATTATTTATTAATAATATTTGTATCATTTAAATTGCACATTTTCCTCTTTTTGTTCAATGTGATAAGTATAATATATGTATTTACATCTAGGTGTAAACTACTGCCATAGTCATATAAACAAATTTGAACATTCTTATACCGAATGTATTGACGAAATCGTCCGTCTTTTGAGTGGGAAAGATCAAAATGGAGGTCAAAGAAAGGTCTTGTTCTGCGCATGTGTAATACGTATATACATATATATACATAGATACTATAAATATTTTAAATCAGAAATGAGTAGTCATTTCTGTTCAAATAGAGCAGATTCATACTTATACTCTACTTATCTCTCTAGCTCGTAGAACAAAACCCTTTCTTATTGTCTATCTTGATATTTTTCGACTCAAAAGATGGACGATTTTCCCTAGCGATTACCAGACTCATTTTTATCACCATGTTGTAGTACTTGTAAGGAACAAATTGAATGAAAGCGTTTATATGAATCCTTATTATGAGATTAATATAAATTTGATAAAACGATGAAGTAATTAAAATCAATAATATAATTCTTTATACTAATAATGTATCATTTTAATATTGTTAATTAACGTATTGAAATTCATATGAGTATATCCTTGTTTTACACCGTACCTCAAATCTGTTAGTAACTAATATGGCGGAATAGATAGATGTTGACTTTTCAAGATCCGGATATCTCGGATTCAAATATTTCTACATAATAGAGTTTAAGAAGAGACAAGTTAAATGTAATTCATTTATGTCATTATTGGTACACGTTGTAATTATCATTGAAGTCACGTGTTGTGTACTTAATTGTACTGAGTATTATTAACAATAAGTGCGTATATTACCTATTAGAACAGTCTACTTGGCAAACAACTGTAACTTCGGATCTTAACGTAAATGTATAATAAGCGTCATTTACAAAATCAAGAAACATACGACCTTTTAATTATTTTGATTTTAAATAAAGATAATACGACTTACGTAATGAGAGTGTTAATATCAATTTTATATATTCCATCGAAAGGTTAAGAGATGCGTTTATTATTTAAAGTTCAATTTATTAAAGAATACCTGTAATTGTATTAAGTACATTATTCAAAAGAAATTAAATGTACTTAATAATGAAAATTTTGTATTACTTTAATTATTACGTTTTAATATGTCTATTACATAAATGTTTTACTAAAACATATCATTACAAGTAGATATATTGTAAACTTTAAAATTAAGACTATAACATAATAATATCCTCTGAAAACATTTGAATCAACTTAATTTTATCGTAAACAAAAAATAAAATTTTTAGAATATTTGTTATAAACTTATCATGACAAAAAGATATGAAATGTTAATTTTATAGTGTTTTTAATTAACTGAACAGTTTAGTTGATCTTTCAGAAAAATGTGTGATTTAGCAAAAAAAATGAAAGATTCAAGTGTTAAGAACAATGTGCAAAATGAATCAATGGATCAGTTTTATACAAAACAAAGTGTTGATAAGAAAGAATCTACATTAAAAAGTACAAATGAAGATGTTCAACGTGCAATTGAAGGTTTAAAGGATATACCAGATGAGGAACTTCAAGAATTTCTTGATGATGAAGATTTTATGGAAGGTTTAGATGTTGTTGATGCTTGGGAAGGTGATGAAGAAAAAGGTCGTGAAGTTGAATTTAAAACTACCCATGTTAAGGATCAAGAACAAAAACGTCCTTCTAGGTAGCATTAATCATATAGAATCCATATTGTTACAGCTATTTCTTATTATATCATAAAAATGAATTTATTATATAATATTACGTAATAATTACAAATTATTATAAAATATTATAATAGCAACAAACTTTCACATAGAGTCAGTTTATAATTTATAATTATATATATCATAATTTTAATAACTAATGTTACATTATAAAATCAATGTAGTCTATGTTTAAAAAATTTAGTTCTTCCCTTTGAATAATTAGTAATATATAGAAAAAAATTATTATAAGCCTACTTATAGGGAAAGATATCGACGTGACCACAAAGGATCTTACAATCGTGAAAGGCCGAAGAGAGAAGAAAAGAAACATGAAGAAATCCGTCGTGATCCTTCTAAAAGCACAAAAGATATAGAGAGGGACAAAATACGTACGAAAAGAGATAATGAAAGCAAACTTCTAGCTGAAAAAGAGAAAGCTATTAAACATTTGTTGGACTCTGATAATGTTGTACCTCCAGGTACAGAAACTGAAGCTATTCAGAGCATTACAGAGAGACAAAATATAGAACAAGCACAGATGCATGTGCGTAGGAGCCGAGAGCGACGTAGAAGTATAGAACGTCAAAGAGGAAACTCATTACGGCGTAGAACTCCAGACAGAATTAGACTAAATTCTCCTCGACGTAAATCTCCCCTAATATTAAGTCCAGAACGTTGTAGAAGTACTTTCAAGATGAGCAATGAGAGACATCGAAGTCCATTGAAGTTTAGTCCTGACAAAAGAAGAAGTCCAAGATTTAATTGTGCTCGTAGAAGCCCTTTTGGATTCAGTCCAGAACGACGAAGAAGTCCAATTAGACGACTTAGTTGGGAACGAAGAACAAGTGCAGATAGAAGATGGAGTGCTGAACGACACAGGAGACGTATAAATATACATGAACGGTGAGAGGACATTATTTTTAAGCATATATAACTGCTTAAGTTTTAGTGTAGATATAAAAGAATGTTTCTTATACAAATCTATTTTGTAAAACAAGTTCGTATAAAATCTAAATTTAATGTAAAAAGTTTTTTGCTTTTATTAAATTATACTGGTGAAATTATTAACGGTTTAAATTAATAAACTATTTTAATTTTTAAAATTTAAATTGTCAAGCCGAAGAAGTCGGTCCCGTGATCGACAACGAAGTCGCAGTATGGAACGTCTTAGAAGAAAGGTCAGCCGCTCACCAATTAGTAGACGTTACAGTCCTCGTCGTCGAAGTCGAACTCGAAGTAGATCATTAGAACGTCGAAGGAAACGATCTCCCTTTATTAATGAACTTACAAGGCAACTAAGGAATGAAGCTATAATGACATCACACATGAATTCTGGATATACACATCCTTCGCCTATGGATGGCATATCACCTCTAATGAATAATGTATATCAGCAAGAAGCAGAATCTAGACCATCAATGCCAATACCATCTTACATGCATCAAACTGGATTAGCACCACCAATGTCATCAAATATAACAACTGGTGGTCCACCTTTCATGAATTTTGAAAATTCATCTCAGCCAATGAATTTTGATTCTGTTCCATTACATCCATTACCTCAAACTGAATATGTTTCTGGTCCAGTAATGTATAATCAACCAAATACTGGTTCTATTCAGTCAACACATCGACCAGCACTTCTTCCAGCACCAATTTCATCACCACAACATGAATCTGCTGCATCTACAGTGGAACATATACAAACATATAATTCATCTCATGGCATTCCTTCCACTCGTCAATCTCCAATTCAAAATTTTGAATTTTCTAATAAATCTAAGGATACAATCTCACAAAACTACAGGGAACGTAGATTTACGGATTCTTATAATGGATATCATACCTCACAAGAAGAACGATTGAAGACTCCTGAACCACCAGTCATCTCAGATACAAAAGTAATTTTGTTATATATTATAACAAAAAATTCTTTTTTTATTTAGTTATATATTTTATTCTGTATTATCACACACAAAACAACAAATATTACTTTGAAATTAATGAGTAATATCTTTACGTACCTTTTCATATAGTGTGCAGTTAAATTTTTAAATCTTATATGAAAACATTAATATTTGTCTTATGAATTAATTTTACAGCAATTTGAAAAAACAAGTTTATCCAGTCTGTTAGAAGCATCTGTTTCCGCTAAAGGTGCGAATATATTTGATTTAATTACTATTCAAAGCTATATATACAATATTTCAAACATTTTTTATGTTTAATAAACAAAATTATTTGTTTATTTCTCACGTTTTATACATTTTTTAGATTCAACTAGTCTGCCAGTCTTGTATCCAGGTAAGAATGGTTTAATTTGCCAACTTATAATGATTCTACAGTTTCTACAGTTTATCATTAAGTAAAGCAACATTATTAAATAAATTTTTTAACATTATTTTCTTTTCAACCTAATTCAAGTACAGTGATATAGAAATGAGTAAATTAATTCTACGTAATTTTGTTTCTGTTTCATAATAGGATTCAAACCAGAAATATTACGTCACTGTGAACATGCTTTACGCGAACTTCCTATTGAGGATCTTCGTTTAAAAATGAAAGGACGATTTTTCTATGATCCAAAGAAGGAGAATATACAAAGTGAACAAAATGTATATTCGTCAAATTCGATTCTTTTACAAAAGAACAAAAGCAAAATCTATTGGGAAGAGGAAGAAGGACAACATCCAACTTCCATAAAGCAAAATGTACAAATGCACCAAAAAATTTGTCAAACTGATGAAGTGGAAACAAATACGAAATTTGTTCAAGCGAGCGTTACTATGGTAGATTCTGAAGTACAAGTATATCCTCAAGATTTACAATATGCTGTTAAAGAAGAAAAACGACCTATTATGGATCGTTTAGATTGGAATGTGCGTGAAACATTTGATTGTACACCTAAATTTCGAGAGGCTGACGACTTGAGATGGAGTTTAAGTAATTCTTCTCAAAAAAGAACTTGGAATAGAACAGTATCACCTCCTAGAAGAATTGATGATCGTAAACATCGTATAGATTCTATATCTTCCTTAGATCATGGTTCAAGAAATATGAAATTAGAATCTCCAATAAGAAACAGAGATAATTTCTCCAGTCATAAAGGATCTGTACGAGATCATTATGTCCATGAAAGATATTCACCTAATTACAGGCATTCTTTAGAAGGACGTGATGAATTTCATGAAAACAGAAGTGATCATAGTCGAGGTGAAAGTCCAATGATGTTAGAAGATTCTGCAGAAGAATTGGAATTGGAACATACATTCCAAAGGGGAACAGATTGGCATGGAAGAGGGAAATTACCAAGAGGTAGATCAAGTTCACTAATGAAACATGTGTACAGAGGAAAGCATTCAGGTGGAAGATCTTATCGCGGGCGTGGAAATTTTCGTGGAAAATTCTAAAATTATTTGCATAAAGCACAAACACTAAATGTAGAATCATGTAATCAAATATACCAATATATTAAGAAAGTTATAGTCTATTCTTGCAAAAATTTTGGAAAGAAAGGCATGAATTTATTGTTTTATTTAAAAATTAAATTTTTGCATCATATGTTAAAATTATTCCAAAAATTATTACTAAAATAAAAATACATTTGAAATACAGATTGCATTTGAACATTACATCATAAATAATCAAATGCGTATATACATAAATATTCTTGACAAAATACAATAACATTATATTTAAGGTGTAAATTATAAAATCATTTATATGTAATGTGTTTTGTTGAATAAACATTTTACGGGACAATACAAACAGGTGGGAGAAAAACACTGTTTATGCTACCATTAAATTATTAATCAAATGCAAATATGTGGTAATTATGAATTTCATTTATTATATTAATCATGGTTTATTACCTCGTCCTATTATTTATTATTATACATTTTTATAAATGTAACTGAATTGTTCAACTATGACCAATATTGAGAAAGAAAAGTGAAATAACGTTTTACTATACATATTATAATATTTATTAATTAGAAAAATTATATTCATGTATAACAAATTTCAAGTTCCATTTTAAATTGACATTATCTAATATATCAAATGAAGAATTAAAAATTGTTCTGCATTATTTATCTTCACTTTTCATATATTAAATACATATCTAAATTTTGTAATTTTAAAACATAATATAAAATTAATGATTTTTCCATTTAAAAAATTCTACAAATTTAGAAATTATTTTATATGCACTCAAACATAGAAAAAATTTAATATTGAGAAATAACAATATATATATTTCCTTGGAATTATATCTTTTTAAATACAAAGGACAATAAATATAATTAAAAGCGTAGAAATATTTTTAGGTTAAAATATGACGACCCCACAAATGTTTTAAGACGCGTGTAATACAATATGAATTTAATAATAATGATCTATTATGCAAAAAATGCTTATGATTTTTACAAGAAAGAGATGAAATAATATGTTTATTTTTATTTTTATTGCTATTTACACTTTCATTAAAACCATGAACATAGGAATATTGGGACCCCTAGGTCCATGATTAAAACAACACTATAAGTCATATCAACATTTTATCTTTAATTTATAGTTGGAAATTGAAATCGCGATTATATAAACATATTTTGACACTCGTATACTGTAGCCTAAGGAAAACTATGCGAAAATTGAGTCGTGACTAGTTGTAAAATATTAATATGAAACATAAGAATATCCTTATTCTGCGCATGCGTAAGATATTAGGTCATCCAATAAGTTTGTACCGACTTTTGTGTATACATTTCATGTGTCGATTTATAAACATACGGCGATAAGGGATCAATGCACTTGAGCTTAGCTGATCGAGAATAGGCTAGAGCAGATTTTCGTGGGTATAAGATCGTAATATAGCGAACACAGTGACTTCTAACAGTAAAAAATCATGAGTGAAATGCGTATCCATTTTCGACATCTCATGTTATATGAATTTCGGAAAGGAAGTTCTGTAACAATTGCCACGAAAAACATATGTGCTGTTTACGGAGAAAATGCGCTTTCATCTCGCACCTGTAGGAAATGGTTCCAACGTTTCAAAGATGGGAATTTTTGTTTAGAAGACGAGGAACGCTCCGGGCGTCCTCCTCAGACAGACGAAGATAAAATTCGGGATCTTGTTGAAAAATCACAAAGTTTGACAGTTCAAGAGATGTCAGATGTTCTGAAAATACCTAAGACAACGATTCATAGGTGTTTAAAAAAAATGGGGATGGTGTCAAAGTTGAACATTTGGGTGCCCCATGAACTTACGGAACGGAAGCGTTACAAAAAAATTGTCTGAATTTAATTGGGAAATTTTACCACATCCCCCATATTCCCCAGACATTGCCCCATCTGATTACCACCTGTTTAGAGTATTACAACACTTTTTAGTAGGTAAAAAATTTGAAAATATTGACATTCTCAAAAATAGCTTAGAAAATTATTTTAAAGAGAAACAAGAGAATTTTTATCGAGACGGAATAATGGCCCTACCAGAAAAATGGGAAGTAGTTGTACAATGAGAGGGGGATTACATTTTTTCATGAAACTGAAAGGTATGTAAACAATCTTAACATATATAACCGCTCGAAAAACGGCATGAACTTATGGGATGACCTAAAGAACGAGAACTTTGTTGACTTTCTATGTTTATCCTTCACGATTAGACATGACTGAATTTTTTAATGGTTTTCCCTAGGTTTCAGTACATCAGTGTGGAGACCTGTTTGTATGATCATAATCGTAATCCAACGAGACGAGGCAGTAAGCGCAAACAAAATGTGATTGTTGCGACTGCCACTATTGGCTTACTCACTAGTGATACTCTAGTTTCTATCTTGTCCTCATTCGGCAGATTATAGGTATATACATACATATATCATATAATAAATGCTCATATTTAAAACAACATTACAGCCCGTAGAGTACTGAAGCATTCTGCTTGCGTTACAACTTGAAACAATTCGAAAACTAATTCAACGTTTGAATGAAGAAATACACAACGAGAAAGATCAACTCGAACAATAATTTATATTTAAAACTGAATATTTATAATAGATTGACTACTTTAACAAAGATTTGTACTTTTATGAAATTTATTTATACTCCGAGCTTAGCGTGACAGTTCTAACGGTTCAACGATTCTAACTATTCTCTCCGTTTTTGGGTCACAGAGTAACACATTTATCTGTTGAGTACCCGATTTATTTGTTATTTAATAAGACAAATTCTTATTAACTAATGCTAATAAACATTAATTTGATTGAGGTTTGCAGTATTAGAAAGCGAGCGATTTATGCCTTGGCAATGTTTTTTTCCCACGGTAACGAAAGTAAATGCGAAATTTGAGAGTGATGACAGTTGTTACTGATAAATAATTTTGTCATTTAATCAATAAATTTGTTAAATAATTTTTGTTCATTGCCTTGGGTGCGCTGCTATACAGTTAGATTCGTGGCGTTAGAATTTACTCTATTACCATACAAGATATTCACGTTAGAGGGAGCCGTAGTCATAAACCAGTTCACAACAATAATAATAAAATTGTACTTACAAGATAAATTTTTTTAAAGTAATTAAGTATATAGACTAATATAGACTAAATAGAGGATAATTAAGAGTAAGTTAAAGTATATATATAAAGGAATAATATATGTAAAATTATAGTGTATATCGAGGTTGAATGACAGTTGAAATGAGAAATCTATGTAAATCAATCTCATTTTGTAGCTGGTAGTCAAAGATTAATAAAATATATACATATATGTTTATATAAAGTAAGATTGTAATAAAAAGTAGAAATAACAAAATTAATTGTGATATAAATGTGATATATATTAATAATTTCAAATTTTTGTGATATCTTGTAAGTTTTTGTACAAATAAATGAATGTTTTTTTTTAAATAGTTCTGTCTTGATGAGTAAAATGTTTAAACATGAAGAAACGATTAAAGAATTATTATATTCATATTATTTTTGTATGTATGATTTTTTTTTAAATATGTACTAACGTTTATTTTGAAATACTCATTATTAATGAAAATAAAAATTGTACTATTGTACATCTTATGTAATTAATGAAAGTAAATATCTTAATTTTATGGTTTATCTAAATCCATACATGATATAAAATTAAAAAATTTTAAAAGTTTCCTTTACTTGTAATTAGTGTATGGTGTATTGATTTAAAAAAATACAATAATATTTTGAAACATTAAACAGCAATAAAATTATTTAAGCAGCCTAAAATTTTTGTGTATATATCATATCAATACAAATATTGCAAATATTTCGTTTATTAGAATCGTTTTATATCATCTAATTTATATTACTTATTTTGTTAGTATACAACTATTAATTGTTGTAATGTATTTTGTAACTTAATAGTTGATAAATAATCCACTACAGTATGAAAATCATATTTTCTAATAAAAGGGAGATTTGTGGAATAAATAGATAAGAAGGTTTATTTAAATTTAGTTTTGGTTTACTAATGACATTGAAATTAATATCTATATTTTTAAGAACTCTACAATAATCTAATACATTTGTAAAGAAAATTCATAGTTTATAATACAAATCAAGATGTTATTCCTATCATTTTTCATCTTCTGGTCCAGAATTAGGTATCTAATATTCATCGTCAATATTATATATATGTATATAATATATAATATATGTATATATATATATATATGGATATAGTATTACGATTTGTTAAATTGTTGCATATGTATCAATGTTCGATTTATTATTTCAGCTATCTTATCTCTAGCAAAACAGGAAAATTCTTGAAAAACATGATCATCACAACGTTTATTACTTACAGTTAAAATTACTTTTAAGGAATCTTTCTTTTTAAATGTACAAATAAAATCTAAATTTGTTCTATTTATTATTTTTTCTTTACCACAATTTTCTATTGTTTGTTCTGACATAAGAGCTTCCTTTTGCAAACAACTCAAACTGGGATCTAAAACATTATTGTCAATTCGTCTATTGCGCCATATGCAATGGGTCCCAGTACAATGAAGTGTAACTGTTTGCTGCTTTTCTATATGCACATCTGATAACATCTCAACTTTTTGCTGCTTTGCTTCTGTTTCAACTGGAAGTACTTCAACTTGTACCATGAAAACTTTTTCAAAAATATCTTTTACTATGTTAAAAACAGTAGAATACCAGTCATCATTTGAAAATTTCGTTTTTTCTGTAGTGTTTACACATGTTTCCATACTACTTGATCCATATTGAGATTGATTTGCAGAAATTGTAATATTAAATTTACCTTTTTTTTTAAGATCTGTGGTGAGCAAAGTTCTCATTAGATCTATGTAATCATTTTTACTAGATATTGCACAAATTTCTGCACCAACTGCACAATATCTTACAACAGAATCCAATGTGGAAAATTGTGTGCTTGCTGTAACATTATGACATAGTTCTATAGGATCTTGTACACACATTGGTTTATTAACGTTGAATTTAAGAGATTCATCTTCTTTTACATATGCTTTATATCTATTCATGCATGATGGTAAATCATTTATATTTTTAAACTCTGATTCTGTGTGCACCATTCCATCTATCGGACATATTACTTGCGATTTAAATTCAAAAGTCGCATAAAAGAAGAAAAAGCCACGAAGAAGTTGTGGAATATTATTTTTATTTGTAATTGGTGGCAATACTGCATTTTCGTCAAAATTAGCTTGCCATCCATTTATAATTTGTGGTTGACATGTGCTTTTCAGTACCATTAAAGGAGGAATAATATTAACAGATGGCTGTTGTAAATAAAAAATAATTAACAACACTAAAGCATAATTGGATATTTTCTGTCCACTTGATATTTTAAAATGTCGTGCCCAATATTTAATAAGCAACATTAGTGGTTTTAACCTATTATCAAGAGATATGCAATATTTTATCAAATTGCTTTTATATACACCCAAACCATTTTTGAATGAAATATCACAAGAAACATTTGTTCTAACATAATAAAATTTTATAATAGGTGTCTTAGCTTTTGGAATTAATATTATGTTAGAAAAAACACAGTTCATTCGATACATAATTTTTTTTACTTTTTTAAAAATCTTGCACATAGTCCATGCATCTGTTGACTCCTTTGTATTTTCATATATTGGTTCACCTTCAATAAAAGGATATGTACTATTATTAAAAAGAATAATATAAATACATATATTATAAAATAATAATAAAATTGGATAAAAAATTGTGTCTTACCAATATCCATATATATATCTAAATCACATTCTTTAAAACCTAATCCAGTTTGAGTTGAACCAAACCTATATGTTTTACACCTTGGAAATATCTCTTTAAATATTTTATCCATTTGTGTACAAATAGAATTGTATCTTGTTTCTAATTCAATATCAGTAAGTTGTACTGCATTTAAAAACATCATTAACTGATTATCAAATGTAGATTTTTCTTCAAATATATATTTTATGTTATCATAACTTATAGAATCTGTATTTTCCATGGAACTACTTTGTTTTTCTGATTTTGATCTTTTTAAATCTTAAAAGAAGATATTTATAATTTATAAACATAAAAATATATATATATATTTCAAATGAATAATAATACTCACTATTATGTGCTTTTCTTTTTTCTATATTTAACTTTACATTATCTATCCAAATTGGTTTATTTAATAAAGCTTCAGCAGAACTTCTACATTGTTAAAAGATTATAAATATAATTACAATATCAAACAATACAACAATATTAAATGTAATTTTACCTGTCAGAAAATTCAATTATGAGATAATTTGGACCAAATTGATATCCTTTAATTATACCATATTGTTGAAAAAAATGAATAAGTCTACGAGCAGGAATAAATTTCGGTAATGACAAAACAACAATTGATCTTTCCATAATTTCGAATCGTTCCAGTCCTTTTAAATGTTTCTTACCTGCAAGATGACCTTGCAAGGCATAGTCATTTTGAAAATACATTGAGCATACGTCACAATGTTTTGACATTTTTGATTAAGTATTTAAAAGCATATAATATTTTTCACTTCAAATTTATCAAAGTTTTATCTGTTTTGTCTTTTTCTTTTTAGTATTATTACATATTTAATAATGTACACATCAATAAGATATTTAAAAGATTAATTTTCTTTAAATTATATCCGTTTTTAAATATATAATATAATATTATCTTATTTTTACAAAATATCGGCTATTACAGGATATTTTACTGAAATACAAATAAGTCTTTTTATTTTATATAAAAGTCTCTTATTTCATCCAAAATGCACTAATTATTGTATTTATTTTTTACTTCCACCTTAAATAAAAAAGATAAGTAACATTTAAGCTTAATATCATTGATAATTTTTTAATTTAACTTGTATTAATTTTGTCAAAAATGTTTTACCATTTACTTTTTAAATTGCTTTCTGATCTGTTCACATATTCCATAATGTATTTTAAGACCAATACATTGTTTAACTTAGTATTTAAATTCTTTCTTATAACAGAGAAATACAATAAATGCACTTTTCTCTGAAGTTGTATATTTGAACCTGTAAATAATACGAGCAATGAAACAATCCTGTTTTTATTAACTTCAAATTTTATCTGAACTTATAAAATAAAAATAAAATAAAATTTAATCTGAACTTATAAAAATAGTATTGTCAACTTATAATAGTTATAAGAATCAAATATTAGATTTTAATACATTATATAAAGATAACATTAAGTAAATACGGAATTAGTATCTACACATTACACATCTACATTGATGAATAATTTAGTTTACTTTATTAATTTTCTTTCAGAGAATCGCTCACCGATAAACAATGAATATACAACATTCTACACTCTAACCTGTCATAACCTAAGGTTTGTTTTCATTGCTTACGATTTACAAATGTTTGGGGGAAGATATCATATGTTCGTTACGGCGAATCGCTGAATGTTAACGGAAATGACACTATACCGTTATTCTCGTAAATGAAGCATATCAAAAGTTATATTTAATTTTCGAAAATGTTGTAAATCTGTATTTGTAACAGTACTGTTACAAAGTTATTTAATGTTTTGTCAAATTTATACATGTGTAAAATGAAAGCATAACTCAAATTAATACTTAATTTTAGTAATAACTTTATGAATAGAAGAAAGTGACATAATAAAATGTTATCTAAGGTCTCAGACATGCTTATAATATTTATCAAATTATTTTTGGTATTGATAAATGTTATTAAGTTTTACAAATATTTATGTTGGATGTTCTTACATATTTAATATTAATATGAATATTTCTAATGAAATATTTTATATACAAGATTTAATTTTGTTCTCATAATATTTTATAATATAACTTAAAATTTACTTTTATCTTTACTTTGGATTTCCAAATTTAATTTGAAAAATTTCGTTTGGATGAAGTTCTAAGCTGAATTCATATTGTGTAATTCTTTACATTACAACATTATTGTTTCTAGAATCTGATGTCATATGAAAATAAATATACAATATTTTTAAAAGAAATTCAACAAAAAATATTTTACAAATTTTGTTATAACCCATCATGTGTTTTAATATCTTATAACTACTTAAAACAGATTACTGAAGATTTAAAATATATAAATATATTTTTATAGTGCAAATTCATTGAATTAATTACTTTTGTTAAAAGAATGCAGTTACATAAATCTAATTTTTCAATAAAAAGTTTCAAACTAAGTGGTATAAAACATGGATTATGTAATAAGTGGAAAATAGCTTTCAGTACGTTTAAAAAATTTTTCAATTTTCCAAACATGTTTAGAGGAATTACTTTAGCGAATGTAAGATTAAAAAATAACTTCAATTGCTTTTTATTAATATGATACTTGCAATTTGATTTTACTGAATCAGATTCTTGTTTATGGATTAAATGCCTTAAAATATTAAGATATTGAAATTTTTTACGTCCCTTTTTAAATTGCTCCAAAAGCAAAGATAGAAATGGATTAGGATCTTTATAATTAGCAACAATATTATTTTTTATACTTTCTTTTATAATAAAGTTATATGTGTATTTCATTCCCAAGTTTATTTATGTTTAAAAGACAACTTATCAAACTTGTATAACTTTTATAACATGGTAAAGATGAAAATATATAAATGAATATCTAATTCTTTATTTATATATTACAATTTATGACAGACATTTTATTTAGGAAATATTTCACATTTTTTATTTTATTATTTTCTTAGTTTTCATTTGAGTTAAACCTAAAATAATAATTTATTATTAGTAATTTATATCATGGTATTTTAAATTTGTTTAATCATATTGAATTTACATAAGTTTAAGGTTATTTAATGACATATAAATGATACATACATATAAGAGTATTAAAACTTATTTGAAATATCATAAGTATGATATTTAGTATGTAATATATCTAACATAAAAAGCCTTTAGGCAATGTTTCTTTCTGTAATTTTTCTTTAGTTCCTTATCTATTTCGAATGTAATGTTTTCAAAACATTCATATAAATATTCCGATAATAAGCTCTATGTCATAGAGACTTCAGAACCGACATTTGCGCGTGTTGAAATAACATTTTATGACGTAAATAGTGTCTAATTTAGAAAAAAGCAAAAAAATTAAAAGTATGAAAATGTAAATAAATAATCAAGATAATAATAAATTAAAATATACGAACTGCTGAAACTTTGTATTAAAGGCTTTTTTTGTACTTCATGTGGTAGAATTATCCATCGTTTATATTTTATAATTAGAAAGTCAATATATGAAAATGACGATATTTTTTAATACGAAAAGAGTATAAACACACACACCGGTATCAAAATATCAAAACTACTTGATTAGGGGAGAATGTTTGTATATGCGCATTAAATTGGTACGCAGCCTATTACGGATGCGGTGAATATTTTAGATATCGCATTGTTTCTCTTTTCGTACGAATAGGGTATCTAAACTATTAAAATGTTATCTTTTAAGAATCTTTAAATAATTTTTAATTACGATATAACTACTAAGGCAATAATCTATTTTTCATACAGTTGTAGTTGTTGCATAAAATATTAACATTACATATCAAAAAACTGCTATTTACGGAACAGATTGCGTAATAGCGATCTATTAAATATTACGTATAACAAATTTATATATTTAAATTTATTATAATAAGCTGTACGAAAAATTGTATTTAATACTGGTTGCATATATATTCGATTTAAAAAATTATTTTCCTAATCAAAGAAAAATTTGAGACATGAATTTTATAATTTCATAATTAAAATTTTTAATGATAATGTAAGGAAAATTTTGCATTTTTATATGATTCTTAAATAAATTGTCTCATAATATATATTAAAAAATAAAAAATTTTTCCGTATAGATTGATTCTGTACTTTATAAACGATATTTTACTGCTTAGTTTTGCTAAATAAAATTATTGAATTGTTTCATTAGATATTACATCGACAGGTAGAGTATTACATCAATAATACTATCATAAGTATATATGTATGTATATATACCTTATTCTATAATATATATCATTTTAGAGTTTAAGATGTGTAATACTTATGAAAAATCACATAAAAATTGAAAGTTTATTAAAAGTCTATTTATACACTACATATTAGAATTAAAAATTTTCATTTATCTAGTGCTTTGTGGTACTATATAACCTAGTTTACAAGATTATATAAATATATACGTATATGTATATATATATTTTTTAATAGCAATTTGTTTAAAATAATGTAAAAAAGCTATATTTATATAATTTTAGTAAAAATATAGCTTAAAAAAAGCGAAGACGCAAGATTGAAAAAAGTGACATAAAATATTTATTTAAAAATAATTGAAATAGTTGAATTTACATCACAGATAGGGTTGGTAAACCTGAGTATGAGCAAAAACCACATGGAAAAGGTACTGATGATCAGTGGGAAGAGGTGAAAGTATTAAGAGACAGAGAAGAACGACAGATGAGAAGCGCCACAAAACGGAGATGCGGACGTTTTAGAAAACATTCGGCATGGATCGAGCTCCATGTTCGCCCGTGAAAGTGATGCGGTATATCCGCGATTAGGGGATACAAATCTCGTGTCTAGTGGGAGGACGTTGAATAGTTTGTATGCGTTAGTTTGTGAGTCAGTATTTGGAACCGGTCGTTTCGAGAGTGGCAAGGTTAGTTTAAGGGTGTGTAATCTCTCGGCGTGTCAGAAAGTAGCGTGGCGAAACGATTTTTGGTTTGGTCTCGGTGCACGAGGAAATCTTGGTAAAAACCGATCGCGACAACACGAAGTAATACAATTTAATCGAAAGAAGATATCGGAAAGAACGACGGAGAGGAGAATACTAATAACAAAGGCAAAAATAATAACGTTAAAAGTGGTGGCGAAGGCGGCGACAACGACAACGACAGTGACGGCGACGACAGCGGTGGCGCAAGGTGTGAGGACGAGGTGAATGCACGGCGGCCGCGGTGTGTGCCAGTGGTGTGCGCGCTCGTCGCTCGTGGAAACCCGCCAAAACCCGCGGCCGCGAACAACCACCAGCAAGAGCAGCAACAATAGCAATAACAACAGCAGTAGAAGGAAAAGGAGAAGGAGGAGGAGGAGAAGGAGAAGGTGGAACAGCATTAGCAGTAGTAGTAGTAGTAGTAGTGGTAGCAGCAGCAGCAGCAGCAGGAGCAGAAGCAGCGGTAACGCGCGACGTTGTGCTGTTTTGACAACTTTCCGCCGCGTCGGGGCGTCGCGCCGTTTCTCTCGCGGCGGCGGCGGCAACAGCAGCAGAGACAACAACAACGGGATCAACTCGTTTTAAGAAGGTCGTTCGTGACGGCGGTTACAGTTGCGACGCTGCTGACCCCTCAGCCTATACGACGACGACGGCGGTGGCGACGACGACGGTGGTGGCGGCTGCGTTGTTATTATTTTGCCGCGGTGCTTTTGACCCTACAAACCGGGCGAGTTCATTGCAGCGCTTTCGCGGGGGTGTCAGCCAGTTTTATTACTCCGGCCTTCTCCGTCCGCAGCAGCAGCGCCGACGGCGCCAGAACCATACCACGACGTGGTATATGCAGCATGTCTACTAGTGTATGTACTTGATCACACCAATAATCCAGGCACGTTGAACCGCCTATTCATAGGGCGAGAAGTTGCCGACAACTTCTGAACATTGACTTAGTGCGATATCTTGACCGAGTCAACTGAAAAGAACTACAGTGACGTTGCGACTGATTGTGAGAAAGGACGCGACGAACCACGTGATATACCTGTCGTCGGGCCGCGTCATGCAAAGCATGCTCGACTCCCTGATGGCCATAACCTGAATTGAGCCGATTTGACCCGATTAAACCCGATTCAACGTAGTCGCAGTTGAACGAACAAGCAAACGAACGAATGAAAGAAAACAAACGGTAGCCATTGACTTTTTTCGTCTTTCCTCGTGCTTGCGCTCTCGTTATTCTCTCTGCTGTTTTTTCCTTGTGATAAAGAACACGCTACCGCTTTTTGCGATTAACATGAGGATGTTCGCTTGTGAGTAACAAGTGTATTATGCTTTGATGGTATTATTCGTCTAGTGTGAAAACAAAGTAAAGATTTAATCACAGGAAAAAGATCAGTCAGTCTGCTTCTAACAGGTGACTAGTTGAACAAATGGACGGATTGATCGCGATACGTATACTGTTTCTCGTTCGTTTAGTGTTCTCTCATAACGGTGTTAACTTGAAATAATCATGCTATGGAGCACTGTGCACTTAGTGTCATTGATACAGTGTCGGTATAGTGTCAACCGTTACGTGTAATTGTCTGAAGGTGGTGGCGTGGGAGTCCGACATTTTAACCGCTCGTATTCACGAAAAGATACAAGTGTCCACGTGTGAAATACGGTCGCCACTCAGGCCCGTGAGAATCACAAGTCGAGCTTATCAACAAGATTTTTTAGTGTCTTCTCTGATAAGAAACTTACTATGCGTGCGGTTAATATTTGATTTCATGGTCACGATCTATTTATTTTTCCATTTTCGTGACCACACCGTTCATTACCAAAGAAAAAGGTGTCAAGCACGTTTCTTACGTCGCACAGTGGGTTATTTGCTCGATCTAGTTGGACAAAAATCAGTTTCATTAAACTCATTACAGGTAAAAATAACTTTTTATCTGAGAAAGGCAAGTACCACGGAGGCAATAAACTGCAACTGTTTTCATCTTCACATTAACATGTATAGCTTCTGATGATTAATTGAAACTTGACCGTGTCTCACAGCGAACGTACATTTTGTTGCTTATTTCCGCGATAATAATCTTTCAAATTCGTTACTTTTTCCTTTTTTTAAAGGTATTTGTCAGTATCAAATTATTTCCTAGATTGTCCTGAAATAGGTAAACGTGTATAAGTCTCAAGCATTTTAATTAAAATTTCATTCATTTCAACATACTTAAAGAATATTAAGGAAAGAAATTTTTTAGTTAAATTTAAAGGATCTATCATCATAACTTGAAAGGATTTGTTAAAATTCATGAATCTCCTTATGATCATTGTGAATATAATAAATGGTCATATATGATATTTTTTCACTAAGGATTACTTTTACTTGAAAATTTTGTTTTTAGGACCATCTTGGGTTAAAACAATGACTCGAAGAGATATATATCAAAGAGAAATATATCAAAACACATTTCATATAATGCAACAAAAATAACATTGTAATATTAATGAAAAATTAAAATTTGTCAAAAATTACATTATGAGTCATGAAGAATACTTGGAGGATTAGACCAAGAAAATTAAAAATAAATTTCCATATATAAAGTCCGAAATAAAACATACATTTTGTACATATATCTTTGTTATATTTAATTGTATGTACATATTATTATATTTATCGATAATAACAATTAAACCATTAAAAACACATTCTAATGATTTTTTATCTTTAAATTGTTTTAATTTTACCACAAATAAGTCAGTAATCATGTTGTCGATCAAGCAAATAACAGAAGTAATTTTGACCAGCTAAATTGGAAAAACATCCCACTGTGTCAATTTAACAATTTTAAGAAAGAGTAAATGATGGAAATTGTGTAATTTTGTTTAATAGCAGAAGAAAGGAAATTATAATTTTTAGAAATCAGTGTGTCTATTGACAAGTTAACAGCATCGTTTAAAAATATCTGTGCTTTGTAGTGAAGTGTTGGATGGTATTTTATCAAGTGTCTAACAATGAAAAATACCTGGTGAGTCAAAATTTTAATATATAATATTTATAAAAATATGTAATCATTTGTTCTTGCAAAGCATATGTTTTAATTAGTTTTTCAAGATAAAGAAAATGGGAGAAAAGAAGGAAAGCAAAATACAGGGAGAAGATTGATAGTAGAAAAAACTAAAGAAGTATAATTTTATGTTTTTATTTATATTATTATTTTTTCATTAATGTAGTTAGAAAAAACGTGAAAAATATGAAAGAAGGAAGAGAAGAATATTTATAAACGAAAAAATTCATTTATTTTGTTTTTAGTTCTTGAAGCTTTGCTTTTTAAATTATGAAATTTTATTGTATTGTGTATTTTGAAACGTTCGTACTGCATAGGAAAGGTAAATGGATTGAAAATAGTGTATAATAGATTTAATTATTTTTAATGTCCTTGTATTTGTTTATATCAATTAATTTTTTAATGTTATTTTCATCTTTTATTTTTTTTTTAAATTTACGATTTTGTGACTCGTGTAGAAGCGAATGTTTCTAGGTTAGGTTACTGATCATTAGTACTTAACCTCAAATACGGTTAATTATCTCATCTCTTTTTCTTGATCTTACCTTAATTTTATTGGTTTTCATTATTCATACATATTAATAAACAAAAAAAGAATTTCAAACAATATAATTGTTTTTTCCTTTTCCTCCAAAATTGTATATTGATAATTTGAAATCAATAAATGTCTAGTCTAATTGTTATCAATTTGTTACAATTTGTTATTATTTATAAAGTTTTACTCTCTACTTTTTGTAAAAGGGTGTATTTTTTATAAAATGAAGAAGGTAAAACTTAAATGGAGATGTATTAAAGATTATTTTATTGTTCAGTTAGTAAAGCCACATATCTTACGTGAAATGTATTGATATTTTTGAAATTATATCAAGTATGATGTTAACTTCGTTATAAAAAATAAAAGTAATATCATAATGTTTAATATAAGTATTTCAAATGGTTACAAGTAGGAATTAAAGCAAGTTATTAATTGTCAGTATAATATTATATTTTTTATATTTTATTTGAATAGTTCCTATATCCTATTGTCAGTTACAGATTTTTAACAAATTGTTAAATTTCATAGTGTACATGAAAATTGGTTATAAATTTAATTCCATTTTAAAATAAAAGTTAGTTTATAACATATAAGAATAAATTTGATTGTGTTGTAGAAATTTTAGGTTTTATGTCATTGACCTTTTAATAGTTTTTTATTTTAAAGTATTCTGTACTTTAAAATAATAGTATGAAACTTTTAAGTTTGTGCTTCATGTATTGTTTATTTCCATATCGTAAATTCTAAATTATCATGTATTTTAAAAAGGAAATCACATATTCTTAGAATATTTGGATTTTAAAATATGTAAAATAGTTTTGAGTTCTTAAAATTAATGTAGCCTCCATCATTTTTAAAACATTAGAGAGGAAGACGCAAGGTGAAAAAGACTATTATATCGTAAATTTTAAATTGAGATTATAAGATTTGAAAGGTTTTTCTGAAATCAAAGTTACTGAGGGTAAACATAAAGATGGTATAATTCTTTTAGTTTCAATTATTTGTTGTTCTATATCTATTATATTATTTATTTTTATAATTTATTATAATACGCGCAACAACAGATCAGGTTCATTAAATTTTTCATACTTTGATATGGTGAACAATTTTTTAAATATTTTACATTTGTTAAATGTTTACAACAATAAAAATTTAAAGATATACATGCAACAATATGTTAAGTAATGTGATTATAAGCTCTTAATAAATATTGCAGTGTAAAAGAAACAACATTATTATATATATATGTGATATTTACTATTATGTTTTTAATACTGTACGTTTAATAATGATATATAACTGTTAAAATACTTGTATCTATAATTTCAATTATTGTTTAATTAATAATATATAATCTGTACAATCTGTAATTAATGCATAAGTGCAATGAAAAGAAACAAATAATGTAGAATAATGTAAGATTTGCAATTATTTATTATTGATGCAAATTATGATTAAAATTGATTTAATGGTTGCACTAATTCTTAATAGAAATAAAATTTTTAAATATAAAATTCATATCTTTGTATAAACTAAACATTTAATTTTTATGCTAATATTACCAAAATTTTTTTATATTCCATGTTATTCATATTTTACTTATAATTTGGTAATTAATTAGTGCTAATATCTTGAATGTTTCGACTTGTTTGATATTTCATTACTTTGATATTTATAACTTGTTAAGCATTGTTATGACTTTATTTATTGATTAATAAATGAGTTATTAAATTTGTAAAGTAGTATTGATTATGGTATTTAATGGTAGATTTAAAAGTATTGACTTTTTAAGATGATGTACATTAGTACATATTAAATTATTGTCATGAACACATTCCAACTGAGTTAACTATTTAAGATCAATAATTAAAATATTATAAATATATTAGATCATTTAATATTATAATACATGAAATATGTTCATGAAGTATAATCTCATTTATATTGAAAAAAGCACATTTTTGCTATCATTGTAAATTGCACATTATTTTATCTAAGTTATTTAAAAATGTAAAGTCACATAAAATTTTATAATAGATATTTTATAATAAATATGAATATTTATAGAAGTACATAATATATGCAATGTAACTAATATTTTAGATCATGTTAGAAGATGGTTATATAATATCATTTTTTCTATTTTATGTTTCAGAATTTAAAAATAATCAATCTGAGAAATTATAAATTGGTATTATGTGTACTATGTTATCATGTATATTATGTGTTCATTAAATCTTGGATATTGATATTAGTTTTGTCATTCTAAACATTCAAAAATATTAATTTCATCATTTAATTAATGGAAGTAAAATTCTTGTTAATAAAAAAAGTATAAAATCATGTCACGTACACTTGGAATTTAAATCTTGTTAAGAATTTGATTTTTTTAAATAAAAACATATTGTATGTATATAGAGACATAAAGCAAAACAATGTCTGTGTTTTACATGATATATATTAAATTTTTTTTTAATGTGCAGATAGAAAAATACTGATGATGAAAATTTGTATAAAGCAATGATTCATGATAAAATGCATGGGCTTTGTTGGATAGCTTCTAAGTATTTATATTTGATTAGAGGATTAATGAAGAAAACAGTTGCTTACTTTAATGCAAAATTAAAACATTATTAACTTTTTTTGCGTTATATAGTTAGTAATTTATAATACAATATCTGTTTTTATAATTTGATTTATCATAGGGTATAATAATAGGGATTATAATAGGGTAGCAATATACAATAATGTAAGAATTAAAAATCCAATATAAGAATCTAATGCATAATAGTATAAGGAATTAAAAATAAAAACCCAGCAAATTCCTTGTAATAGGCTCTGTGTTTAAAGTACAATGACATAAATAAAATGAAAAAGAAATATTACTTTAATTGTTACTATAAATCACTTACATCATTTCTTCTTTTGATAAAAATTATACATTGTTATATGTTTACTACAAAAATCTTATAATGTGACATTTGATATTAAAGCTTTGTACGATACTTTTTGACAATAGTTCAAATAACAATTTAATATTAAAGTATAGCTTTATGGAAGATATATTGCAGAAATATGCATCTTTTATAGTATATAATTTTGTAACTTTTATTACTATGACTACAATTAAGGAAAAGTAATAATTATAAACAAATAAATATTTGTTTACATTTTAATTCCATTTTTAAAATGTGTTACATTTTATTTTATGATATTGAATATTTATAATATGTGAAGATTAATGTTTAAATTCAAAGGATCTGTTATATATAGTTTGTTACGATAAACATTAATGAATGAATATAGGCTAAATTAATTGATAAAATGTAACTAGATGATGTATATAAATATCATTCCTTGTTTATGCAATGTTATTGATTTAATGTATCTATGTATGTATAATTATAATTAATCTGAAGTACACATTACAGGATATGCTTAATAAAATAAATTAGAAGTTTAGTAAATAAAGCATCATAAAATTGAAATATTTTTCAACAAATTTTTATACTTTTATAATCTCTTTTATAATCTTAAGAAATACAAGGGTGATTTAAAATAATAAAGTTAGGTGAAGTAGTATTACTTGTTTAATTATTATTCTGTTTTGTTTATTTCTTAATTGTAGCTTTGGTTTCTTGTTTCTTCGCTATTTCATTTTGATGAATATATAGAAATTTATAAATTTCAGTAAAATAAAAAGGAATAATTTAGATGATCTTGGTATTATTTGATTTCCTTCTTAGAATGTATTTATATTTAGATTATTATTAATTATTTATTTAGTAGGATTTTTTATTGTGCCTGAAAAATGTTATTTATTGTTTGATTGTATCATTTTAATTTTTATATACCTTTTAGATTAATTTTTATACATATGTTATCGGTAATTGGTGTATTTTAAAATCTTATGACACATCAAACACTATTATTAGTACTAATAACAACAAATTTCTTCAAATATATAAAATGTCGATGTAATACTTGCATGTTGTGTCGAAAATATCTAAAGATGTCGAATTATATATTTTTAAATAAAAATATTAGCAATTAATTAAATAAATTGTTACTGGCTCTTTGTAACTAGCTTTACCTAGTTTTATAACAGTATTTAATAATATCCATAATGCCATAACCATGATAAAATTGAGAAAATCTATATATATACATCTTGATGAGTACCTAGAAATACATACTTTGTTCTTAAAGTAATTATTAATTATTATTCTGTAATATAAATTTTAATGTTGAAATTCCGATTGTTTAATGATATACTCGCGAGATTTCATGATTTTAATTTTATCTATAATACTTTATTACATTTGTAAAACTAAAAAATATGCTGTAGGAAATACGTTCACTATTAAAACCTGTTAAGTTCGATTAGTATCAAAATTATTTAGACTATTTTACTTTTCTTTTCATTAAATAAACCTATATATAACACATCCTACGTGCGCGTATGCGGAAACGACATGCCTAATAATAGGCGACACGTTTACCGTCGACACTTATTGGGTAGCTTACTTACGAGATATATTTTGGAAGTAATAGGATTAACATTATAAAATGTATTTTATATCTTATGTTTAAGAAGGAAGTTATATATACAATTATTGGTTGAAGTATGCTTCTCGAATTTTGCTAAAAATTTGTATAAATATGTATTTCGGTATTTAATTAAAGGCGTTTAAAAGGGATATCAACGAACAAGAATGCTTTATTTTCGGTGGAAAAGGAATTATACTTTTCCCCTTTTTCTTCTTATAACTTGTAACGAGTGACTGTGATAAAAAAGTAGGGTTTTATAGTATATTAAAACACATTAGTGATTTTCTCAATCCAAGTTCAAAATTCACGACATTGTTGAATTTTTTAATTGTTAATTAATATTTATAGATGTACTAGATCATAAGTCTTACTGCAATGAATAATATATCTTGTTCCCGAAGTTTTTTGTAACATGAAAATTCGTTCCTTTTCAATATTTCTCCTAACATTTACACAACAATAAATAATAACTTAAAAACTTTTTCTATTGTTATTCTATTGTTATTTATATAGTGTAGTGTAACATAATATACAACATTTTTATTGGACCTTATACATTTATTGAAAATTGTATAGTGTCTGAATCTTCCTGATCTACTGTACATACATATACATATACATCTAATACTTGCATTTTAAATAATAAAGCATTTAGAAATGAATTCTTCCGATTGTAATTTTACGTTACTTAAATATCCATTTGATATTTAATTGTATTCGTTAAAAAATTCATCATTACTATTGTCACTATTAATTCTGTGTTTCTCTTGTAAGGGTTAAAGTTGCATGAACGTGTAACATATTTAGTAACAAATACGTCTTAGATTATAAGCACGCGCATCAGTTCCTAACCTAGCTTTTATACGCTGGGTGACAAATATATCACTGTAATTAGAAGTACTCGATACGATATTCTAAGAACTTTTTAAGTGTAGAAATTTTTAAGAAATTAAATTATTTCATAAAATTACCAATCAATAATACATGAATATATATGAATGTATTTACAAAACAGGTGGTACACGTGGTTTGTGGATCCATAATTAATGAAATTATAAAATTTAAAATTTTTTAAGAGTTTCTTTATATCAAGATGAATTTAATTCTTGATTTGCAAGAACTTATGATTCTTTTTCATAGAAAAATAAATTAGTTGACACAAGTATCAAATAGTGCTTTAATGGTTTACTGTTTGATTTCAGACATCAACATCACAAAGATCATGGAAGTTGATAGTGAAATTGAATGAGAATTCGTTTCGTCGAAAAGTGGAATTTACAGCGTAAGACGACAAGTGAACTGATAGCAGTAAAAAAGAAGAAAATAAAGAACTGAACGTATCGTTGTTGAAAATTGATAAAATTAGTTAAAAGGACAGAAAGGGGTTTAGGAACAAAAAGGATTATACGAGGGGAGAGTATCGGAAAGCGAGTGTACACATTCGTGGATTGCGTAATAAAAAGAGAGAGAGAGAGTGAAAAAGAAAAAAACTCAGTGTGTTTGTAAATAAGAGTTATTTTTCGTATGAGGGAAAAGGAGCTACATCGACGTCGAAACGAGGAGAAACGAGTGAGAAGACGTTTAAAAGTCCTTGAACGAAAGAAGGTTCGGAGGACTTTCTCTCTCTCTCTCTCTCTCTCTCTCTTAGAAGGATATACGAAGGTGATAAAACACTGGTAACAGAGGATAAGAAAGAGGTGAATGAAGGAGAAAGAAATACAGTGTCACAATTATTATCGAGCCTTTTTTCTATAGCCTTCATTCAAAATCAATCGTGTTTCTTCCACTTCTAGAAGAATATTATTCGCGAAGAGTGACTAGTTTAGATTTGAAAAGACTGAAAAAATTTTCACGGGAAGCAAGAGAGAGAGAGAGAGAGAAAGAGAGAGAAAGAGAGAGTGAGCGTATAAACGGAAGTAATATAAGAAAAAAGAAAGAGATCGTGAAAAAGAACACCTGGAAAAGAAGGGCTGAAAAGAAAGAAAGAAGAGAAAAAGAGAAGTGTGTGGTGAAGAAGGGAAAGGGGGAAAGAGTGCACGCTCTGAAGCGGTATTGAGAGGGCTGGCGTGCCCCATGTTGTGAGCGTCTGAAGACTGCCGGGGGCAGAAGTGAAAGGGTGGGAGGGAGGGAAGGGTAAGGGTGCCGCTGGTATGGAGTATGGAAGCGGCGGGGGCGGAGGCGGTGGGGGCCGTGGGGGTGTCCAACCACCCTCCGCAGGTGCGAGGGGTATGGCGGGAACAGACACTACTGATGCTGCATGGCACAAACACGAACAAATGATCCTTATGGAATCGAGACATAAGCAACAATGTAAGTATACACACCAAAATTATGATATTCTTCTTTTTTTCATTCTTTCATCCTTTAGATTTGTGAATATCTTTCAGGAATATCAATTTGATGGACACTGATTTATTTACCTATAGTTCGAATACAATTTACGTAAACTGAATTTTTGTGTTACTTCTGTTTTACATTTATCAGAAATTGCAGATATTTCGCATGTCTATTTACTATTATAAAATTTTATTACAATTAATGTTTTTTCCTTTTGATATACTATATCTACATTACGATACATTGAATAACAATGATAGTTTATGTGTTACATGAAAATGTAAAATATTGATATCTTATAAAAGGACATGATTTGAGAAGTCAGTAGTTCTTGTATATAGAAACACGTGTTGCTTCGCAGCAGTGCCATTCTATTACAAGATTCTCTAAGATTTTAATTTATTAGATTTTAAAATGATAACAAAAACTTATCCTTGGTAGTCGATGCAACTTTAAATGAAATAAATAATAATAATAAATACTTAAAATGTTACAAGTCTATTAGAAATGTTAATCGATGATTTAAATTTTTAAAGTTGCACTCCTGTCTTTCCTTTTATTTAAATTCATGATGGATGCTAAGTACAAAATACGTTCTAGTTAGTATAATTAACATGCGATGAAATTTTCATGAACATTCATACATTCATATATTTACATTCTTGTACTTGATTATTGTATCGTAAATGACGTGTATCGTTTTATTTTTTGGAGTACGTTTCACTGTTCGCATTTAAATACAATGATAAAGTCGAATATTATATTGAAATAATTTCTATAAGAAAATTTTAACTAATATGTAATTATCATTTATAATGGCAATAACATACGATTTATGTATATTTGAGAAATATCTATACTTTAGACAAAGACATTAGGGTTAGATTATAGCCTTACAAGGTAGGAAATATTTAAAATCTACGCGCAGTTGACTTTTGTACAACGTGGATTTTTATGTCTAAAAATTTTGAATTGGACGTCTGTTTATTTCGAATTAGTTTATTCAGCTCGTCATAACATATCGTCGTAGCTCTGTTTATCGAAGAAAAGACAGAATAAATCCTTTTTATTCGTTGTAGCAATCATTCATATGTCCGTTGGTACCAAAAAATCATAAGAGATGTGTTATACATTACGTGTATAGTATAGTCTCTGCGTTTAGCAGAAAATTCGCAGTAGATTCTATTTATTTTGATCTTCTCTTAAGAAAATTTTCCTCCAATAAATATACAGTAATAATGATGTATGCAATAGTACACGAAATAAGGATCCTGATCGACAATAGGTTATTGGCGTTATTAGTATTCCAAACTTTCACTGTCACTTTCACAGTCTCTATTCAAAGATCTGCTGTATATAAAAATAGTGTACATCTGTAGAAGCGTTAGTTCTTCCAATTGAGTAAACAAATGAACCCTTTCGCTATCACCGTTTAAGGGGTAAATTATTATTCATAGTCCAAGACCAAGAGTATGACCTGATGTTAATAGCTTTTTCGTAGATGGAAGTATAAAGAATATCAGGGTCAGCTTCACTTTTTTAAATGAAATGTTAAATTTTTTTACTTATCTCTTGATAGAGTGTTTTAAGATGAATGTAACTACCTATAAGTCAAGGTCATTCGAGGTCGTTCAAGGCCAGGTCGGATTGGAAATAAATTACTTCAAGACATTGATCAAACACCGGCGATTTACATTGCTAGTATGTACAAGTGTTCAAAGTGATGACCTTGATCATCGATACATGCTCTAAAACGTTGCATTGCGAATAACACATGACGAATTTCATTTAAATCAATCGCAGAGCAAGCTCATCTTACGTGCTCTTTTATATGTAGTCTTTGATTATTGGTATGTTACTATATTCTTGTTGTAGTCGTTTAATTAGTCTCACAAATAAAAATCTAAAGCTGTTAAGTCAAAAAGGGGCCGTGCGTGCCATTTGTTCGTTCAAAACTTCCGTAACATTTCGTGCAGAATGAGCAGGGTATCTATCTTGTTGGATTGTCGTATGTTGAGTGAAATGATTCTGTTCTTGCAATAAGTATGTCCTTGTAATAATTCTGACGAAAAGATTGTTAAAGTTCACTCGTATTAGGACTATTTAACGTTCCATCGATAGAATATGGACCAATTATTTAATTACTAACAAATTCTCAGCAAACGTATGCAGACCAAGATCTTTGCCTGCCCACTTCTCTTAGCCACTGTGGACCAGTGATCTATCTATCAGTAGTGCATGTCGTGATGATTAATTTTCCCATGTAAATGTGGTTTCGTCCATAAACAAAATTTTAGTCAGACGTGTATCATCGTTTTGCGCTTTTCATAAGCCCTATTCGTATAATTCTAAATGGGTTTGAAAATCATTTTTACTTTACTGTTAGCGAAGTGAAATATGGAAAAGGTGAAAATTGAAATGAAGTATCTTATAAAATATTACTTCGTCAACTGTTTCCATTTTCGCCTTCTAGTTATCTTATACTAACACGTGGATTTCGTGTTACAGCTGCTAAAATGTTTATAGCGCTTCTATCATAAGTTGTTTGTTGCATCTTCTGTTACCCACGTTTTCGGTTTCATGGAAAATTTCTATAAAGCTTGAAGAGACAAAACGTAAGGGTCTGACACGATCGAGAAATCTTTCAGTACACAAACTGTCTGTCTCATAACTTTACGGCATTCATTATAAATATAAATCATATTTACTTTTCGTGTTTTTGTATAACGCATTTTGGGAAATTGTGTACTACAAAACCCCGCACTTTAGACGGTAGCATATCTCAAGCTAATATATTGATAATAACATTCATGGATACACACGAAGACACGAAAGTATTCGATTGGTATCTTAAAGCAATTTATTTTCCATTCTAGTTGATCTTAAAGAATCTTTAACGATCTTCAACTATAGGTCATTCTACTTAAACACACAGGTTCTTCTATCTAAAATGCTATATTACAAAGTATGTGAAAAACATATCATCCCATATAAAAAAGTGACATTGACCTTAATATCCCTTTTACACCTACAATTATGAAAAAACCCATTAATATCAAATTATGTCTATCTCGAAACCAAGCAAGAACAGAGATCTGATGCATATTTTTCTACTATCAAAAGTAATTCAGATGGCCTGTTGTTTTATCCTGTAACTGTATAATATTTTTGCAATTTATGAAAATATAATTTATTTTAAGTAGTAACAATTTCTCTAAAAAATTTTTCATATTGAATATTATTATAGTACTTCATATTAATTTTATATTCATAATTATGATTTATATATAAATCAAAATCTTTGTAAAATTTTAGTTAATAAGTGGTTTTAATAATACATAGAAGTCTTTCGAAATAAATATGTTTGATAAAATTGATTAAGAAAATTTTCGATATTTACTGTAATCTGAGAATTTTGAATTGAAAATATACTGCAATTTTGTACAATTTATTTAGAAAAATCATAAACAATAATACGATGTGTTTGATCTTAAATTGTATTGGCGTAATATGCATAGATAGAAATTCACCTTAATTATATAAATTGAAATTTTACTCCAAAATTTTGTTTGTTGTTTTCTTATATTGTTCTAAATCGATATTCCGAGTGATAATTTTCACTGAGATTACTTTGCATATAAGACAATATTAAAGCTTCAATCAGCACGTGTATTTCAAACTTTTTAAATTAGCGACTTATTCTTTTGCTTGTAATGAAAAATTGTTTTAACGAAAATCTGTATAACAAAGTGACAAGATGGACAATATTCAAAACAGAAGCTGGCTGAAGTTTGCACCCTCAAATGCAAGTTTTTACAAAAACGGCATTCGTTTGCCTACGACTTGTTCACATTTGTTCAACCAAAATTTTAGTTTGTTCACGCTTCAAAAAAAAGTTATCGACATATTAAAAAATGGAGTGTGAAGTTGGCATCCCAAATGCGAAGTTTCATGAAAACCAAATGGCATTCGTTTGTCCACGATTTGTTCACGTTTGACTACCTAGAATATCCATCTCTCAAAAAAGATTTATCATCCAATGGAAATTTTAAAAAACTGATAACTTTTTTTGAAGAGTGGGCCAACGAGAATTTTGGTTAAACAAATGTGAACAAATCGTGGACAAACGAGTGCCGTTTAACTTTTGTAAAAATTCGCATTAGAGGTGGCAACTTCACCCTGTTCGCAACAGATATATACATTGTGAATGAGAAAAGAGAAAGTCAAATTTATAAGTGGCGAGGAAACGTTGGCAATAGTATAGTGAGATCCATTTTTGAACTCGGCGACTCTCGAAAAATTCAAAGACTTTGACTAGACTGTCCGGCTGGCTACTGACTGATATATATTTTCGACTTGGCACTCTATCCCTCTAGCATCATGTCTTTGTGTTTTCGCTTTCTTCTACTTTTAACTTCATTTTATATCTTCTGATTAAAGAACCGAAACTGGCAAGAGTTGAACCTGTCGAATGAAAAACAATCGTATTATTTTTTAAATGGAAATTTGGAGGTATAAGAAATTTTCCGAAGAACTAGAATATCTACGGAGATAACAAAACAATATTGGTGAACATTTTACGCGTAAAGTATCACGATATGTATTCTTTTCCTTCCGTGATTTTCGTAATTAAAGAATGACGATATTATTTTGTATTCTGTATATTAGAATTATATTCATGCAATATTTTCCACATTATGTAAGATATTTTAATATAAGGATTGAAAGATATAGAGATGATACATATATGTTATAGAAAGTTGTATTTTGAGGATTTATAATGTAATATGAATTAAAAATCTATAAATTAATAGTAGTGATATTTGTTATACGATATTGTGCGGATATTATTATCGTATTTAATTTTAATTTGTGGTTTATGTGAATAGATTTTGCGAATATTCTAGGAGTTGTTTGATCTACCACCGCAAATTCTGTAACAAACAAGCTGTGTAACTGAGAATATGAATCAGTAACATATAACACATCTCTTATAATTTTTTAATGATAAGAAATATGTTAATAATTAGTATAGCAAAAGAGAGAGGTGCTGCTCTAGCCCTTTCTTAATACGCAATAGATACTGCTGCTGTGAGCTGAATAAGCTGACTAAAAAGTTTTCGAAATTTGTCAAGAAAATAATCTAATAACTGGAAGTGTATTGTTCATATGTTAATTACGTTTTGTTTGTAGTATCAGTCAGATTTGGTTGAAATTCGATATACATAATCAAGTTACATAAAGGTAAAGAATCGGTGTTTATTTTTATATAAAAGTACAATTGCATAAACTCATTTTGTTAAAGAGCAAAGTATAAGATTTATGTAAATTAATAACGATTAAATATGATCTATAGGAATTAGTTTATTGTATGATCTAATGCGAATCCATTGTAGTAATTAATCTTTAGACTAATAATTAATGTACGATACCTGTATTGATATCTGATGGTGTCTGAAAAACGATTGATTTATTTTTTAAGAATTACTTTCACTTTCAAACAATTAATATGATAGAACATAAATCTACAACATAAGTTATATTGATAATCATTAAACATTTGATATGATAATCTTCGTCTAACAATCATTTTATTTATCTAATCGCGGTTGAAAGGGACAGAATTTGTCAGAATTTTTATTTAAAAGACAATATATTTAATACATGGAAATGTAATTTAAGAGTAATCAAGTTGAAATTAGTAATAACAAATGCATTTAATAAAGTAATTGAGTTTTACCTTGAATATAGATCTTATATATTTTTGACAATACTATAAAAATTGATTGAATTTATATAAGGTACATATTAATTCATTAAATAAAAGAGAAAATTATTATTATCATGTTCAATGTTTCTTTTTAAGTTTTTATTATTATTCTCTAATGTAATTAATAAAAGCTTATATGCATGAGTCTTAATCACGTACTCATTGACAGATACTTTAACTATATCATCAAATATGTTGCATGCAAAACTTATTGTTATCCATTTCTGCCTTCACTTAACATTATTTGAACCGTAATTTTGTGTTACGTTACCATTATGACTTTTCGTTCCCAGTAATCACAATGATATTACATATAGTACTATTCTGTAACATTTCTGTGTAAAAATATTATATAACTCAGAAGATTTATAGTGAATATTATATACGTAGACATGAATAAGAGAACATAATAAAGTGAAGGGAGGAGATAAGGTCAGAAATATATATTAAATTTATATATTTATTAGATATGTTTGAAACATATACTAGATAAAGCGTAATTCTCGTTAAATCATGATGCGTTTGTGTTTTTTAAAATAAATGATTATATGGATGATATATATTGAGTTAATAATGTGTATGTGTAATAATTAAATTTAAATTAAATTTAAGTATCATATATCTGTTTTTGCATCGAAAATTAAATGATGAAATATAGATACATAAATTCGAAATATTGCAATGTATTAGGAAATTTGAAATATCATACATATTCAAATAAAACCTTTAATATTAAAGTTCTCGAATGTGTCGCAAATATATACATTATATAACTGAAACAGAACTATAAGGATATGATTATATGCAACCTAAATAAATGCTAAATAAAGCACAGAAGTACGTAAAGCCTGCGAGCGACAGGTAGCAGATGTAAATAAGTTTGGATGAACGATACCAACGTATCATTTCACATTGTTTTTCTTCCAGTTAAGTCAAGAAATATCGAACTTGATTATCCAATTAACTGGTTCCGCTCGTGTATCCATTGTTGATTCGTGAAAGAAGGGGGTGGGGGGTGGGGGGATTTGATAGCAATCGATGCGTAATATACTCTCTCATTTGTTCGTATGGAAATACAAGGTAAAAAACCAGCATCAAAAGGAGAAGTAAAATGAATAACTGATAGAAGTCGCGGTCACCTGATTTCAAGGCGACGCACTGTCTTTCTCTCGGTCGTCCTCGATACTTTCTATTATAGCCTATGGTGTTGATATACAGACGGAGGCCCTGTTCTCGAAGGGCTACTCTCTCTCTTTTCACATTTTCCGTCTCATTCTTTGGACGCAACACGCGCCGGTATAGAAGACAGACCAGCCAGTCGGTCGGCGGTTACTCCACCCCCGTGCGACACGATCAATACGCGACTCTCCTCTTTTGCTATCGTGCTCACCCCCTATCTCATTCACATATACACGCGGCAGCGTGCGCTCGTGGACGCGCGCGCGCGCCCCAACTTTCTCGTTTCCCTCTCCCATTCCTTTTCTCTTTCCATGCAGATCGTACAGGCAGAGCTCCGTAGTCAGTAACGGTAACAGCAAGAGCGAGCAACACCATCGGCAACAGCACCAGAAGCGCTCAACTGTTCGTTTTGAAGCTGTCTTTCTGTTGCTATGCTGGCTGCCCTTATCCTCTCTTCTGTTTTCTCTACTCTCCCATCTCCTTCCTCCGGTCGAGCTCTTTCCGTGCGCTGTCATCCTACAGGACAGAGATCCTGCGTCGCCTCGCTCTCCGCGTTATTCTTTTCCGTCGTTCCTTGCCAAACGATTATCCAAAACTACTTTTTTCTTTCTCCTCTTTTCGTTTCTCATTTTTTATTTCATTTCAATCTGTTCCTTTTATCGTTTTTGTTTATCTTTTGCTAACCTTTATGTTTTCACAGGTATACGCATTGTTTTTATTGTAATCTCTCGGAGGAACTGTGCAAAAATTGATTTTTTATTTCGTTCCTAACAGGTTCGATATATTTCTATTTCTTTTCTTACTTTTATCTGTACTGTTCTTTTTCGCTTGTATATATTTCTGCATTCTGGAAAACATTTCGCCCACCTTCACATATCTCTTTCTTTTCGTCATTTTATGCTTATTTTAGGCGTGACAATCTTGATGCCGATACGTTGTCAAAATACAAACGCAGTGTTCTAGAAGAGAGAAAAGTAAAATGACATTCAGTGGTGGTGGAAGTATTTTACTTTCGCAGTTTGTATTTAGTCGGTAAATGTACTTTTCTACGATCTGTATAGTTTTGTAGAAGTGTGTGTATGAGACAAAACACGCGTAGACATACATATATCCGGACAACAAAACAAGTTGCATATTTTAAAAATATATATGGTGTGTAGAGATTAAAATCTAGATTTTATAACTTCTATTTTAACAATTGCAAAACTATCTCATCTTTCAAACTTCAAACATACAAAATAGAATTTTTCCATTTTTAGCTGTTATCTTAAATTGTGAACCTCATTACATTTGTTTATTCATTATTTTATTATAGTTGAGAAGTGGATAACACACAAAAAACGATTTCACTTTTTTCCTTTATCATATCGAGTGACATTCGTGATATCAATTATCAATCAAATTGAGCAAAGACAGAAGGTTACGCTTCTATATTAAAGATCGATTTAAACTCTGATTTTAATTCAAAATAGCAAGACTTGATTATCGAATGTAAATTGCACATAATATTTCAATTTTTTGATTCAGACAACTTTCAATACAACCATACTGTTAACAGCGAAAACAGTGTATATTGATGCACACATATATGTGACAATAGTGATCACGCAGTGATCACTGATGTATATGTGCACAAAAGATCATAAAGGAAAGAGTTAAAGGGAACTTCAAAGTTAAGGGGAAATCAAAATACTTACTTGATTACAAAAAGTTTTAGTATTCTATAGAAAGAGCTAGTTATAAGAATAAGAATATTAATTACGATATATGAAATATCTTTTAATGAAAGCACAATTTTAAATGTAGATATTCCGCTCTCATTTTTAAGGAAATTAATCTCCAACAAGATCATTTACCTGCATTTTACGTAATAAGAAATTCATCCATTTATAAAAAGCCTTATAGTCTTACACAAACATGTCTCTCATTGAAGAATGCTTATAGTGAAACGGTGCGCTAACGATGCAATTATCTGTGCAGCGGTACCGTTTCCGCAATATATTTTAATACAGGAAACTTATTTGTTTTTTACGATAACAGTACAGCAGAATTTATAACTACTGTGTTGTCCCATGTATATACATATATATATATATATAATATTGTGCAATACAATTTAATAATTGTATTCGTAATGTATCAATTATGCTACATTAATATTATTTAAATATTATCATTTACGTTGGAAATATTTAAAGTTCGCAAAATAAATTAACTTTTAAAATATTCGCTCGGTTTATGGAGATCATAACATTTTGCATCTCATTTACAATTTCATGTGCACACTCTTATTTCTTCTTTTCTAAATATTATAAAAACTTTGTTTCTATGGATATAAAACGAAGAGAAATTAAATCTTCGAATTACAGTGATAAATATCGTAACGTGTATACTATTTATGCTATTCTTTGTATTATTTAATTCAATAAATATCTCTAACTGTATCTAAATCATTAATGTCACTAAAATTACTATTGTTCAAAGAATAGTAGTCATTTTTGTTTGCTTTCTTAAATTTAATTTTTATCTACTTAGTATACTCAGATTTTTATATAATTCATAACCTAATAATTCAAATTTTTAAATTATTAAATCACTACAATAAAAAGAAGGGCGTTTTCATTACAGTTTTTAACGGAATACATATACTTTCATTTCTTAACTTTCATCTGGCATTGTTGGATCATAGATGACAATAAAGATTTGAGATAGATTTGGGTTAATTTTAAAACATTTGATTTTAATTTGTATTCTGTGTCTTATGTAATAAATGTTATTTATGATTTTTATCGTGCGAAACATAGCATATAGATTAAAATAAAGTACTTTTAAATGAAATAAGTGAATCCAAACTAATATAGATTATTTACGATCCAATTGAAAATTAATCGCATTGAATCAATACTTTTTTTTTATAGTAACTATTACTAATCTGATTACATCTCAACTCTTTATGAACAAATGATAGTGTTATAAAGTTAATAATGTCATAGAAAAATTGCGCAAAAGTTATCAACATTTTGTTCAACCTATTCGAAGGAGATGGTCGTTTATCAGACGTCAATGACCGATTATAATTTCTTATATCTTATTTTATAATCGATCATACCTTTTACATCTTACATCTATGTTAAAACTTCTTTCGAACTTGGCGATGCTTATATTTCACCTGTGATGCATACTTCAGATTTTATAAGAGGGTTATCTCCTACTCTAAAGCAGTTACTCAATAAAAAAATATACATATGTATTATGTTCATGAAAATATGTTGGCTGTGTACACGTCTAATAAGCATATTTACCTATGCTGTTTCAATATTAGCGTGAAGTATAATAGTGTGTACGTAATACCGAATAGTTTGTACGTACATTAAAACTGCGCTAGTGATTTTAAATATGATAGATCAAAGTTTGCGTTTACTCATTTACTAGGTCATTTATAAATTAATGTAATATAAACTTATACAAACATTAAGATGAATGATTTAAATAAAATATAAATAAAATTGGGAGGAGTTTATTAAGGAAAGTAAAGTAAGTTCTTTAAATTATGTTTTTTTAAGTTTCTGATTTAATTATCGAATTATCTCTCACAATTATCAATCGAGAAATTCGAAATGATATACATAATGTACTTCGAACGTACAATTTTTATATTTGAGCACGTTCGAAGAAGTAAATTAGCGAAACAGTAAGTTACCTTTATCACAACACATTTGATATTTTGGAAGCATTAAATATTAGTAGCACGTGCTCCCTTAACACTCGTACCAAACAAACAGTTGCGTTACGTCGTCGTCGTCGTCGTCATTATCGTCGTCATTGTCGTCGTCATTGTCGTCGTCGTCGTCATCGTCGTCGTTGTCGTCATCGGTGATAGTTGTATGCTGATATGCACAGGCTCGTCAAAGTATTCGAACGCTTATGGACAACCTTTATGGATATACAATGGTTGCGAGAAATATTTACACACACTCTTATTTCTCAATAAAGCTTTGTGGAACAAATGACAAGTTGTTGATTAGTTAACAGATTGATTGAGGATTACTGTCTAGTATCCAGAGGTTAGATACCATAAAAAGTCAATTACTTAATAATATATAATTTACTACTATTAATTTGTAAACAATTGATCAATAATTTTATGTAAAAATGGAAAACGTATATTTTCACAAGCTTTTTTGATTAAATTATTATTTTATTTTTATTTAAGTTAATAATATGTGGTATTAGCTCGGATTCAACTAAATATATGATCTATTATGACCGTCAAAGTTATGTAAGGTCAAGAATGGAAGAAATAGTTTGAACATTTCGTAACACTGTAATTACTAGTATGTTTTATACTAAGGCTATGTATTATATTTAATGTAATTTTTATTATAGTTCTGTTAATTACATTTTTGATAGTTTCTGCCAATGTTGTATGATGCATTGCTGCACTTTATCTTGTTTCGCAAATTACATACATATTTTAATAACAAATAAATTGTAACAAAGTACTCTTTTTCTTTCATCTAATGGTTTGTAATCATAAAAATATTCCTTTTCATCTCTTACACTATTGCTTGTTTATAAAATGATTTCAGAAAATTGTCATATAGTATAGAATGCAATTTTTACATGACAGTTATCACAAAATATCTCATTTATTCAACAAAGATTGTGACTGGTAGTAGCTACTTGAGAAAGACTAGGTGGTGTACATTTACGAATACTCTCTGGGGGCAGTTTTAGAGAATGGTTGTATATGGGTGAAAGTCAGTCTATATCAAGAAACATGAATGAAGCGGAATGCGTGCTAGTTATCGCACGACCTATGTCAGTCTTCGTGACCTCGTTGCGTGGATTCTCAATCACATGTACTGTAACATTGTACATACGAGCTGTGTATACCGTGACTAAACTACTTTTAAGTGAACTTTCGTCTTTAGTATCAAATACTAATTAAATACCAACGATTTTAATATCAGAAGAAGATTTTCAAATTGATAATTTATACCTTAGGTCTTAAAAGAAGGGAGTAGATACAATTATGAGAAATTGATCTCATTGTAACGTAAATGCAGCTTGATCTGTTTACATTCTAATTCTAAATTATGATCGTCGACGATCAGATTCGAATTCTCTCATTCAGATAGTTTCAATTTATAACTAGAGGAATTAGTATTCATCATTCAACGAATGACTCGCAAAATTATTTAGTAATTAAGAAATTAAATGCTTTAATATTTATTTCCTGCCAATTAGAGTAGTAAAAATATTAAAGCAAGTTATATTGATATGTCGATTGATAGCCTTTAAAAGTAATAAATAAACTGATCACTGACGATAAATATATTAATAATTAGTATTAATTTGGTAATGTTTAATTTTCAGTAAGCGGAAGGGCGGGTGCAGGCGGTGGCGGTGGTGGAGGCGGCGGCGCGCCCCTTTACGGTCGTCTGGTAGCTGAGGAGCCATTACCTCCTACAGTATGTGGGGGTGCCGGTACCGGTGGCGGTACTGGTGGGGTTCCGCAAGAAACCCCCGCGGATATACACGCTATGCAAGCTAGGATACCCCATAGGTTTCGTGATCCAGCTACGGCACCTCTTAGGAAACTCAGTGTAGATCTCATCAAAACTTACAAGCACATCAACGAGGTGAAAGATACTTTTCATTTAACAAATCATTTATCGTTTTTCAATTATGCTTCTTTTTCTCCTCAAGTCTGTTTATTGTTGTTTTTTTGATAAAATTATAAAATTATACTATCCTTGGATCTTGACTTCGATTCACAGAAAAATAGTTTGAAAATCTGATTTTTACAATAATTATAACATTATTGAATATTACTATTAAATAATTATTGACGTAGTTAAAATGGTAAAAAGTTAAAAGGCTAAGAATACAAAATTTACAAGTGGTGCAATTAAAATACGTATTCTGTTTTCTTTGTTTCGATTTTCAATAATAATAGTAAAAAATTCAGCAATGGATAGAAATTATGTCGATTAATGATTTTTATAATAAATAATTGTTACTAACCTCTGCTCAATAGTCGTTCGTTTACATTAGATTTACTCGGTGCGTTTAGGTCACAAATAATCAATATTTAAATATATTTGCCTTTAATATTATGTACAAATTAATTGGTTATCTTTATCTTATCCCTTCCTTTCTTATCCATCTTCCTCCACGTATTTCACAGTATACCCACCTCTTCCTCTGCTTTGTCTCATCTACGCACGTAACTTCTTTAACTACATACTTACTTACCTACATACTTATTTATTCACCTTCTTTTCTCTCCTAGCTGTCCATTCTTTTGTTAAACATAAAGACATAATTAATGGTTTTGTTGGTAACCTATAGTAATAATTCTCATTGTTTTTTTCTTTTATAAAAGAAATAATAGCAAATGGTTTGTAAACATTTAGAACCTAAAATAGTTTTAATTTATATTTTTATTAATATAAACAAGATCGTACATCACTAAGTAGAATAATGAAAATGTTATGAGCAAAAGATCATTTAATTTTGGATGGAAAACAAATAATAACAGATAAACTTGCGATTTACATGTATCTCTTATAATAAAAATTGTAGTGCCTTCAAAATTCTCAAATATTTTCTATAGCATTGCAAAAAAAGATACGAAAATATCCTACATTCTTCTAAAGACAGTCCAAGATTCTATTTCTCTCTTTCTTCATTCTTCTACGTCTTCAATCAAGTTCTTCGGGAATTTTTCATTCTATCAATAATTTATTATTATATTATAATAATTACCCAATTAATCTATTGAATGATAATTTACAATAATATTATAGCATAACGTAATAATATAATAATATCATATGCAATACAATATTATTATAGTGTTTTATACTTCTACTTTTCTTTGATGCTAAACATATATATTTATTTTCTTGACAAACCTTACACTTAACTCAATTACTAACTTTTTATCTTTATTTTGTGCAGCTTATTTCTATTTCTTTGTTTCTGTCTTTATCGTTAAAAATACTATTGTGATATAAAATATTGATAAACGAAATCTGTCAAATGCATTAATGAATAAAAAGTGCAGAAGAATTAAATCAGTGCTCTGTGCTTCTTCAAATTTTTAAATACTTTTTATAATAATATTCATACAATAAGTCTTCATTAATTTTTATCTTGCACTTTTCTTTTGTAGAATAATTTTGTCTTCCTTAATTATATCTTGCTACTTACAAGTTATGTCTTTCAATTTCTTTATCCTTATTTTATCTTTACTTGGATTTGACTAACTCCACGTTTTGTTTGTGCTATATTTTTTTTCATTTTATTTTTTGCTTAATCCATTCTATCATTAGAAAAAATTGAATACTAACTAATCTATATATGAGAAAGGATGGAAAAACCAACAAAAGCATTTGAAAATGAAATAAAAATACGTTGCGCATAAAATATGTTATAATACTTGCATTTATTTGAAAACTAATAATTTTTATTTGAATTCTGACTCTGTTTAATAATCAAATTATTATAAAATAAGATATCCATCTAATACTTAAAAAAATTTTTAGTAGTTTATATTGTCTAATGTAATATTTTATAACCTGTAGTATATAATTTTCTGCTTCATTAATTTGTTCGTTTTTTTCATAGGTTTATTATGCTAAGAAAAAGAGAAGGGCGCAACAGATGCAAGGAGAAGATGGTTCCCATAAAAAAGAAAGAAAATTGTACAACGATGGTTGGGATGACGATAATCATGATTATATTATCAAGAATGGGGAAAAGTTCCTCGATCGTTATGAGATCGATTCGCTAATAGGTAATAATGCTCTAGACTATAAAGATGCTCGGCTATGTTCTATTCTATTGAATATGAGTCATTTATAACGAGAAATCCGTTATTAATATTATATAACAACGGAATTGGAAAAATTACAAAAGAGTGTTATATGAAAAATAATGTACAAAGTATCTTTGAGAAAAGTAACCTTCTTAAGTAAAATGGGAAAAGAGGGAAAACGATGTAAAAGATATTCTCATAATGCTAAATACCTATAGCTAATAGATAAATGTAGAAAATTCTCAATGTGGTTATATATAAGCGTATTCTTTTATGCAAAGTTAAATTTACGAAAATCATTGACTTATTCTTAATATATGTGCTATTTTCAGCAATATTATTTGTAATTATAGTACAATCCTACAACTAATTTTAGAATTTATTTGGATAAACTTATTGTTTTATTACATTATATGTACCATTGTAAATATTAATGCTTTTAATCATTTCTTTAATGTTTATCTTTTTAAATATGAGTATTTTAAATATTTCTGAGACATATTTTTCTCTATTTTACCTGTAATACATTTAGTAATATCTAATTATGTACATCTTTTAAGAAGGCTGTTTCCTTTAGCAATACTCTATATAAATATCAAAAATTTAAATATTTAGTTAAATTAAACAGTTAAATACAATCTTTAATATATATCTTTATATGTATGGTAAAGTACGATAAATATAATTTTTATGACATGAAATATTTGCATTTTATAGGTAAAGGCAGTTTTGGCCAAGTAGTAAAAGCGTTTGATCATGAAGAACAAACGCAAGTGGCAATAAAAATTATCAAGAACAAAAAACCTTTTCTAAATCAAGCGCAAATCGAAGTGAGGCTATTAGAAATGATGAACAGGGCGGATACCGACAACAAATATTATATAGGTTGGTTACTATATCTTATAATTAGATATATATATATATATATATATACGTACTACTTAAATCAAATTATTTATAATTACTTCATAATTCAAATTTTTTAATTACAGTTAAACTAAAAAGGCATTTTATGTGGCGGAATCATTTATGTCTGGTATTTGAACTGTTATCGTATAATCTATATGATCTACTTAGAAATACGAATTTTCGAGGAGTGTCGTTGAACTTAACAAGGAAGTTTGCACAGCAACTGTGTACTGCCCTTTTGTTCCTGTCTACACCGGAATTGAACATCATTCACTGTGATCTGAAACCCGAAAACATACTTTTGTGCAATCCCAAACGAAGTGCGATAAAAATAGTGGATTTTGGTAGTTCATGTCAACTTGGACAAAGGGTGAATATCTGACGGCATACCATAATTTGATAATATCCAGAAACTAATTGTTGTGAATATTACTCACAGATATACCAGTATATTCAATCCAGGTTTTACCGGTCTCCTGAAGTCTTATTAGGAATACCTTATGACCTTGCGATAGACATGTGGAGTCTAGGATGTATTTTAGTTGAAATGCATACAGGAGAACCTCTGTTCAGTGGGGCCAATGAGGTAACAATTATAACTTATTAAGTTAAATTATTAACTTATTGAACTCTCACCTATGATGTAATTTGATTGCAGAGTATTTTAGTATTAATTTATTTCATGTATTATAATATATTTAATATATAATCATTTAATCTACAATATATAATTGTTTTTCATTGCAACATTATAAAGTACGTAATTCTTATTGAAAAGTAAGTATTTTTTATTTATTATTCATTTTTCTGTTTCACAGGTCGATCAGATGAATAAAATCGTAGAAGTACTAGGAATGCCACCGAAACATATATTGGACCAAGCGCATAAAGCGCGGAAATACTTTGACAAAGTCCCCACGGATGGCTCGTATGTGCTGAAAAAGTCAAAGGATGGTAAAAAGTACAAACCTCCTGGTACAAGACGCTTACATGATATCTTAGGTGTCGAAAGCGGAGGCCCTGGTGGTAGAAGGATAGGTGAACCTGGTCATTCAATTTCCGATTACCTCAAATTCAAAGACTTGATCCTGCGAATGTTAGACTTTGATCCGAAAACAAGAGTGACACCGTATTATGCACTTCAGCACAATTTCTTTAAGCGTACAGCCGACGAGGGGACCAACACAAATATTGCTGCTGCCAACAGTGCTAACACGAGCCCGGCAGTGGTATCGATGAGCCAAGATCATGGTAAGTTTCTAAAACTTCATAATGCATAAAGCAGCATTTTTTGCTTACTGGGTCGTTTTACACGCGTGAAGGATAAAGATGTTTTCCTTTAAATCTGGAATTTTTGTTACCTATTACCATTGATTTTAAATCATAGTTTAAGCAGTTTGTATATAATACAGTTTCTACTTTCAATAAGATTCTTAATCATCTTCACTCGTTAAGTTGTCCTACACTGATAAATAAAATAAAATTAGATAAACTACACTGATATATAAAATAAACTAAATTTTAGTAAAATAAAGCATGTGATAATATATAAATAAAAAATTTTAGGTGGATAATTTAATTTTTTTACATCAATTTTAAATAAAGTTACATTTGATATTTCTATATTTAGAATAAATCTAAATCTAGTAATAAATTTCTGTTTATTTAAAAGACGCACGTGCTGTTTACAATATAAAATATATAATAATTACACGGATTATGCAAATAATCGTTGCAAAGAGACTATGTATTGCTTAAAAAGTACACAGTTTCAGTAAATATACAGTTCTCGCTATACGTTAAATTTATAACTTCGTTATTTAATTATTTTAACTTAAAAAAAAATTTGTATAATCTTATGATTGAAAATTTGTCTGATTGTTTCCACTTGCTTCTCATATAATGTATAGCAACTTTTGTCTTATACAGCTAAAATGTACTTCTTTATATAGATATATAAAATCTATAAATCTATATAAAATCTAATTGAAGTAACATACATATAAACATGTTTTTTAATTCAGTGTTTATAATTGAACATCCAATCGAGTTCAAGCTTCTGTGATAATTTAGAAATATTATACATATCTAAAAGTTAATGAATTAGAGAAATACAGTGACTCTCTTGTGTTGAACTTTTTAAGGAACTGCGGCATTGTATTGAAGATTTAGGCAGGTTTTAATTTGTGCAGAAAATAAGACATTTGCTTATATAATTACATATTTCATAATAAATAAAAATTATTTATGAAATAAACAAAAGATTGGCACTTATAAAGTATAATTATTTATATTTATTAAAAATTTGTTTAAATAGAAGATCTGTTTTATTAATTACATTTTAGTAAAGATATAAATCATAATATAATATCAGTGAATATCAACATAAAATGTATATTTGTCTGATATATTTTATTTTCTGCGCAAACTAAACGATACTTGTTGTTGCCCGTAGATATGATGGGGGGACAGTACGTGGCTCGATGACTGTCGTATCCGCGGGGCGGCGACGACCTGTCCTAGGCCCCAACCCTAATCTTACTTACTAACATAAGTAAGTTCTGTCTAACAAACAATCCTACAAGCTAAAAGACTAACAATGTCCCTGATAATCATATCCTGACCTCGGATGTAATATACGAAGCCTTGCTTGCTTGAATAAAAGAACTTGCACTTCTGATTTTTTTAAAGATGAGATACGGATTTATATTGATTGCCCGTGTCTCTGTTCTTCGATACAGTGAACTCTTATAAGTTTTATATTTATTATCATAAATTCTATTATTTAAATTATTATATTATTATGAAATACATTAGATTTTAAAAGCAGTAAATATTAAATTCTAAGAATATGTTCTTTGTAATGTGTATATCCGCAGTTATGAGGAATGCAAGTATAACAAATAACAATAATTTATGTATGACATATATTTTATTGCATATATATTTTTTTATTAATTCTTTCGTTTTCAGAGAACATATTCTTGTTAAAAGTAATTCAATTTGCATATCTGTATTAAGTTTTTATTCTGTAGAGCAACTACTTCATTGTTTTGTAATTTATTTCATGCATGCTTTAACCGCTTGCATATAGCATGCGAAGTGCATCTTCATTTATAACGTACGAAACATTAAATTCCGTTGTTGCAGTAAACATTTTATTGATTTATAATCTGCACATTTATCGTTTTACATTCATTTTTTTTAGTATGATTTCTTCTGACTTGTACATTCTTACCTGAAAGCGACTATCTAAATGTTCATTAAAATGGTTTATATAGTTAATGTATAACTAATTGTAATTTTATGTACGCATATAGTGTCCTAAAAAGTACATATTTTTAAATAATAAGGAATCATAGAATACAAAGGAAGACGATTTTAAAGAGTAGTGTAAACAATACTTTTTTAATTAATTGCACTTTGCGATGAATGAATAACTACAATATTTAGTTGGTTTTAATTTAGTCTAACTTATTTAATCACTTATGTAACATAAATCAAAATATATTACATAAAATATTAATGTGATAATATTAAGAAAGATTTTTTATCGGCTTGTTATTAAAATTGTCATTTAAATGTAATGGTATCTAATGATAAAATCTAATAAAAAGAGTAGTTATAACATTATTAACACAATAGGTATATGTCATTAAAACATAAAAAACATATTACTTTTTTTCTCTTTATTAGTTTATTTTTACCTCATAAGTTTGTCAGATTTATTCTGATATAGCTAGCAAATAACAGATAATATAAATGTATTTATGGAATACTTTATATAAAATAGAAATTATGAGATAACAATTTCGTAAAAGACGCAACTCTTAGAAATCGTCTTTCTAATTTTATGTACATGAATCATAATTTTGGTAAAATATGTTTAAACTTGTTACGTTTTCGATTGACCCGAAACAAAGATGAACAGTTAGTTATTGCTTAGATATCGATAATTGATCAATCGGTATCGGTATATTTAGATATCAATGAAATCTAAATCAAAGCTGTTGACTATACGAGAGGAAAACGAAACGTTAAGTTCAATGCCTGGAATGTATCCCCGTAGTATTTTGAAAACTTTTTTATTTGTTTTAACTTTCTTATAGTGACATTCTATAGTAAGAGATAGTAATCCATTGGATGATCTTTGCATTAGTGTGAAAATGGTTAAACTGTTTATCTAAGGTTGTGTTTTCTTAATGTCCCAGGACTGGTAACCATGTCAGGACAGGGAAGCAACAACAGTGGCAATCCGATGCAAGTATCAAGTCTCCCTGGTGGCTATCAGCCAATGGAGTGCGAGTCATCACCTCGTCATTTGGGGAATCGACGCGTTGTTACAACAAACTATCCGTCAACTTCGGCCACTGGGGTGTCTGCATCCGGCCCGATGTCCATGCAATCTGTAGACAGTTCCCTGATACAAAGCTCTCTTGGATCGTATAATAGCCTAATTCTCCCTGGTATACCCCATCTGCCTGCGATGATGACCTCACCGATGATTCAGCAGCAGAACTTTTACAATTACGGTTATTCAACGACTGATACGCACGGAATAGTCAGACAACCGTCGACAGTCTCAACCGGCAAACAAAGAGACCCAGAAAGGGAAGACAGTCCTATGGTTGGAGTATGCGTCCAGCAGAGTCCAGTTGCTATTCACTGAAACGAAACAGAATAAAAAGGAACTACGGCGATGGCCAATTACACATACTATCGTCGCGTTAGCGGTACCGTCAAAAATATATATTAGGTGATTATATATAATGTATATACGAAGTTCATGACGATACCGTAAAACCTATCGTACTGTTTATGAAAAAAAGAAAAGAAAAAGAGGGAAATGAGAACGGGCAGTAGGAAATTTGAAGTCCTTCCCCATTGCATTGCTTTGCATTTCGTCGTTTTATTGGTTATGAGAAATAATTTGAGACAAAAGCACTACAAATATAGTATTGCTGTGTAAACACGTTGAAAAAATAAGAGTATATTAGTAAGAGTACATTGTTTCAAACTAACAGCTTAAAACAAAAACGAAATATAAAAGACAGATTAATAAAGCAATTCATCATACGAGAAATTCTTCGTTCGTTTATGAGAAAAAAAGATTTTAAAAATATATGAGTGGCTTCTTTAAAAACAAAAAGATGGTGAGGGGAAGAAAAAGAGAACAAGAATGAGAAATATTCAGTTAAAAAATAGAAATACGAAGGAATGCAAAGAAAAACATGAGGGAAACTTCCTTTTTCCATTTTGTCTTTCTCTTCTTAGTTTTTTTTATTTGTCTATCTTAAGAAGCCGACTGGTCTTACATTGGGCACGGATATACCGCGTCCGGCACAGAAGCTTATGATACTTTGCTTATGAGCACGGACAGACAAACATGGTCTAGTGAGGATGAACCCAGCTGGCCTCTCGGGTCCTGCCCGATTCTGCAAACACTCCAAATGCTTTAGTCGCGTGCAAACGTCGTTAATAAATTTTGGCACCCAAACTGTGTGGCCTAGAGAGCGAAAAAGTGATAATTACTATTATTAAAAATGCATTAAACAGAAGGAAAAATAAGAATTACCAGTGTAAGCATATACTCCAATAGAGTTTTATACACAATGTCACGAATATAAACGGTTTAGCAAGTAATTGCTAGCAAACAGTCGCGTCAAATGCTAGTTATTTGTACAATATACATAGATAAATGATAAGAGTGCAGCTTTAGGATTTAGCTTTTAAGTGTGAAAGAGGAGAACACTGACATTGTAAACTCGACTCTTTTATTTACTTTGATGAATAGAAAAGAGGACGTTGCAAACGTCAGTTTGTTACCGATGAAGGACTTTAAACAAACGAGGTTTGCATGATTTAACAACAATACATATTTATACAGAAGACAGTAATAAGAAAGTTAAAAGGCAGTATACACATAAGATCAAGATCGATATAATCATACAAAAACCTAGATACTTTATAATAAACGATACGCGCGTACTCATATACATATGTTTCCAATGGCAGTCGTAATTGATTTTTGCCGTTTCACTTTGGTAATAGTAATGTTATTTATATTATATTAATATACCTTCAGCATAAGTTTATAATCGTTTTCTGGCACTTGCACATTTCTTTTCAAGTTCTGATAATTGTATCGAACGATATGGTCCTTCTAATGAATTTCTCTTATTTTTTCATATTTGGTTATAGAGTACCGACGACTAGGAACGTAAATTTCGATGCCAGAATGCGAAATATTAAATACAAACAAATTGTGTCAATAACGATAAGATAATATAAAACAAGACACGACGAACGATGTAAATTTTCGATACTTATTAATAACATATACTGCAACAAATAATTCTTGAGATATTTTGCATGTTTCTATTCTTTGTTGTGGCATATACATTAAACAGGTTGATTTTTAAAATTATTTTACGATATTTTATTGACCGTTTTGTACTATTTTACAGAAACGAAATATACATTCGAATGATACTTTAATATTTTATTGTATGCAGTATGTCAGCTTCTTATCGGCTTATTCGAAGCATGTGATTATATAATTTTAACATTGTTTGTTCAGGTTTTTAATATTTTGTTTTTAATAACACCGATTTTGAATATTTTTCATTCATAATATTATAATTTACATGAAAGAAGCTTAACTTAAAATATGCATCGTTTTCTCGAGGAAATTTTTTCTGTACACCTCAAGAGAATTTCAAACTTACATTAATTGCCTTATTTTCTATTATACGAATTTATGAAAGAGAATGAAATGTTTGAATTTTCGAGAATTGCTTGTTTAGATAGGCTGCTTAGAATCCTGCATTTTTTAAATATTTGCATTGTGAAGATTTGCCGATAGACGTAATGACTCGCGAAACGACATTCGTTCGAATTCATAGATTTCTACCATCAAGTACTAAAAAATTTATATTAGTATTTTTACTTCGCCCTAATGTATGACGATCATTGCTTATGTTATGTTAACTTTAAAAGGTATAACGAATTTCTGTTTTAAGTGGAATAAATAAGAAATGATAAACGCAATGGTGTAAATTCGATCTAAAATTATAATTACTAACAACCATGAAGTTATTCTTAAATTTCTATGTTAGCGAGAAACATTTTGCCGTGACGATATCTCTCAATAACTTTATAAAAAGAGTATGGAAGAGGGAAAGCGAGAAAAAACGAAAATGTGCGTGTGCGTGTGCGTGTGCGTGCATACGCGCGCGCGCGCGTGTGTGCGTGCGTGTATGTGTGTACGTGCGTCGTGCGTGCGTGTGTTGTGTATGAGAAAGAAAGAAAGAAAGAAAGGGAGAGAGAGAGAGAGAGAGAGAGAGAATGATTTTTCAAACAGAAAACATTGTTTGTCAGATTTAGTCAAGATTTTTCATGACAATTTCTGACATTTCGATAATCTTGTTGAACGGCAAAAATCAGTACGCTCTATAAACGTAGACAAAATGTGTGATGATTCCACACATGCCCTCTTCCGAATTCACGTTATTATGTATTGTGCTCATCAGTCCTCCAAAGAACTAGAATTCCTGCTCCTTCTTCTCTTCTTTTCTCTCTCTCTTTTTTTTTTTTTTTTTTTTTTTTACTTATGTATTTTGGTACGAGGAAAGTTCACTTTTGATAAAATTGTGGCACAAGAAGCTGTATTATAAGAAAATGTCTTCTAAGTCCTTTTTTCGTTAAAAGGAAACGAGGAAAGATTTAGAAGAGGTTGACTTTTGAGCACAATGCAGTTTTTTCCAACGTATCATCGAAGCATTTTCTCATCTGACAATTATTAATTTTTACGAAAACGAGTACCATTACTTTGATTAAATAAAAGATAAAGTGATTGATTGTATCCTATCACTTACTAGTAAATTTAGTAGAGTTGCCGCTTGTAAAAAAAGGCGATGATCGTTACATAAAATTGAAATTCAAATTCGTTCAATATTTACAATGAAAAAGAAGGGGAAATGTTTTAAATGTGTGCAATTTCACTAATTACTATGGAGATCTTTAATAAAAAATACTCGGAAGAGTGGTGGTCGATTATTCGAAAAAGAAAAAAATTGGTGAAACAAAAGAAGTATATGTCGGATAACAAATGAAATTGACAAATTTTCGTTAGAAAGTGGAATTCATATATTATACAACAATAGATTCATTTCAAACGCGCCAATTAATTTTTCATATAAAAACTTTTTACACAGAGAATACGTTTCAAAATATTTTCATATTTTTCCATTTGTAACGTATATGTTTCTTATAGTTTTTGTATCCCGAAAAAATTTGTCCACTCAACAATTGTCGCAAAATGTAGAGTATTTATGCCAATTAGCAAACAACAGAGTTGTATACATTTAAATAGTATAAGAACCGATCACGATTCGTGTTTCAAATAATTTTAATTGAATAAAATTTAATTAATTTGCTGTCGATATATCACTAAAAAACTTTTGTATATTTTTTATTGCTTCATAATGGGATAAAGAATATCTTTATATTTTGAAAAAACGTGCTATTTTATTAGTTTGTGTCTAAAAAAAATTAAAACAACTTCATCAGGGTATGTATTAAAAAATTCACTTTATGCTTTTTTCACTCAAATCATTAAATTGCTTAAATGATTTGAAACCCATACATTATATTTATGTAAATCTTAAAACAAATTCTTTGAAACACATTGTGACTGGATTAAAATACCATAAGTTTCCTAACGTCATGTGTAAAAACATTGTGTTCAGAAAATATACTATAATACACGACTGATGTATGCCTGTTATGCAAAGTGCGTACGTCTATAGACGAGAAGAAATGATGAGTACACATCCATCATTTCAGTTTCTTGTTTGATGATTGCACACGCTAACCGACATAAAAAATGTAAGGAATGAATACAGAAAACAAACTGAATTAAGAAAAACCAATTTATTAAGATGAAAATTAACAAGCCTCCATACAAGATGAAGAAAAAGTTGTATCTACCCTGTAAACATTTTCATATTATATTATATTACATTATATTATTATTGCTATTATTACTACTACTATTATTATTATTGTTATTATTTTTATTTTTATTATTATTCATCCTGATATTACTTCTGTCGTTATCATTACTATCACTATTATGATTATGTGATTAATATTTTTATTATTGTCTTTATTATGATTATTACCATTATTCTTATTGTTATTACCACTACTATTGCTATTCCTACTACTATTACTACCATTACCATCACCATCATCCCTCCTATTACCACTGTTACTATTCCTGCTATTAAACTGTCACTATTACTACTACTACTGCTACTACTACTACTACCACCACTACTACTACTACTACTACTACTACTACTACTACTACTACTATTACTACTACTATTACTACTACCACTACTACTACTACTACTACTACTACTACTACTACTACTACTACTACTACTACTACTACTACTACTACTACTACTACCACTACTACTACCACCACCACTACTACTACTACTACTACTATTACTACTACTATTACTACTACTACTACTACTACTACTACTACTACTACTACTACTATTACTATTGCTATTGCTATTACTATTACCACTGTTATAATTATAATTATTGCGATTATTGCAATTATTGCGATTATAATTATTATGTTATTTCTATTTTATTTTTATTTTTATTATATATAATAATGTAATTGAAAATTTTTGAAACGATATTACATAAGGTTAATAATAAACAAACGCATCTTCATTTTTGTTGTTATATTTTTGTTAGCCTCCTGAAGTCCTGTTTAAATAAAAAGCATTCAGTTATCTCTACGAAAGGAAATGTAACAGTTATAGAATGATTTGTTATATTTTTATGAATGCATTTGTTGTCTGTGGAAACTAACTACTGAGAACATTGTAAGTACTATAAATTAAATTTGATTATAATTTAGTGGAAACATAATCGTATTCTACTTTCCTCATTCCACATAGGTAATTTTGGCACTAATCGAAACATATTTTATGTAATTATATTAGGAAAATGTAACGTATTTGGTAGTAATTTATAACATTTAAATAGTCTTACAATAATTTAATTGTGTTACATTCCACTCGCAATTTTATTTATTCTTAGCTAAGTAAATGGGATATCTATGCTGTATAATAAAGAAATTGATTATAAAATGTATATCTTCGTAGAGAAGAACAAAATTGTAATTAATTCATTTTAATTTTATTTCTTACTATTGTAGAGATTTAACAAATTTATCTTTTTCTCTATGCAGCAATTATTATTTTTCTACAAAGTTATCCGTACTTTTGTATATTAGAAGATTATTATATTATTAAAAGATAAACATCAAATATCGCGCCATAACATAATGTGGTTAGTTTTACTTACTTAACATTTTCATTTCGTCATATCCAATCAAATATGAGAATGTTATAAACACAAGTTAATTGAAAATAATTTAAATTTTGAGTAAACCTAGTTAAAATATTACACGTTAATTCTTACTTAAAAAATAAAGTTTTTATATTGAAACATTGTCAAAACGTAAAATTATTGACTTTTCTATAATACTTTACAGCTACAATGTAAGTAGGTACAGATGTTCCTACGACGTAGACAATAGATAACTAATCGAGTTTTCATTTACCTTCACATATATTGGTGATGGATGAACCAATATCATCGTCGGAAAAATCGAAGAAGATTAATGTTATAAGTAAACAAACAATTCATCAAATTTGTTCTGGTCAGGTGAGGTTAACCTACGAGTATATTAATATTCAACCTTTATATATTAACGTTATATATTCAATATGTAATATTAATTATTTTTTAGCAAATAAATATATGTTCTATTATTCTTAGTTATTTATTAAAATGTATAAGATTACCCTACTTTCACGTCTGTATCTTAATTAGTATAACATAATATTTCTTTTATAATTATAATTATATCATAAAAATGTCAGTATAGAACATGAAGTATCGTAGCTATGAACAGCTAAATATTTTAATATAATGCCAATTTTTAAATAATATTGAAAAATGTTTTAGACATAGTATATATGATTTTGGTTATATTGTATAAGAACAAGTTTTTTTAGTCATGTTTTGTAGAATACTGATACTTTTTAAGTAATTCAACTTGATTCAAATTAAATAAGATATTCTTTATATGGTATAATTGTGCTTTTAAATCTATTGCTCATTAAGTAATGTATTATCGATTTAAGTTTATTAAATAATTACATTATTTAACTATGGTAATGGTAATTATTATTATTTGTTCATTATAATGAGGCTTAAAAGCTACTACAGTTTCTATTAGAAACATCTATATTTTATATAATCATAATATAATAAAATATAACAAAATATAACATGATACATAATATATTATTGATTAACGTAATATAATATAATACAGCATACGTATCACAATATAATATATTGTAATATAGTATAGTGTATTTTAGATTTGACTTAAGTTCTACTAATTTAATTGTTAGGCTTATCTGTTTCCTGAAGTTTCTTTGGTTTTAGCTTGATTTAATATTGCCCCTGTTAGTCCCCCAGATAGAATTCTCATAGCTTCATGCAAGCCTTAATAAATTTTGTCAATTCCCATATTTACTTCTCATATATATTTTTATATATGATATATAATAATAGTTAGATAATATATATATGTATATATGTATATATGTATACGTAAAAAATTTTACTAGGTAATATTTGATCTTGCAACTGCTGTGAAAGAATTAGTAGAAAATAGTTTAGATAGTGGTGCTACATTAATTGATATTAAATTGAAAGATTATGGAAAGACATGTATCAGCGTCAGTGATAATGGAAGTGGTGTTTTAGAACAAGATTTTGAAGGATTAGGTACATATATGCATTCATATATCTGTGTATATTTAATATAGAAGAGAAGTTTCAAAATAATTAAGTAATATTTACATATATTTTTCTTTGATCAGGACTGAAGCATTATACTTCTAAACTTCGAGAATTCTCAGATTTAACAGAAGTGAGCACATTTGGATTTCGGGGAGAAGCTCTTAGTTCACTTTGTTCTTTAGCTGACTTAAGTATTGTTACAAGACATTCTACAAGCGAACATGGTTTTAAATTACAATTTGATCACAATGGTGCGCTGCAAAAAAAAGAACCATGTGCAAGAGAAATAGGAACTACTGTGCATATAAAAAATATATTTAAGTGCCTTTCTGTTAGAGCAAAAGAATTTCAAAGAAATCTTAAAAAGGAATATATTCGAGCTATTCAAATACTATATAGCTATTGCTTAGTTTCTACTAATACAAAAATAACATGCTCCAATTGTGTATCAGACAAATCCCCTAATCTTGTAATCAATACTGTTAGTCCCAGTAATATTTTAAGCAATATTAATTTAATATTTGGAAAAAAATCTTCAAATGGACTTATTAAAATTGAACTGTTACCTCCTGATGAAGCAACATTGCAAGAATATAACTTATCAAGTAATGTAGTTGTGGATTTTGAATGGGATTGCTATATTAGCAGCTGTGATCATGATATTGGACGTTCTGCTCCTGATAGACAATTTTTTTATGTAAATGGTCGACCATGTGATCTGACAAAAGTCAGTAAATTAATAAATCAAATTTATCATAAATATAATAATAAACAATATCCATTTATTTTTTTAAATTTGAAGTTAAATAAACACTCAACTGATATTAATGTAACTCCAAATAAGAGAGTCATTTTCTGTACACAAGAAAATTTAATTTTAGCAACTTTAAAATATAATTTATCATCTAGATGGGACAAATTACAAGGAAATTTGACTGCAAACCCTGTACCAGAATTAAGTTTTGGTGTAAAAAGAACAATTTCACCTACAAATGCTGATCGACCAATCAAAAGATTTCACAATTTAAATACAATATCAAAAATAGAACATACAGAAAAACAAAATATACAATGCATTAATAAAACTATTCAATATGATAATGATAATGATAATGTACAAAATAATATAACAACTAAAACAAAAATATTAGGTACCGTACAAATGCCAATTAGCATTCTGGCAATAAAACAACAACTTCAAGAAAAGCAAAATCTTTTATCGAAATGTGTGATTTCAAATACAAGGATCAAGTTTAAGGCACAGATGGATCAAAATTCAAATGCTGAAAATGAATTAAAAAAACAATTAACAAAAGATTCTTTTTTCGAGGTTATTTATATTTTATTGAATTATTGGATTCTATAAGTTTTAATTCTTTAGCACATCATCTATTATTTTGTATTTTATTATCTTATAAGTTTAACACGATAGTTATTTTCTTATACAGTTTCTATAAAAAGAATATTTTGCAGATGGAAATTATAGGTCAGTTTAATCTTGGTTTTATAATAACACGTTTGAAAGAAGATCTTTTCATTATTGATCAACATGCTACCGATGAAAAATATCGTTTTGAAAAGCTTAATAATGAAACTCAATTACGAACCCAAAAATTAATTATTCCTAAATTTTTAAATATTTCTCCACTTAATGAGACAATATTAATTGAACATCAAAAAACATTTGAAGATAATGGTTTTTTTTTTAAAATAGATTCTGAAGGTGAACAAAATAAATTAAAAAATGTTTTAATCGTCATAAGTAATTAGTACTTTTGGAAAAATGTATAATATATTTTTAATTTATTCAAATATAAATAAATATAGTTTCAAATATTTTGGTTTAGGTGAATCTGGTCATCGTGTGCAACTTACAGGTATACCAGTAAGTGGTCATTGGCAATTTGGACAAGATGACATCGAAGAATTGATTTTTCTTATTAGAGAAGGTGGTATAGAAAACCAAAAAAATAGTACATTTCGTCCAAGTCGAGTAAGACAAATGCTAGCATCAAAAGCTTGTCGCAAGGCAGTTATGATAGGTATGGCTCTTAATAACAATGACATGCATAAATTAATTACTCAAATGGCAGAAATGGAAAATCCTTGGAATTGCCCTCATGGTAGACCGACAATAAGACATTTGTTATCATTGAATCTTATATATAAATAAATTATATTTTATATTCTATGTATTATATGTATGTGTATATGAAATAAAATAAAAAATATATATATATATATATGTATAACGCAAAAGTGACACTAGTTACCAATGTCCAGCCCAATCCGTTATACAAATTATATTATATGAAACATGATATTTGCATACAGTGTACTTCTTTTATGATAGAATAAAAAAGGATTTTTGGAAATATGGATCTCAAAAAGGTAAAAAGGGGAAAAAGTTCTTTTTGAAGAATAACCATATCTCTATGTCCACTAGAGTCAAAGACGTGAAATTCGGCATATAAACTCCTTATTAAAAAAAAAAATAAACTTGTGTTTAAGCGTTTTTCGAAATTTCAGCTTCTAGAGAATGTTCAAATAGAGGATTATAAATATATATATATATTCAAATACTGTGGGCGAAACCGCGGACAATTAGTTAATAGTATGAAATATACTTATCTCTCATTTATTTATGATGCAAAAAAATAACATTTTTGACATTTGAAACCACTTTGAAATATGTAATATACAGGATGAGTCAAGGAAGAATGTCTTTGTTATTTGTCTTTATATCAAAAAACTATTAAGAAGAAACTAAATTATTTGAAAGCTTAGATATATATAATGGTGAGAAAAGATTTTCTTATGTGTCATGTTTTTACGGAATTTCGAAATCATCAATGTTTTTTAAATGGCACCATACATTTCTAATTTTATTGCATTGTAGCTAAAATGGAGATATTTATGAGCATGTTATTACAAGATACAAAAATTTCAAAATAATAGAAAGTATTTTATAAATATTGGACTTTTTATTGGGCAGATTATACACTAATTGTACGAAATACATTAAATCCCGAATGTGCCGTTGATATTACAGTACCAGGACATTGAGGATGCCAATGCAATTCTTTTATATCAGTTTGACCTTGATGTATAAATAACAATTGTGGCGGAAGTTCCTTTAATTCACTGTCTTCTATCTTTTCTGATTGATCGATTTCTATTGATAAATCCCATTGAGCAATTTGATCATCAGCTCCACCAGAAGCAAATACAGTAGCCTCTTGAGGATACCATTCTACTGTTGTAACAGGTGCAGTGTGTTGCTTAAATATGGCTAATGCTTTTGTATTACTAGCACTAAACTGCCGCAAATCCCATACACAAACCAAGCCATCATCACCACCAGATACAAGAAATTGATTTTCTTTACAATTCCATGAAATAACATTAATATCGGCAGTATGTGTACCAGCTGCTGTTAACATGCATGCAGACTGTGGACTTGCTCTTGTATCCCAAATTTTGATACTGTTAAAATTACAGTATAATTACAAAAGTATATTAAAAACTTGATATTAGTTATGGTATTAAAGTAAATAATAAAACGTATATTATCCTAATAGAAACTTATTAGAAATTTAATTAAGATCATACCTTTTATCAACAGAACATGAAGCCAGTACATGTCTTTCATTAGGTGACCACTGAATATCTTCAACACTGTATGGTGCATGTGAATTATAAGGTCGTTGATCCACATGCCAAGTTGAAGAATTACTAAAATGCCATATATGAATGTTACCCTTGCAATCACCAGAAGCTAACGTGCCTACTTCTGTTGGACACCAATCAAGTCCATATCCTTCTGAAAGATGTCCTTTAAAACTAAATAATGGTTTGATGTTCCCATCATTTTTCTTAGACTCCTTATTATATGCACGTAGCAATTCATCATTATCAAGTGCACTTAATTGTTTTTCCAAATCCCAAATATGTACACGTCCTAATTCACTCCAACTTGCTGCCAGAGCTTTATTACCAATTCTTTTATATCTATTGAAATAAATAAATACATTTTAACAACCAATGTTATTTTTTTAATTATTTATATTGAAAATTTACATTATTGGTAACTTTATGTTGGTAATTGGTATTATGGTTATTAAAAGACAATAAAAATATGTATTTACCTAACTCTATTAACACAGCCTTGATGCTTTATTGGTGCAACAGACAAAATTGGTATATTTGTATCACTTTCACTATGCAATTCATCATCATCTGATTCATCATCAGAATTATCTTCTATACCACATAGATTTTTCATTTTCATAACAAGGAGATTGTTGACATGTGTCTTGGCAGCTTGAGTTCCAGCCACAAGATATATATTCAATGGGTAATCTTCTCTATTATTACCCAAGTCATCTAAAATAATATCAAAACTAAGACAAGGAGCTCCGGATTGGGCATGATGTAACATTCGATATGCTGTCTTGTCCACAATAAGCTCTTCTCCACATTCTAAAGACTTTCCAGGAAGATATATCTCAGATTTATTATTTTCTACTTCATCACTTGCAATAGAATCCTCTTCATTACTATCACTGCTGCTTTCTTCCATATCCTCATCAACTTCACTCATTTGTTCACACTCCATTTCTTTAGAAATTTCTTTATAAAAAATAGTCATCTTAATAAAAATACATCTATAATTAGAAATAAAGAAAAATTTAAATAATCAAATACATATGCGAGTAATCTAACCTTAGTATGCAATAAAGCTATATATGTATGTATATAAATATAATGAATGTTTTTTGATATTAACATTTCTAACATAATATGTTAGTTCAACATATTATTTGAAAAAATTTGTGTGTTATAAAATATATGTGTTAACAAATTTATCGTTAATATAAAAAATTCTATAAATTACCTCTTACTACACACAGATTCGAAGCACGTGGAGGAAACAATATCCGAGAAACGCTTTATAGGTTATACGTTATATTAACCCTTAGAGTACTATGGGCGCATATAGGCGTCTGGCGACAGCTATCGGTGTGGACTAAGGACATATATATGCGTTTTCTGTAAGTGCCCGATATGGACTAAGGATGCATGTATGCGTTTTTCAATTTTTCCGAACACCTACGCAGAAGTAATACTATTACGTTTGTGTGAGATAAATATAAATGCATTCCTTAATAACGGCAATAAACAAATGCCAATAATGCCTCGTTATAACAGTTGTCTACCTGTTTCGCGGACAGTCGCATCTAATTATCAAGAAGAAAATGTGTTGTTTGTGTGAAAAATAAGGGAATGCAGAAAATGCGATGTCGGATTATGTATCGATAATTGTTTTGAAATTTTGCACACACAACTGAATTATTAACTTGTGTTATATTTACTAAATTTAGTTTTCTAGTTTATCGTTTTCTAGTTTATTACCCAAATTCTAGTTAACTGTAAATTTCAATGTTTATAATAAATAATTAATACTAAAAAAATAACGCTCTGGAATCATTTAATCTCGTGCAAAAGAATTACTATAACTTATTACGATTTGCGCTTTGAATAGTCAATCAATAGAGTTCAGTCTAACGAAAAAGTATAAAGTAAAGTAGCTGCGCGCCGTCCGTACGGACCGCATAGGCCGCGAGTATTCAGCACTCTAAGGGTTAAAGAGTAATAGAGAGTAGGGAAATCGTCGGTTGCCGCCGATGCTTATGGATTTGAATTTATATCAATATAGCATATATTATATAACATATAATAATATATAAGAAATATATTATATAAATATATATAATATTGTATAACGAAGATCACCGAAATCTCAGAAGACGTAATGGTTCTACAATTTCACAAAACTATGAAATAAAAAATGTAAATGTTTAAAAAATGGCGTTAATAGTAGTATTATTTACATACTATATAATCATTTTTTACTTAAAGCAAATGTAATAACATTTTCGTTCGAAAAAAATCATCCAAATGTTTATATAGTTATTTAAATTCACCAATAGAACCAATTGAAAACATAAAACATAATTAAAAAAATTTTTGTTGTTGTTAACATGTTTTTTCTAAATCTGTACCTTGTACATATAACTAATTTATAAATATAATTATTATACAAAAGTCTCTCTGAAAACACTGTTGAAATAATCAACCTCCTTCAGGTCGGCACGGCGAAACTATGTACTTTTCTTTAAATTTAGTTTTTTATTAATAATCATTACATTTTTTAAAAAAGTAGGAAACGAATTTATCTACAAGTGGCGAACATAAGTATTAGTATATCTACTTAACATATTTATCAGATAATTATAACAAATTTTACTTTATTTCGGCTATTTACATACAAATGGAATAATAGATTTATAATAAATTAACTAGAAAATAAAAGCAATGGAAAGCACGTAATTTATAAAATATGTCAATAAATGCCCTAGTACATGGTATGTACTACATACTTAAGGCTGGCTGTCTATGTTTACTCTGGCAGTGCTTCGTTGCTGTGCGTACGTTTCTCCTCTATTTGCGTTCCCGTAAGAATTCCCCCTTTTTGGATACATAGAATTAGATGTATAAAGGCAAGTAAAAGCTTTTACTAGTGATTCTTCAAATAAATTCTCGGTTCCATGTGCATAAAGGATGAAGTATTTACTAGAAATAGTACTTACTTAAGATTTACCATCATTTACTACCAAATACTAGTAAAAAGTTATACATAAAAGTAAAAGCTTTTACTAGTGATTATTCAAATAAATACTCGGTTCCGTGTGCGTAAAGGATGAAGTATTTACTTAGGATTTACCATCATTTAATACCTAGTACTAGTAAAAGGTTATGCATAAGAAATCTAGTATTTGTCTTTTACGTGTACTTAATACTTACAAGTATTTGTTTATTTTTATGCATATGGCACATGATATCACATTACCGGATTATCCCCACTGCCACCTTATAGTTACGTCACATTATGTGCATGATTACGAATTACGACACGGTACGACACGGTCTCACTTTTCACCGGTACGAGGTACGATTTGAGTCATATAGTTGCACGTCGCATTGTAGCACATTTCTTCGCGCCGTGCATTAGCACGTTTCTCCAAAATCACCGGGGATGATAGTGCAGCTATTGGCCACGAGAGGCTCTTATTTTTAATGTCCATTTTTTGGCAGACTTTTTTAACATTGCTCTGATGATCTCCCGACTCATCTTTGATTATACATTCGTATCGGTACCACCAAATATGTACACATATTCATTAAAATAACCATTCTATGTACTAAAATTTTTACAATATTTTTTACTGTGGTTTATTGACAACTTTTTGTGCGAATCAATTTGCAATAATACAAATTAATGACAATAACTGTGAAATTATAATATTTAACTGCTGACATTTAGAAAGTCATACAAAATTTAAATACATAATTGCACAAAAGAAAATCTACAAAATTTGTAGTGTACCCACGTATTTATATTTCGTTTTACATCAAATAGTTTTCATATTAGCCTTTTTTAATGATTTATATAGAGAAAAATTTTACTTTCTTTAAACATATATTCTAAACAATCCCTAGTGTAATTCTGGAAATGATTCAGTTTGTAAACTAATATAGTGACCATAGTATGTAAAATGTTATAATTGTCATATAAACAAATTTAAGTTGTTATTCTTATCACATATCAACAAAACTCTTTTTCAAAACAAACTGTTCAGATACAGATATGTTTCATTATGATATTTATAATATTCTTTGAATATATTTAAACAACATGAGAGAAATATTCTAATTGTGAAATTTCTTTCCTTTTGCATAAAACACCATCCACTTTACGTATGAAAATTATGTGCTTATTTATATATGAAATATAAGCATTATTTTCCCCACAAAATTATGATAAAAATGAAAACTAAGTTGAAGAAACTGCTCCTTTATGGATCAGTTTATTAACTAATTTATGTGAATAAGTATAACGTCGATAATAGCAAAGACAATAATAATAATAATAATAATGATTGCTATTATGATAATAATAATAGTATTCGTAATAATAGTAGTATTAATAGTAGAATAGCAGTATCAATGACAATAGTAGTAGTAGTAATAGTAATAATGGTAGTAATTGTATAATAGTAGTACTAGTAGTTATAATAACAAGTTCCACTGCAATTGTACTACAAATAACAAACAGAGAAGAATGAAAAAAGAAAAGGAAAGGAGAATATACAAATGGTGTCATTTTACATATAAAATACAACTTTATATATAGTGATTGCTGTAACTGTACGAAAGGAAAGGAGCAGCAACAAATATCTAACACTTGATAGCAATTAATCACGCAAATGGATGGTATTTAATATTAGCTGTGTTTGTTAAGGTGAGGATTGTTACTAGAATTATTCATTAGCTGAATAGATGTTACAGTGGTATGTGAATGATTAGATGGTGAAATATTGGGATTATGTCGAGGATTAGTATTGTGGAGGCTGTGTATATAAGAACGCTGGACGGGCTTGTGCTGAGCAAGCTGAAGCAAGGCCTCTGGTATAGAGAACCACTTTCGCTTTCGACCAATAGCACGTGAATCTTCCCATTCTGGCAGCTCTTCGGTTACCTGCATAACCCATACTTGTGTTCTATGCTTATGTTCCACATTCTATAAAGAAAAGTTATTTTGACCATTCATACTTCTTCGGGCAACTCTATTCTTAGAATACATTAGTTGCGTTTTGATTATATTTATGCAAGTAATTGTGTTCTATATACGAGCACATTAGCACCTCGAATATGCCAAGACATCTGCCTAATTGTCCTAAAACACCAGCCTCTTCTCGAACTTCTCTTAATGCCGTTACTGCAGGTTCTTCTTCTGGTTCAACACCCCCACCAGGTACTATCCAACTATCAGGTCTTCGACTGGATGTAACCAAGAGTACCTACATTATAAATTATATAAAAGTGTAATTTCTATTTATTTTATATAATAAAAATAAAATATAACTGATATTAAAATAAGTATACTATATTAATAAAAGGAATAATATCAACTGCCATCTGCTGGCTTACCTCATCTTCCAGATCGTTTTTGACGCAGATGCATGCAGCTCTACGTCTATAACCTTCTGAATCGTAAATACGGGTTGAGTTTGGTTTTTCCTTGACCATGATCGATTATTAAAGTTATGAAATTATGCCATAAATTCATATTTGTCAGACGGCCAGATAGGCCAATCTGTACACTTGCATTGTTTTAACGTTGCTTGAAGCCGACATATCATCGACATAGAATTAACAAGCGAGCTCTAATTGCTCACATAACTTATTTAAGAAGTCTGTTTTACGTCCGAATAAGAGGACGATTCTTTACCTAAATAATGCTATATTACGATAACACTAGCAATGTTGTCCTTACTGAAACTTGCTATAACCTCAAAACTTACTATATTCACTACACAAGTAACTCCATCTAGACTACAGTGTAGTACATGATCATAGTCATAGTGTCATAGGCATATGACAGATCAGAGGAAATGAGAGTGCACACAGTGCTTACGCTCGCGCCCGTAAGTTAAGTTTTCTCCTGGTGCAAGTGCTGCACCAAGCGGTCAAGTGTTACAAAAGTTAAAAGATAGATCTAACATCTTATGAGACTTTGTAATGTTTCATCTGTGACCTGTGGTCACTGAAATACCGATCGTGTAAAAAATTATACGTTTTGTTATGCCCTCTACGATTTAGAGTGATAAGTTTAAGAATTGTAGTGAGCCCTACTACCGACGAGGTACAGAATAGATGTGACATTCCGTCGTTTTTTATTTTTTCGTGTCTCACATTTTGAGATTATACAACGTTATCAATTCAGCATAATAGTGGTTTGAATTGAAACTAAATTTCCCTATGAAATTACAAATAAGGTACAGAACAGGATATTTTGTGCATGAAGTATAGAATTCTATATTTTTGCAATATATCCTTAATTGTACTCTTATCATTATTATATTCTATTATATTCTTAATGTTTTTTAAATTTTAATGCGTTCTGACTATAGTAGTTTTAAAGACATGTTTGTATAATAATTATATTGTAAAAAATAAATATGGATTATACATTATTGAAGGTAGAATTAAATTATATTTGTTAATATATATATATAACAGAAGGTTAAGTACATTAATCACTATAGAATTACCTTTAATTGTAAAGATTATTGTATAATTTTTCTAATTTAATCAACAAATAGGTTTTTTAAAGCGAATTCGAATATCTTATCATTTATCCTTAATTCTATCCACCTTCCATTTTCCTTCCTTGTCTTTTTCACAAATTAAAATAAGTGAATCGTAAAAAATTCAGAAAAATTGCCACCTTTTACGCTATCATGTTCTCCTCCAATCGAAAACGCTAAGATCTCTATTAAATGCACCCTAGTATGTTACCAACGAAACAATCCACCGTGACCTCAAGATACCTACAGTCAAAGATGAAATACACAAGTCCAGAAGCAGATATAACACAAGAGTCAACAATCACCACAACCCATTGGTCGCCGAACTACTGGACACGACGGACCAGATCCACAGACTAAAAAGAAAATACCCTCTAGATTAAATCCTTAGTTTCTACTAGAACCAACAATATAAAACTATTATAATCCATGTCATTGTATCACGCCAAATTAAGTTACTGAAAATTCTCAACGAGAATTGATTGTAAATATTCTAATAAATAAAAAAAAAAAATGTTCTCCTGATACGAAATCACAAAAACGATCCAAAGTTCTGAATATATCACTTCCAAGAATAGGTGAAATTGTGTTGCCTTCTTTGTTATCATATTCTTCTGATACAAACTCGCAAAAGCGGTCGAAAAATTGTTCGAGGCACCAAAAATTTCAACCAAGAAATTCCTGGCATATGACGTTATTTCAAAGACTCCAAGAATCTCACAGTTCAGACACACCGGATTACCTAGTGATAGGCGCGAAGCAGGGCTTTGTGATGTCTAAGATATATATGTATATCGTACGTCGGGTCGTCTATGTAAATATCTTCGAGGATGGGGAGATGTGTGCCTATCGGCTATAGTTTCCGCGGAATTAGAGAAGACGCTACCGTGTGGATTTCTAATATACCGATCGTATCAAGAGATTCCATCTTCTCTATGACAGGCGTTACAATACGAGTGTCTCCTATTACTCTGAGCGGTTCTAGGATTCCCAGAGGATAGCGGTTTATGACAGCGGAATCGTATAGTTCGCGAAGAAGTTTCCGCAATTCATGTTTACGACGCGTCTTCGGCATCGAGTTGTTACTGAAATTGACTTAACAAAGAAGGGAGCTAACAAAGGCCCAGATTCATGACTAACGAATGGATTTCGTTCAAGAGTTACGAGCAGTGGTCCTCTCTGTAACTCAAATTTACGAGTACACTGAATCTATAATTTCGATTTGTCTCTATTTGCTCAATGCCAAAAAGAAATGGACTTAAGAAATGAATAGAATATTTAACTATTAATAAGAACTTATATTTAAAACTTTGTATTCAGTACTAAAGAATATAAGACTGATACGATTATTATAAATCTTATATACTATGAAATATACCAATAATAGGTTGTCCCGTAAGTTCTTTCGTTTTATAAGAAAATAATAGACGCACAACATTTTTTGTTTATATTATTTTATTGAATTATGTATGATCCATTTTGTAGTGTGTACTACTATACGGTAACGCTAAGAATTGAAAACGTAATGGAAATAGTAATGGAAGTAATAACGAGAGATTTCGTAACGAAAAGATAAAGATATAGGATCTCAGTGGTTCCACACTAGCATAGACAGGAACCTATTTACTTCCATGTACCATTGATAAATCTCAATAAAATAGGTTTCTTCGTTAGTTGGTAAGATAGGGAATTTCTTTGCCCTGTAGTTGGCACGGCACACTTTTGAAGTTTGCTTCATTATTTACTTTACTTCACTATCTATATATTATTTTATCACACTGCATACATATTTCAATTATTCTAATTTGTTACCAGCGTAAATTTTTGCTAATAAGCAGCTAGAGGTAAGAGTTCGGAGGCGTGGCGAGCGCAGAGGAAAATTTTGTCTAAGTTTATTATAAAGTTTAGATTCGCGTTAAAAGGTTGAAGTGTTTAAATAAATAAGTTAAATTCTGTTAATATAAAAGTAAAGTATTTGTTTGTTTAAAATAAGCAGCAATATCCTCAAAATAATTACTCAATGACCTCTTCAGATGAAAAAATAACATTGTACAAAATGATGATATGCATAGTCGATAAAGTTGATTATATTATTAACATATAAAAAAGATAAATCACACACATGTACTCATATATAAAAATTCTTAAACATTAATTTTGAGTGAGCTGAGATTTAAGTCAAATATAGAATTTTAATCATTGGGTAATTATTTTATCAAACAGGTTATTTCAACAATATTGATTTTATCTACTACACTTTATGTTGGAGATATATCTAATATATTACATAATGAATGATATCTATTATATATGCTATAATATTATATACATTAAATTCTTGCGTGTAAATACATATTACATCTAAATAATTGTCAATGTAATCTGCAATTTTGCACTTTTAATTATATATTCATAATGATTTTTATATTAACATTAATAATAACATTATACCAAGATATTAATAGTAAAATTGTTATGAAATTTATTAAAATTATTATAATATTGAATGTATATATTTCTTTCTTAATATTGTGTAGTTAAGATCACAGATGAGTATACAGCGTCCTATTCTTAGTCAATGGTAAAACTTACGATCTATATATAAAATAAAAAGAATATAATTACAATAATGGTTTATCATAATAAATAAAATTATTAAATCGTAATAAATTTAATAATCTCGCCTTTATAAACTGCTGGGGCATTGTTTCATTTATAATGAAGTCATCGGCTTAATAACTTTAAAAGAATATGAATTTATCGTATTGGTAATTCCAGATATTCCATTGTACGTATATATATGTATATATTTAAAACGTTCTATATTATTCACATGCACAATCTATTAATAAGTCATCTGTATTGACTTTAGATCTATGTGTAGATAGCGAAACGATCACAGTATTGTACGCGTGAGTAGTTAATAATATGCACCGAGATTAAGTGTGCAAGCCGTAGAGGCATTGCAAATGACACTGATTGGTTACAGATCCTCGCGATCTCTGCCGCAGCGGGAGGGAAGGGGAGGCATTGTGATAGTCGAAAATGGTCGGAGGACCAGAAGGGATGGGAAGATTGCCGAAGGACGCTCCTTTCAGTCGAGAAACAAACGGTAGTGGGGAACTTGGATACACGTGTGACTTCCTTCCCCTTCTTTCTTTGACCTGCTCTATCTGTTTCTCTCCTTATAATCGCAGTACATCGATATTTCTCTCTCACTTTCAAACATGTCTCTTTATACGCACTATTAAATCATTACCGCGACCCTTGTTTCCCACCTTCCTGGAAGATACCGGGAGGCGTTTAAGTGGTTTTAATATTCTGTACCTACTACAACAAAATTGAAGAATTTTGAGTAATATCGTTAATAATTCCAGATCTACTATATTTAAATCATGTATGTACATTGCACAAAATGTTCTTTCTTTACATGTGTGTCACTTATAATGTATTAAATATGAATGCATTTAACATGTAACATTTAAAAATATTATTTCTAATATGACACGGAGCACCATAAAATGAAAGTGAAAGCATAAAGTAAAAGACATATTAGACGGTCGAATCAGGTGTGGCTGAAAAATTGTAAGCAGTATATAACAATGTATAATTAGAAATAAATTTCCGTTCCTTCTTTTTAGCCAGACGATGTCATAGAATTTCGGTCGTTTAAATAACATGTTAAAATTCTTATTGCGCAATATGCCGATGCTTTTAGGTCGTCATCTGTAAAATGAAAGAAAAAGAAAGATGGATAAAATGGAAGAGAGGTGAAGAAGAGCGAGAGAGAACTGTTATTTTAATTTCTACTATTCTTTTCATGACGTACGAGATTTTTCTCATGACCTATTGGTAGCGTCAGTCACGGAAAAATATGCCGTGACGCCGTTTGACTACATTAGACACGCGCCAAATACTTCAAAACGAACACGTGCGGTTTTAAATTCTATTGTAAGAATAATAGAACGCCTTAATATCGTTTCTAAGAATATCTAAGATATGAGATCTATCCTATTTTCGACGACAGATCTAAATGTAATTGTTAATAGAAAACAAATTGTGTATAATAAAATAAATTATCAAAGCATGATAATTTTAAGAAAGGAACGTTCAATAATTTACTTTATCACGGTACACAAGGCAATAGAGCAAAGTATTATAATTTAACGACATCATAAATAACTACAATAGTTATCTTTACAGCAGTTTACTTCCATTCTTTCTTTTTTCTCTTTTTTTTCAGACAGCTGGACTACCTGGTACGGTTAGCTGAATATTAACGGTCATCATTTTCGAAATAACCGGAAAACGTACCGACAGCTGATTTCTCAATGTAGAAGGAATGACATCGCTTCGATGATATGCGGTTCCACAAACCGATGCTTTTCATATGTCGTTAAAATTACCGGGGATCTCTTTGATAAGATCGACATGGCGTTCGTAATCGACGTGTCGTTAGAGAAACTTTAATTCTTCGGTTACTCTGACATTTAGCATTCAATTTGGAAAACTTTCTACAAGATTTGTGAGAAATTGTGGGATCAAAAGGAATAATTATTGCAAACATATTGGAACCATACAAGTTCTTGTCCAGAATATTATTGTATCTATTCAGTATTAAGTTATAGCTTCAATATTAATTATATTCTTTTCCTCCCTCCCTCTATGTTTGAGAGTTTTTATTTCTATATTATTTTAAATATTTCCAAAGATATTAGACAAATATATAGATGAATATCTTTGAGAAATTTGATTGTATTTTCTACATAACTTTTGGATGTTGGTGCCCTGTCTGGAAAAACATAATTTTATGAAATATTATTGAACGCGCATAACACAGACACACACTATGTGCACACTTGCAGACATTGAATTCACAAACTAAACATACATATACACTCTCTATACTACACGAAGTACAGGTCCGACTATGCAGTTCTTTGTGATGTACCTTGAGTTATTCCAATACCGGCGGCTCACTTTTCATTTCAAGTGCGATAAAATGACAAAGAAAATCGTACATCAAGTTCTTTGAGGCCATTGTAAAAGGCAGACTTTGCTTTATGGAGGATTCTTAAATGAACTTCGAAGAAAATTTTTTAAATTCCATGCAATCGTTTGCATATGTAAAATTTTCGAAATCAATAATAGTCTGAGAAAACGAAGACAGCGTCACGAAAGAGTAAACTTGAAGCTTTAGTTGTTTAAAATGAATCAGGCCATGTCATTGGTTGTTTTACAAAGTTACATCGATTTGGATATCGATAATTTTTCGTAGAGAATTTAATGATCTCTTAATTTTGTACGCCAGTATAATAAGAGTATTTACCATTAGAATATAATAACTTACATAAACAAATATATACAGTGCACATAATATCATAAATATTATACGTATGTAAAACGAACTAGAGCAACATTAAGATATTAGTTACGTATTTCAAGTTGCTAATGAGTTCATAAATTTCAAATTGTTCTTTGTTTTAAGGACATTTTGAAATGCAGAATAGATAAAATTGTGGAACCTGTAATTGAATGTCCACCTTTTTTCAAGATGGATATTTCCAAAGGCAAGTTTATTATTTTTTAATATGAAAATTAATTTCAATATTAAGATTATAATTTTTCATTCCTAGGAAAATCTGCCTCATAAATCTGCTTCATAAATCTGCGGGTTAAGAAAACATGTCCAAATTTTATTTAAGGGTCAATGCCCCTTTCAGTCTGGGAAAGCGCTCTAGAGCCAAGGGCTCGTGTTTTGACACCTCACAGGCGCGAGAAACGGCGAAATTCTATGAAGCACGCGCGTCCTGCTTTGCTTTCCCGCGGAACCTTTCGGAAGATCTCATTCGAAGTGGGGATGCACGTGCCATGGCTTTTGTTATCGAGATTGTCGTAATGTCGAAGCTCAAGGCGCGTGCATGAGGATCGTGCATCTGCGCACGCGCGACCGTGTTGCTTGCAACCATGAGGGGGGATAACATGGCGGTACTCGATCGCCGTTAGTCGATGTACGGACACCGGTAGATTTGGATCGTTTTTTCAAATTATTTAGAATGAAAAGTGGTTGTGACTGAAAAATCCACAAACAGCCCGTGCCATTGTCGTTTTGCCCGCTATGAACCGATTTAATATTCGTTGTTTCGATTGGAAAATACGAACGATTCGTGTGTGTCGATCATAAAGACTTATTGCACGCGTTAAGTGACGTTTATGAGAGTTTGCTCTGACACCGGTCAGAAGCGCGGTTTGAGAGTCTGTTGCCGAGTAAATTCAATCGTCACGATACGAAAGTGATTTTATAACTGAACCGTTTAAACAGCTTCAACTCTGAGGTGATTGACAAGAGAAACAAAACGGTGAATCTTGTCGACCATTTGAATTTGTTTTGAAATCATTGGTACCGCATCGTAAGAATATCCTGTAAAATCGGTGAGTTATCACATGATATAAAATATTTATGTAGTTCTATATCTACACGTATAATTGTATCTATATATAATTGTACCTCTCACTTGGTAACTAAGCATTGCACGTTTCGATGAAACATTTCGGTTATCACTATTTATTCTTTAATTTATTTGACCTATCATATGTGATTAAAATTAAAAAACCTGAAAGTTTCTGAACCAAAATTTTACATATAACCTATATTTTAAACTTTAATACAATATAATTAGTATATGCTATATGCAGTTGTCAATAAAGAATCGTCAAATTGTCGATTCATCAGTACAACCAAGTTTACTATATTTTCTATCATATTTTATTATTCATTCAAATTATAACTTGTTAAACAAATGGATATACTATAATATCCTTTAAATGCAATATATCTTTTTATAAGATATTAAGGAAAATAATACAGTAGGTAATATGTTGACGTAAGTTTTGCTATGCGGTGGCATTTATAATGTGAAATAAATAATATATTCATTGCATCAACAGAACTAGTATAGTTCTATAGCCGAATAAGATTTTATATAGTAACTATAGTACGTTGATGTCGCCACGTGCGATCTATTTAAGTCAGTTTCCTGTTGTAAATAATAATTCTTGACACAGCGATTATTTGTTCATAAATTCAGAACTTTTAAGTGATAACTCTTAGCAAACGCATCATATTTAGTTTATTGTGTAAAATCTGTAAATAGGTGCCTTTAATGTATAAGAATAAGTTCCAGTGACGGTGTTGAAACTTATTAATCTATTTAAGATGGTTATTTCATATACCGTAATGTTAATTATTAATGTAGCTATTTAATATAATTTCTTTTTCCAAATACTCCGACTTAACAGGTATCTTTCAAATAATTGATATTAATTATATTTTTAAAAATTCTTGTAATCTCAACGTTTTCAGTTCTAAGAAATCTTAAATTTCAATTCCGCTTTTGCTGTACGAATCACGGAAAGGAGTATTGAAAAATCGCTGTTATTGCAGGAATGTTTCAAGAATGGGCAAACACGCATTATCGAACAGTCGTATGTTTCTATCAGATCAGCCATTCGGTCACTCTTTAATTGCGCAATTGATCAGCGAAGCATACGATTCTGCTCTAAACTTAAACCCGCGTTGTGTTGTCTCGATCTCCTGTCGGATCCGAGGTGTCCTGAAAAGCGAAGCAGCCCACGCTTCATCTTACTTGAGTACTTATTTTAGCCTCGAACTTGTAAAACGTACGCCGATATACGTGATCACACGTGGACGACATTTACACATGGAGTATAACGAGGGCTAGAAAAGTACTTACGGGAAGGTCAGCGAGAATTTCAATTTCTGCGTTCAATTCTTTTTTTATAGCAACGTCGTGCATCATATACTTACAAACGACGCGCATTTGCTCGATTTTTGATACGAGTTTAACAGGTCTCTGATATATATTAAAAAGGCGGATTGACGGAAGTTTTAAGACTTACCTAGGGCAAATTCGACGAATTTTTAATGTTGGGTAATGTTTCAGCTTGAGAATATTTGAAAAAATAAAATTAAAGTTAAAATTTTGTGAGTTTATTGGTTGAGAATGTAGCATTCAAATAAATCGAGTTCAATTGAAGATGTGTAAACTTATTTTTACTAAGTATTTGTTATATATTTAATACGTTATTTAGTGCATTTGAATTTTCATACGAAATTATTCATTATTTTTTAACATTCCCTCAATAAAAGTTCTTGCATAAATCGAATATGTACTTATTTATTTGAATATTAAATGAACGTTCGCTATATACCGTAATTACTTGAAAATTCTTAACACGTGCAATTAGGCTGGCGGCGTTCTTAATAACCAAGAGGAGTCTGCTAATGCATCGGAACGGGTTATGCAGTATTACTTGCGCCAGAACACGTGTAACTCGTATGACAATCGGTTGAAGCTTGCAGATTTTAAGTCACGTCGTTGATCGTGTTACGTGTTGTTTCGTCATAGGTCAATTTATCGATTCAGAACGTGCGTTACGCCTATATTCCTCCTATATTTTGAAGGATTCTGAAACTTGTTCTGGCAGGATAATATGCTAGCTGATAATATTAACAAATTGATAAATGACAAATTGTACGTTACGGACTTCTGTAGCAATTGTTTCTACAATATATTAATAATTTATAACTTGCGACTAATAATATTAGTTTAATCGCATAAGAAGTACTTGTATGTTTACTAATGTAAGCTAATTGACCAATTCGTCTAAGACTAATGAAATAGAGCTGAAAAAAAGGAATTTTGCATACATGTACAATTATACGTCAATTATTAGATCATCAGTGTTACATAATAACGATATATTCCTATAGACTATAGACTATAGACTGTTATTTTATAATCCTTATATAAGATGAAGATATTTATATTCTGCTGTATCGTTTTTTAACGATAATAGCGAAATTCCTTTGTTTCTCTTTCATTCTTTTTATCTGCTTTTCCTTCTTTTATTACGATGTTAAAATTGTAACGTGTCTATCGAGCATTGATATTAATACCCATTATCGTTGTGTTAAATCATCGGCTGGCATTGAGTCACTTGCTTTGGAGACACGTGTACGTTATACTGTTAATTTCCTGGTATAGTATCACGAAGTAAATCGTCACGTCAGAGACAGTTTAGACAAGGCAATTGTAATTGAAGCTAATCCTCGATTTTGTTAGGTATATGTATTGAGAAAATCAAGGTTTTCCGACAGTTGTGCGATTTAATTTTATAAAATGCACGAGTCACTAATTTAACGAAAATGCATTTACACATTTTCTGATCTAAAATTGGCTTGCATTCACACTTACAAGTTTTATAACATTTTGCTTTTGCTCTTGGTATTGTTGTTCAATTTTAAACAACATTTATGATCCTATTTTGTTATTTTGAAAATATCGTTTTCTTAATATTTTAATTTATATTATTTTTATTCTTAAACGTAGTACAAAGTACATATTCAGTGGCATATACAAATGGTATAAGGTATATGATACAGATATACAAAATATAACAAATCATATGTAATAGAAAGAATCGGTAAACTTATCTTTCTATGCGAACTGCGGTTATATACATATACAGAATCCGGCCGAATAACATGTAAAAGCGGGCTTCACGTGATTCCTTGCGGAAAAATAAGAAAAGAATATGAAATACAATTTTTTATTCTTGGCTTAGTTTTCGAGAAAATCAAATTTGAAAGTTTAGCTAGTATACATGGCTAATTCCGGACTGGACGAAATTAAATAATCGACAGGAGGTCACTTACGTGTGAGAACAAGTAAGTCGAAAATGTAGAATAATATTTCTTCACAAGACTTTTTATTTCCGAGAAAAATAAATTTGAAAATTTATCATACGAATCTACTAGGCTGATTCTTTAATAAATATGTTCAAATTCTGTTTGCTTGAAAATGAACTTTTAAGCAGAAAAATTTTATTCTGAATTTTCGACCTATTTTCACACGTAGAACAACCTCTTGCCGATTATTTAGTTCCGACATTAGCCATGCTTAAATATACTCGATAAATTTTCAAACTCGATTTTCTCGGGAACTAAGCTGAGAATGAACAAATTTTATCCTGTATTTTTTTCCTATTTTCCATAAGAAATCACGTTGCGTCCGTTTTTACATGTTAATCGACTAGATCCTGTATATAAGCTTTTCGTATCCTGCCCGATTCAGTAAGTAACCTATTCGTAATATCAATGAATTACATTCATTGAAACGTTAAATAGTATTAACTTAAATTCTGAAGAATTGAGAAGTGAATAAGGTAAGAATGTCTCCCCGTTTTTCCGATTTTCGTAGTGCTGATGACGATACACGAACTATCATACTGCAGTGTACTTACTCCAGCCGTGCACACCCACGTGACGTGACGTGTGATCGCAATTGTAGCCAACGTGAGGCAACGTAACCGCTCAGTGGATATCTCACGCAAAGCAGAAGCAGTTCCTTCGCTTTAATTTCGTTAAGTGGTTTAAACACGTAACAATCGTGCTTTCGTATTTCATATTACGTGTACCGTCTTGTTAGCGGAAATTCGGTCACGTTTAATTTGCGTATTCGTTTTTCCTCTTCTTTTGATTCTTCCTATGTTATGATTCGAACAATAAATATTTAAAATTCTTTAACGTTCTCTTATATTACAAAATACGACTGTGCTTCGCGTTTTGTGATCCAAGTCGCATTTCCTCGAGTCAATGTATTATCCTAATTATTCTATTCTACTTCAAGTACGATCTAACGTTTCATCAGAATTGCATTTACCATTGTTACGTGTTTCGTGAGAAAGATATATCCATAGTATCCTAATACATCAAACATAGATACTGCTTGCAATGCAGATGCATTGATAATATACATATATATATATTATCTTATTATAGTAGGAACAGAGCGATACTGATATGGTATATTCTCCTGGTGCACTGATCTTGACAATATTTTAATACAAAGTGCATTTTTGTCATATGAAATTACTATTGAATGATTAATATTGTAATGATATCGCCAATTCTTGTACAGTATGTATCTCTATCTATATACGATTATTTAATTCTTTGACAATGCTAATGGTGGTACCAACGAAATGTTCGAAATTACCTGTAAGACGTTATAGCTTGTACTTGAAAGAACTGAACTGTAAAAACTATACAGAAGGTACAGTTAGTTTAGATTGCTGGTAAAATATTCCGGTATAATTCTTATGAATAGTACGCATCGCACATACAAACATATACAATACAGAAAGTATGAGGATATTATTTTCTATTGTAACCATGTTAAATGAACGTAAGTGTATCTGATAATCAATTTGCATGAAGAGGAGTTTGAAAAGAAAAACATAAATATCTATTTAACTTTATAAATATTTTACATATATGCATCAAATCAAGATACATCTCAAGTATTATAAAATTCAACACAAATATTCTAAAAGAAGCATCTCGTAAGTGAATCGTAAGGTTCTTTCAAAGAATTTTATTTTGTGGATTATGAATGAAGTACTCGAGTGGTACTTCTTAGAAATACGTTTCAAGTAACGGCTAAGAACTCAAACAAAGTAACAATGCAGTCTTTTTAAACGAATCACGATCTTCGTTTCTTTTCTTTATGTTTAAAGTGGCATATTATATGGAAAATCGTATCGTGCCTCTTTACTTCGTGCAAACTTCTCATTCGAAAATTCTATCTTCACCAGGCCCCACTTACGATTTTTAATAAGTTTCTTTTAAAATGTTATCTAAGAATAAACGAAAACAAAAGATTGTGATCCGCGTCGTAGAATGCTATCCTACATGTTCACGCACTTGTTTCACCCATGTTATCGAACAACGAAATTCTATTCTGTACTCGAACGCGCTCATGGATGAGAATGTAATTTCTTCCATTCTTGTTAGCACGAATCCACGTGTAACAACTGACTAGCATAAAAATCGTGTTATCATTGCTATATCTGTATTATCTCCCATGAATTTTATTCGCACGTGTTCTTTAAAGTAATACATATTTTTCTACGAACGATGTTACAGATAAATAAGTGTTTCTTTTGTTTGCACTAGTCTAGTAAAAAGAACGAGGAATTTTCTTGTTTAAATAAAATAACATATATATACATATATATCTTTTTTCTCTTCATAATTTTAATGATAAATTGTCGATATTACGTGATGGATTAATCCGCGTCTTTTTCATATCTTGAAGTTGCTCTTAATGAAAATTAAAAGATTTGATAAAGCTTCTGTTTATTCGAATAATTACTTTGTCATATAAAGAGAAGTTAATAACTCTTATGGGCAGAGATAATATTTACTTAAAAAGATAGATTATTTGAGATTGATTTTTGAAAAGAAAAATAAAATAAATCATAAAATTATTTAAGGAAGAAAGAAATATTCGACTGTAGAAAATGTTGGACGTTTTAAAAATTAATTAATGAATAGGGTAAACTATTTGTCTCGAATATTCTAATTTCACACAGCTTCATAGGAACTTTAAATACTTGCTGCGATCAAAGTGTGCATTATGCATCAGTGCTTTTTTCCACGCTCGTATTCTCTCTCCTCTCCCCCTCCCCCCTCTCCACTGGGAACCAAAAGTAAGGATCAAAAGGGATGGACGAAGCTGCGTGCAAAAATAGTTACGACGATAGAACAGTAGTAAGTGGGTGGCCAAAGGAAAGAGGAAAACGAGAGGAGCAAGATCGTTGATTGCAGACTGCAATGTTCTGCTTTAACGTAGTGATGGGAATGAACTAATTGAAATATACTACAACATCAAAAAGATATCCAATGATTTAAAAATGCTAAATTATGCAAATCTAGAACTATTTCTGCTACCTTTTCATTTTTATGAAAGCTATAACGGAATGAAAATTAAGAGCTAAACGCAGCGTTACGATTTATTTTGCAATTCTTTGAATCTTTAGTTTTGTGATTAATTTTGTAAACTGTTAGATCTTTAATTTCAGCTATATTACTTTTGTGATAAACGGCAAGACTTTGAAATATTCGGTTCCAATTTTCCTGCTATTGTCTTTCTTTAATTAGATGAATGTTAGCTTTTTTGCTATGACTCAGTCTATCATCAGAGAGTACATCTCGTGACTATCAAGATTAGCAGTAAGCACTAGCTTGTTCGTTTACTCGTAGTCAAAGACAGTCGACGGTAGCCGTCGCTACTCGAGGAAAACGTTGCCAGACGGCAGAGTCGGTACCTCCTGGGGGGAAACAAGGGGACATCGTACGCATCCCCCACCGGTACATCACCAAAAAGCACTGCGTGAGGACGCACAAGCGAGGTCGTCGAACCCAACAGCGGTAGCCACGTGTATCCACGGGAATATCCCGTCCTTTTACCGCGAAGGGTGCGTGTAGTGTGAGTGTGAGAGACACGATCGTCAGCCAGCACGGGTTACGGGGTGGGGATGGTATATACCCATTGGCGAGACACCAAGATGTTCGATGGTGGGGGAAAAGCTGCACGTGGCTGTACTTGAGTGTGGAAGTAGAAGTCACAGAATGCAGCGACCTGCAATTCGCTAATCTTTCACATTTAATGGATCGATATTTTGCTAACGGTGCAGTTTGAAAACTGCAAATCTTATGATATTATTTTTTTCTGACAAATAATCGAAAAGAATATATCACAAGAAATAATTAACAGAGTAATTGAAAAAACAAATCATCCCATAGATAGATTAATAAAATTAATAAAATTTTATCTCTTGATTTTGTTTTATTTTGCATATTTGATGATCATATCCATTTGGATGACTGCATACATATTTACTTATTTGATAGCTACGTTAAGCGCGTTTAATGATAATGTCTGAATTAAAGGCGTATGGATACGATTATTTGCGTCATATTTACTAACTCCCTTTTATCTCGGTCCAATGTGTGTACCGCGATTGCAGAATGTTTTATCTGGGCCGAATTTTCGCTTCCTGTAAAGGGAAATAAATCGAAATTAAAATTATGCTTAAAATCTTGTAATGACGCAGGAAATTACAATATTTTTCTTTTAATAAATGATGAATTTTCTTTTCTTTTATCGATTTTCATCGCAATTTGCTGAATAACTCTTTTTTTAGGGATGATATCAGAGGCGGTTACGTTGATAATTTCAAGAAACGGAGCGCGTGTAGTTTTTTTAGTCTAAAATTTATCTCGTTCTTCTTTTTATAATTTATGATTTGTTAGGTTATCAATATTCTTGAAAGATTTATAGATACAGTTATTTTTGAATCTCATAATTTCACCTTCAAAATTAAGATTATGATAAATGCCAAACATTAACATTTCTTTACAAATTGTAATCGTAGTCGCAACATTGCGGTAAATGTCGACGAAAGATGAATTTGACATTCTGGCCATTTCAAATTAGGCTCTCAATTAAAATTCTGTATGCAGATTGTCAGTCTCGGTAACACGGTCATTTATAGAGTGATAAATTTCGAATGTATCTCATGCAAGATCTCGTACAGCTCGTGAAACGGTAATAAACAATCGATAATGTTGTCACACAGGCAATCTAGTCATTCTTATGAGTTTCTGATACCGACAGCTTGTGCATGCCTGAATGGAATACTTAATAAGATCATTTTTCCTCGAGCGTTCGACACGTGGCACGTAAAACGAACTCCATGCGTGTCGCGAAATCTCGCATGAGATGTTTTTTTAAATGTCGACTGAATGAATTAATCGAAAGAACGATAATAGAATTTTATTTTACGCAATGACCTCTTTGATTTAATATAAAATATTATTTATACTTTATCTGCTTTTTTTTACAATTATTTTATCGTCAAGCCATTCTGCTTTATCAAAACAGTGAGTTAACGAATGTGCCTATCCTGCGCAATCGTTAATATAATACTTCCGGTTGTTAAAATTCCTAACCCAACCTTTTTTCTTCTATTCTCTCAATTCTTTCAATATTTGAATCGTGTTTACTTTTTATTCCATTTGAAAATGCAAGTTACTGACTACAGCTTAATTATACACTGTTATGTACATACATTTGTTTATCTTTGTTTTGAAAGAGACATAATACAATGTTCTAAAGGAAGATGAACGATTCGTGTAATCTTCAGAGGTTGTACTTATTGTTCATAAATATTTGTTGAATATTGCATTTAAGAACTATTACGTTATAACTAATAACTATCACATTCTAAATAATATTTTATTCAGTCTCATATAATAATTAGTTTCATCATAAAATAGCAAATTCCGTTCCAGAAATAAAAATGTAATTATGGTTTATTTCTCACTACATGTGAGAATGGGCGTACATGCTGTTATACGGACAATATTTTTACTTCTCAACGTTCAACGCTGACACGTGCCGACGCGGTTTTCTTCCTTTCCCTTTTGCTTCTTTTTGGTCTTTTTTTAAAATAATAGGGTGAAAAAAATCAAAATAGTTTTTCACGAAGGTTGTATTACACGTGTAACCCTTGGAAAGGCCGTGAATGGCCGCAACGATAAATATAACTATGCCTCTGAACTGTAAGTTCAGCACGTGTATCGGTGAAATTTTTATATAGGTAGGCGCAATACCTATGGAACCTTTCGTCGCCCCTTTTAAGATCCAGTTCAGTCAACTGGAAAGAAAAATTCACGAAAACGCGATTGATTCGTAGCTTTCGGACAGATTTCCCTTACATTACTGCAAACTTCGCTCTCCGTGTCAAATATATTGTTTCAGAATTCATATTTTTTATTTTATGCTTTAACTGCAAATTTTTAGTACGTGATTATATCGTTGAAGTTTCATTGAAGAATGTGAGGTAATCATTTAACGCCAAAATTTTGCTTACTTATGAAAAAAAGCTGCCAGTTGATTACAACTTCTTATTTTAATTTAAAAAGCAAGAATCAGTAAAATAATACATTTATAGAAAATACGAATGCAACTTTTAAGTCACATACTTTTATTACATGTTTATTACGAATTTCATGCATACTCGTGTATGAATGTTTAAAAATTGTTATGCAACTTTTTAGTCAACGCAGTTCTTTTGGTACCTTCATTTTTAATTCGTGTTCTTCCTTTTTACATTATTATGCATTTACATTCATTCTTTTATCCTGTTATTTATCGCCACTACGAGAGTGGATCGAAACGCGTTTCCCAACATAATAAATTGGATCTTCCTTTAAAAGAGGATTTCTAGACGCGCACGTGCAATTTTTAACGATGTCCTAGAAATTCAGCGCATCACGTTGACTCACGATAAATTCTTGGAAAATTGCCGTAGAGTTCGAATATGACACGTGGCCGTAGTGTGCACTGTGCAGCCGTAAATATAGCGGATATCGACGAAACGAGATACACGTGTGCCTTTCTTCGTCGAAGGCCTTGCACTTCTCCCTAGCTTCGCACTCGTGATTCTCACGTAGTTGCATCATATTATCAAACAATTTTATTTTCCCTATCTAACTTTTATCTCGAAAACTTTACAGGAACGTGCCGATTATTGCGAGTATCAAAAATGTGTTACCATCACCTGGCTATAATTTCATCATTGTCACATTTTCATGGATAAATCGAATAATTTTTCGATTTCGATAATTTTATATTTGAAAAATAAACGTCGGAAATGGGATACAAACTTTAAAATATAGAAATAATAAAAAATGTAAAATATAAAATATTTAAATAATAGTTACAGTTATTCCCAAAAACCAATTTCGTTTGAATAAATAAGTAACATAACATTTAAAAAATATAGACATACAAAGAGAAACATAGAAAGTAAGAACTTAACTTCCAAGTTACGTTGTTACTATGTAGGATTAAATGAAAAATTGCTATCGTTTCCGCGACAAAAATAATCGTGCGGAGCGCGCAGATTACAGAATCGACGAACGCAATGAATCTGCGGAAATCGGAGACGCAAAGCGAAAGGCGGTAGATGAACCAAAAATTTAGCACGTGTACCCTTATTGAAGGCCATCCAGTTTCCTCACTGTTTTACTCTCTCCTGTTCTTCTTCTCTCCTTCTCTATTTGCCCACGATGCAACCCCTCTGGAATAATCCGATTGTAGAGCTCCCAGTTGACCTTCGTTCGTACGGGAAGTTGCCATTGACGAATGTCTGTATTGTAATGCCACCACTTTGCTTTTGCCCGCGTGTTGGGTGCGAATCCACGAACGCTCAGATACGATACCTACGATATGTCACAGCTGTTCCCCTCGTGAAATATCGTGGGCATATTCGTCATGAATCAAAATTACCGTTACGTTTCTTTTATCTTGAGCCACGTGCATCGACGACTTAGGCTTATTCATTTAATGGAAAAGATCATACTGCTAAACTCGAGCTCATCGAATTCGATGGACTTTCGCGGAGGGCACAGAAATGTCGGATGATCGCAGGAAGGATTTTTTACACTTTCACGACTAAATATTTAAGCCTAAAGGATAACTTACGTCCGTTCTCTTAAGTCTAGAAATGAGAATATAATATAATAACTGATAATTTACGTAATTTGGTAGTTTGGTAAATTACACAATCAACTGCGATGATTGGTGTTTAAAGTTTTACAGATTTATATGAAATTGCTTAAAAGAACGTAATTATACATATATTATCTAAACTTCATTTTGAAGTAACTTTCAAATTAAGTAGATAAGTATATGTGGTGAAGGTAAAAATGAGTATATTCCGAGTATTTTATCCTCCTTATACCGATGAGTATACGTATAATAAAATTCAGTAGAAGATGTACATACGCGTCCATACATGCGCTATATACGTTATACGTATATACATGTACATGTATATGTTTATTCATTCATTCATTTATGGTATATCACGAGAATTGTAGCCGCAATTGGATTATGCATGTTTCTTGAAGCGATTATCAGTATTGTTTCATAGTCGTACGTGGTGCGACGAAATCTGAGGTCAAAGTAGTCGGGGTAACCGGTCGAGGGGAGACGAGAAGTCATGCCGAGGCTCTATAGCTTTAGTTCGGTGCAGGCACGTGCACCGACGTTCACAGTAATCGGGTCATCGCCTGCATCGATCGCGTCGTCAACCGGTACGAGCGAACACGTGTAATTCATAGCCAAATCATACTACACACGTTAGTTTCCTCAGTAAAACCGGCAATTCTGCATTCTTCCGTGTTCTTATCTTCAAACTATACCAAGATTGTCGTTTTTTAAAATGCATTTCAAATTATTCGTGATAATGATAATATATCTGTTAAAGAATTAAGTAGAATTTTCTTTTTCGCGTACGTCTAAACAGTAAATGACAAAGTAAAATACCTTGCGAGAATTAATGTAATTACAAATTCATTCGATTAATTAAGCCAATACTAATAACGTTAATAAGTGTAACTCGATGATTCACATGTTTGTATCTTTATCGCGTTTAGTTGTCTTTATCATAAATCGTTTCACGTACTTTCACACGTGCGAACATTGTAAAGTACTTGCTTTACATCGAGCATTACGCAGGTGCACACGTGCCTTCTGAGGTCAAGGTGCAACACACCGACCTGGCTGGTATTATTAGACGTCTGTAACAAGTGAAAGTCTTCTTGGTCCTTCGTTTATAAATAATTCCCTGATCACAAAGTGAGACGATGTTTCCACGCCAATGACAGACCTGGTATTAAATTATTCCTCATTAATCTTATAACGAGGCGAGGATGTGATTTTTAAGCCTAGCGGTTAAGGCTGTTACTTTTTATTTCAGCATATTTTATCACACTTTTCGTCTTTTATGGGGCTGCGACTTAAAAATTGAATATGTTGTCGCTCAGTTTCATGTTATCAAAACTGGTTTTACTAATAATAGCTTTTTAAAATTTATATTGACGATAAACTACTGAAGACATTTTGTACAATGCAACTCAAGCATACTTATCACAGATGAATCATAATTCAAACATTAGTACTATTGCATTGTAATTTTTTAACAAATCTATCATACGAGTCACATGGATCAGTCATCGATGAAAGAAAGTACTTTCGCGCAACAAAGCGCATCATTGATGCGTATGTGGGTCATCGATCGTTCTCCGTTCGTTAAATTACACAGACAGTGCAATTATCGCAATCAATAGACTGTAACGTATTTAACGTACGTAGTAAGAAACGTAACAAAAATTACATAACAAAACGTAGTTTTGTGAAAACGTGGATGTTTTCATGAATGGCTTAATTGCGACGAACATTCGTAAAAATTGTTCCATCGACTTAGAAGATAAACAAAGTTAAATGAAAATTTTCAGACAAGATTTGTGTATTTTTGTAACACACACATATACGTATGTACATATGTATAATATATATATTCACGAGTATAGCAAAAGAAACTGCAATTATAATACAATCGTGTTATAAAGAATGTCATCAAATAAGACAAATCATTGGAACCCGAGAATATACTTTTATAATTTTATTCTCTCTCTCTCTTGAAATATGTAATCTATTTCTAGTCTTGTTTTATTTCTTCTAATTTCAGATCTTTCATCACGAAATGGCTCCGACTGTTTACTTGTCGGAACTACCAGTTGTAAGAACATCGACAATTCCATGCTCGCGACGAAGACAAAGGGTTCGTAACGGGGCTGTAGCAAAGCAGCAGAGGCTAGAATTCAGACGATTGGAAACGAACGAGTCCTCTCGTGACGATACATCTTTAACGCCACCGGAAAGTCCTCTATGGGATCCAGAGAGTCCCAGTGTCTCTTGTGCCCCGATCATTGTCACTTCTTCCTCTCCGAACGTTTCGGCTAGAGTTCCAGCGGACATAAAGGAACATTGGAAGGTGTTCCTAGCGAGACGGAAAGGTGTGCCTTTTAGTGTAATTGACGGTAAATGGACAATATAGAAAAAGAGTAGTTTTTGCAGTGAAAGTTTTATTAAAAAGTGAAGTGATCTTTTATTTGCATCATTTTTTCGGCGAGTAATAATCGCTTGAATAATAATTTTAAATATTTCTAATATTTCCAAAAGGGACTCCAAATAACCATTTATCTATGTCGAATATGAATTTACTCATCCGATAGAAATTGTAGAAAGGAGAATTTTATTTAATTTTGGGATCATTGAGAAAGAAATTTGTGAATTGCGGAAATTATTATATATCGTTAAGTGTAGAAAATTTGTTCAAAATACAAGCTGCTCTAAAATATATTATCATAAATCGCAGGTCTTTTAGATATCGTTGTACGTACGATGGCTTTGATTCGACGAAACAACATCCTTCAAGAAAGAGTGAATGCTTTACGTGCAGAGACTCGAGATTTCATTCATTCGGTGTTGAATAATCCCGAAAACAAATGCATACAACAGAGATTGGACGCGATAGACTGCAAGGAAGCGGATGTGTCCTCGTCGACAGAGGAAACCATAGCAAGACCGTCCCTTCCGCCTACGCCGGACTCGACGAATTCTTCGTCGAATGATATCACATCGACCTGTGATGGCAGCGAAAACACTTCTGAACGATTCTCCAACGACGAATCATAATATTTGAGAATCATGCGCAAACGAAAGATATAAGATTCGAAGCGAAATCAAACGGAATGAGATGTTGATCGGTTACTTGATTTGAGTAGCCTGAGTCGCTTTGTCGGTACACGTAATATAGCAATTAAACGATTAATACGATCGCTTCCTGATCGAACAAGATGAGAAATGAAAGTTTTACTGATGATGATACGAATGAAGTTGAAACCGATGAATTTCTTAAAGTTTGTTTTTTTAATCGATTTGCATATAAGTTTGATCGATATGTAATTTATATTGAATTTATGTTATCTTTGTATTTTAGATATGTTAAGCATTTAAAGATTGATCCACACGAGGATTATAATTTTCATTCATTTTATCTTATACATCTCAATTATCAAAAATTCTATCGACCGATAAAGACTACCTATATCGTAGATTAGAATTCAAAAAGTAAAACTTCAAAATACAAATGATTCGTTAATAAAGGAGAGATTACATAGAATTGTATATATATATATATATATATGACGTCATATATATATATATATATATATATATATATATATATATATATATATATATATATATATATATATATATATCATAACGAACTCAAAAGAAATTGTTCTGCTAAACAAAGATCGAGTTCCCCAAGATAATTTTTTCTTTTTTTTTTCTTTTTTCTTTTTTTTCTCCTTCAAAAAATTACATTTCTAATTCGTAAACTCTCATTTCTCGTTTTACGAAGTAGTCGTAGGAAAATCTACATTATCAATGAAAGATACGCAATTCCTTATTATCGACCGTTCTTTTACCTCTTATTATCTGTATTAGTTGCACTTTAAGAAAAAGACCATTAAAATTATTCGACACAAGGTAAAATACAAAAAATGCAATATTTTCAATATTAAAGAAAAGAAAAAATCTCAGCCACACTTTTGATACAAAAGTTAGTTAAAGAAATTTACATGTCGACGAAGTAACTCGGAGAAATTGTGAAATGATATAATGTTACAAGATCGATGTAACATATAACGTAGAATTATTACAATTACTTGATATACACGATTAGATACTTATTAACATTTTCAATGCTACATTCAGAAAAAGGCGTTGTAGTATATAAATAAAATTGCAGGACTGCTTTACGTTTTAATTTTAGTATTCAAGTTTTATGCGTAAAGCTTTTCTAGACAAAGTTGCGTTAGAACTAGAATAAATTAGAATTAAAGAAATGAAAAAAGCAAATGAAAATGCCCTGCAAATTTGGTGGCTGTGAAATTTGTATTCGCGTCTGTAATTCTGCCTTTTTCTCTCGTTTTTCTGTGCAACAATTTCGCGATTAATTAAATTAGAAATTACTCGTCTTTTTCGAACAAAATCGCGCCATTGTCTCAAGAAGATCGTGTGACCGTTAACGGAAGTGTCCACATTCAATCGACGAATATACTTTTAAGAAATCTACAATCCTATCGTATAGAATTAAGTGATAAAAGCTTTTTAATCTAGGCAGTACAGATTTTCTAAACTCGTTTCATATTAAACTAAATTTGTTTCGTTGGTCGACTTATGTTTCACTTACATACTTATATACTTAATTAATACTGCGTCAAAAAGGTATTTGCAGATTAAGTGTATCGTAAAATAAACGCCCACTTTCTACTCATTTCAACTACTATCATACGAACAATGTCGTTGTTCGAAATGTAAAAACCTATTGCGATAAATATTAATTTAAAAAAAATAATCAAAAAATATTCACAGTATTTTTAAGAAGAGAAATATTTCTTCTTTTAAATTTCGTTTATGTTGATAATATAACAAGCACAAGTTAGAAACATATAGTATACATTGATCTGCTTGATGTTAAATACCTGTAATCTTTTCCACATGCAAAAAAAATTAGCAGTGTTAGCCCGCATTGTGTCCACTAACGTATCTTCTTAAGAGAGGTTTGTCTAATATTATAGTTTTCAAGTAATATACCTCTTTGTTTATCGATTATATAAGTGATATATATATATACAGGGTGGTTGGTAACTGGTGGTACAAGCGGAAAGGAGATGATTCTACGCAAAAAAAGAAGTCGAAAATATAGAATAAAAATTTTTCGTTTGAGGCTTTCTTTTCGAGAAAATCGACTTTGAATTTTCGCTCGGTACGCGTGCACTTTATTGTAGCCTTTCATACTTTAAAACAATCGAATACGTTAGAAAGTGTTCATAGAAATTTAATTAGAAGAGCAGAAGTATGTGTTCGGCAGAATGGGCAACATTTTCAGCAATTTTTGTAATAATAAATTTTATGATTACTTCATATTGTTTCATTATGTATTCCTAATTTTCCGTTACGGCAAAAACAAACAAACTGCGATAATATCCATCGAGACAACGATCTACAGTAAGATCCGTTATAACGAGACGTGATAAAGTGCACGCGTACCGAGCGAAAATTGAAAGTCGATTTTCTCGAAAACAAAGCCTCAAACGAAAAATTTTTATTCTATATTTCCGACTTCTTTTTTCGCGTAGAATCACCCCCTTTCCGCTTGTACCACCAGTTACCAACCACCTTGTATATATATGCATATGTTATATGTACATATATTTTGACATATTTCATAAGAGTCGAACTTAAAAGCAATGTTAATTGTACTGATTCGTTAAAATCAAATTGTGATCGTCTACTAATCATAGTATTTTGAAAATGTGGTTCATGTGAAATCTCATACCAAGTCTTTCCGACTTGGGTTTCTTGTTTTAGCGTCCATATTATCATGAGCATTTTTCTGGCATCATATTTTTCAAAAGAGGGGAGAGATTTACTTATAATTCTTCCGCGGAAATCTACTAATTAATCATAATAATTTCAATTCAGGCTCTTCTCATCTTCACCTTCGATAACTTTAAATTCTTACACTGTTAAACTGCATATATCACGAAGAATCCAATTTAATTGTTCTTCCAACGCTATACAAGAATCCGATTTAATTGTTCTTCCAACGCTATACAAACAAAAACGAACAAAAAAATCACGATTTTCCCAAAGTACGAAAAATTACATTTACGCGAAAGATGTTTACTAATTTAAATAAAAGTAAACCTTTAACATAGAATTATGACGGAAAGCTATATGTACTAATAAGAAACTTGTACATTTATTTTGAAATTAGTACATTTTTTAAAAGAAATATTTTCTAGCTTAATTGAAATGATCGAATCAGAAATTATTCGAAGACCGAATTAGGGTTACAACTCACGTTTTCGCTCGGTACGTTGCACCGTATGCATTAGCACGTATCTCGCAATATTTCCAACTTTATACCTATATAGATTGTCTCCTTGTATGGGGTCGATAAAAATCTAACGCTAAAAAATGACAAAATGATACAACATATCATATTGATGAAACGAAAGTCCCTATAAAATTTGTATCAGTATTGAAAATAATACGCAAAACGAAAAGAAGGAAACAAGTTTTAACACCGATGATTCAATGACAGATCCAATCGATAAAAAAGTGACATAATTATCAACCTTTTTGCATTTCAATATTAGATTGCATTTCGATTAGAACATTCGTGAAAAGAAAAAAGATCTTATCCGAATAGTCTAACAGTTTTCATTTAAACCGAATATCGACCACCGTTTAAACGTATCTATTAAATCACAAAAATCGTGCCTAAAAAGTATAGGAATCATATATGCTATTCTCCAGTTGCTAAAGCAATATACCTAGTTGTAATTTATTCTGCTTAAGCTTTATTCTAATTATTACATAGGAATTAGATCGTGTCGCGTTTTTTGCGAAAACGTTCAATATAATTGTATATCTTTATAAAGGTAAATTATAATACGATAGAGAATAGTGTAGATTACAAATTATGTGCTCAACAATAGTAATTTGATGACTTTCAACAGAGGCGTAGCATTAGACAGTACTAGGTCAATCAGTAAGAAACTGCTCATTGTTTTAACTTTAAATTTCTTAAATGCGACCAACCACTCAAATGAAAAAGCAATTCCTTGAATATCAAACGTAAAATATATACATATGTATACGGTATATCCTGTTTAAATGGAAACGCTCAAATATTTGAAGAATATGAGTGATACGAAAAAATGTTTCAGACAAAAATTGTATGGTATCGAGGGTGACATATTGTGCTTTTATCTATTCGACCTTGAAACATCCTGTAAAAGTGATATTAAAATTTTTAGATGGATACCTCTATTTTTTATTACTTTTACATTATTCTTATTATCTTTTATTATCCTTGTAGTTGTCATTCAGATTAACTTTTTTCAAAACATTACAAACTCGTATTTTTTTGCACCGCCCACTATTAAGATATGAATTTTAAAATTCGCCGTGCCGTATGTATAAGATGCATAAAGATATTTTTCATGATGCTAAGAAACACAAGGCTATAGTTTTTTAATGTTTCAAAAATAGCCAAATAGTTGAGAACAGTCATTTTTCGGTAATTCTTTGTATTGCTCAGCCGAATCTGAAAGTTTAAATTTCGATAGTGGATGGTGCGAAAGACACAAGTTTCTACTATTTTAAAAACGTCTGAATGTCAGCTGCAAGAATATGTAATAAAAAATTAAGGCATCGATCTAAAAATTTTAATGTCAGCTTTACAGGACTTTTCAAGATCCTCGCAAGATCAAACAGATAAAAGTATAGTATATCTCCCTCAATACCATACAACTTCAGTCTGAAATATTTTTTCGTATCATTCCAGATATTTAAATGGTTCCAATTAAACAAAACATATTGCATGTCTACAGAAAAGTAGAAGCGCGAATGAATATACAGAATTTTGTTTGTTCGCATATCTCTGTTTTTGCATAGCATATCAAATTCTTTTCGTTTAGGATATCATAATAATCCATAGCAATAAGAATCAACCAAATCAAATTAACAATCATAGGGAAATGTAAAGATAATCAATAATAATAATTAATTAGGATATACCTAGTTAGATATTTCCGCTTTTTGTAATGATATATGTAAAACACATTTAAAAAATTTTAATTTAAAATTATTAATAAATTATTGGACATACATTGAAATGATCTTAACTTCTTAAAAGCGCATCTGCTAAATTACTGTTTTAAAAATTCTTCACAAAAAGATTTGAATCCTCTATGTGATCATGTTCAATTCCATATGTTTAACAGATACTAGCTTGCATAAAATAAACATTTAACTACTATATTTAATTAAATAGTGTTAAATTTATATCAATGATACCATATACAATTACAATTATCATATAAAAAGTAATGAAATCATAAATTCATTATTAACTTTCACGCATAAAAATCATTTTTATCATTCGAACATTATTGCTCATTACAATATTCTTACCTACTATTTCCAGCAATAAATAAAAAATTTTGTTCCTATATCTAAAATTATCCATTTCAAGAATAAAGAATAATAAGTGCTCTTTTTTAAAGCATTTCATGTAGAAAAAATATAATACAAGCAATTATTTATTTATTTATTTATTTATTTATTTAGGTTAGGTTGAATTAAATACATTATGTTCATTATATTTATAGTATTATCTGTTTTTCTGTATAATGAAAAAATAAATGATAATTTGAATAAATAAGAATATTTCATTGCTTATTAATTGTAAATATAGGATTTCTGTTCTATTTCTGTTCTATTCTAACAACAATTACGTACAAGGGGATATACTACACTGATCAACATGGTATACATACATATATTATAAACGAGATTCAATAAAACAAATACATTTATAAAAATTAACATATATATCTCTTTAGAAATACAATTTTCGTACATTACCATTTAATAGTTTATAAAAAGTTACTGATATAATTAGTAATTAATATTAGTATATGTATGCACCATCCCAATGTAATATTTACAAAAATGTTCTATTACATGTATTATAAATATTATACATTAATGCGCTTCTGGCGATTGCGATAGAAGAACTATAAGAACTAAAAACTGAAGTAATGCCTGTAAAAAATTAGAAAACATATAAAACAAACTTTTGTTAGCAGTTACAATAAATATATTTATCAATAAGTATGAACTATTTAATATTTAATTCGATATTAATTTCGATTATCTTTTATTGAAGCTATAGTACTTCTAAGTTAAAGTGTTCCCACTTACCATATAAATTAGTACTAAAATCCTGGCAAGAGGATACCTTCTTAAAAATACTCCTGTACGAATACTAATAGCATCTAACAATGAATAAGCTCGTTTTACTCTTCTAGTAACTCCAGTATCAAATGGAGTTTCTATCAAAAATGTGGGTACTTGAGCTTTAGCGTCATCTGTATCGTTTATGCTATTATACGAAACGTTACGTCGACTATTCCTAAATTCATGCTGTAAAGAAAATATCTCATTATATTTAGTTTTAAATTGTTAATATCGTTATATTTAACTAAAGAATGTCCTCCTTATATTTAGCTCGAATGAAAGCACTTTCTATTAATTAACTTACTTCTATTTTCTCTAATTGTAATCTTAAAGCATTTCTTTCAGTCGTTAAAATTTCTAATGCTTGTTGTTTTGAAACCAATGTTTGGGTCAGAGATGTCAATCTTGACTCTACTTTGCTGCTTGGTGTCGAAGCTGCGGATAATTGCACCCTAAGCCGAGCGATTTCAGAATCACTTTTTTGTAGTTGTGTAGTATAATTATTACGTTGACGAATTAATTCATCCTTTAATGATCTTATTTCCTACAATAACGATTAGTATTAATCGATTGCACTAAATATAACATATATAAAAGATAAAAATAAATTAATTTACATCTGAATGTAATCTTGCATCTTCTTCTACATCTAATCTTCTACGCCTTTCTGTAGCAAGAATTTCTTGAGCTTGTATATTTGCTTCAGCAGATTTTTGTCTCATTTTTTCCAATTTTACATCAGCATTCATTAATTCTTCACGTACTATCCTTAATTGCTCAGAACTTTGTTGATTTTCTTCTCTGAGTATATCACGTTCTTGCCTGCCATATAATATAATATATATTGAAAAGACCTTGTTAAATACTTATCCATTTTACATTTTAAATTTATATTTACCTGAGTTGGTTTAGTTCCATAATTGTTATATCATCCATCCCTGTAGACTCATTGCACCTTAATTCTGCTATTAATTTTTCTTTTTCTTGCAATGTCTTTAGAGCTCTAGCTTTATGTTGTTCTAAATCAGATCTAGTGGAGTTTAATTCTGATCTACTTCTTTCCAAAGCTGATTGTAATTCTATTACTTGTTTAGATAATTGTATTTTTTCTGTATATAAAGACTGCAATTTTTCATTCAGAACTATGATTTCTTTTTGATGATCTGTTTCTTGTTTTCCAAGTAGTTCATTCCTTTCTTCTAAGTTTCTTTCTACTTCTTTCAAATACTTTCTTATATACTTATTGTGAGATGAATTCATCAATTTATCTATTTCTGTATTTTCTTGTTTCACATCATATTCGTATCCTTGTTTTATATTATCAGATTTTCCCATAACAGTATGATCTGAAACAAATTTGAAAATCTTTTGAATCTTAAAATTGATGCAAATTAAATAAATTCAAAGTGTAAATTTACCATTATTCAAAACAATATCAGAAGTTTGATTTTCCATTATTTCATTATTTAGGGTATTTATTATTACATTTTTACAAAAATTAGCATTGTCTACATTCACATCATCATGATTAAGATTATCTGGCATTTCTACAGATGTATGGACAAAACTAGGACTAGAGCGGCCACTATGAATTGATAAGTCCGATATAGAATCTGTAGTATCTGTTGGATGTTCAACCATGAGTGATGAAGGTGTTGATGGTGACATTGAAACTTCTGCTACATTATTTTTTGGATTTGAATCTAATGTATTTAAGAAAGTTAAAAGCTCTTCGTCTTTAGACATAACAGAATTTGTTGTCAATGATGAAAGATTTGGTACTGAACGAACATAAGGAAATTCTTTTAATGATTCTGTATCTGTAGAAGGTTTCAAAATTGTATCATCTTGTGTGTTAACACTGAAATATATCAAAGGAATTGTTGTACTTTAATTAACAATTATTGATGCACATAAAGATTAAAATAAATAATGATAAAAAATAACAGAAATTAATTTATTTTTAATTAAGTAAACTTTGAATAAACTTCAATTATGCATACATATTTTTCTAAATTTTCAGTAATTAATACTTTTTACCATGACTCAGAAGAAATCCATGTAACATGTGTCAACTGAGATTGGGGTAACTCATATTTGTCTTTATTTAAAACAGCTGCAGTGTTTTTATCTATTTTATTTAATAAATTTTCTGCCTTATCAGCAAGACCTGACAACCATGCCATTTTCATATAAAAACGAAAATATACACTTATATATATACTTATTATATCTTTGATGACGTTTAACACTTGACAGAATTCATGTCCTCGAACTGTAGAAACTTAACCTAAAAAAACAAAATATCCATACATACATACATATATATATATATCCATCATTCAATCAGTTCGCTTTATTATAATTCTTTAACATTTATCAAGCGATTCTTTTATTTTAATACTGTAATTCTTTAAATTTCTTAATTCAATTAACGAAAGGTATCCTAATGATTTAACAAATATTAATTATTATTTTATTAAACAGAAAAATGATTTATGTTGTTATAAATAAAAAAATGAAACTAGAAAGTGATTATTTTTAGAACTTCTGATAAATCTGTTAGATATACTACAGTCGTACGTTTAATATTTCAATATATGTCATACACTTTAACTAGGTATATATATGTATTTACATGACTTTTTATAGATGTTTAATCATAATTCAGTTCATTGATAATAACTAACTATTTGGAAAATAAAAAATTATTGGAAAAAAAAGAATTATATGTAACAAAGCAAGAAGAAACAACAGCTACTGAAATTTCTAAAAAATACCAGTCTTCAAAAATTATGAATATTATAAATAATATAAATTGAGTTAAATGACCTTACATATAATGACCTTATTATATAAATATAAGTAATGACCCAACTTAGTGGTTCATGTGACTTAAAGTCACATTATATAAACCAGAACTAGTAAAAAAAAAATAAAAAATTATTATGAATATATATTCCACATAAAATTATAAATAAAACATATCAAATCTACAAAATTAATCCAAATCAAATCCAAATAAAATTTACATATGAATTTTATATTAAGAATGAAAAAAGTCACTTATGCATAATTTAGTATTATTTCTCAATGACATTTATTCAACTTAAAAGATTATGTTTATTTTATTTATATAATTATTTCAACAACTTTTGGATATTTTCGTAACTTTTTTACAATGAACTAGTCCATGTTACTAATAGTACTTTTATTTTCTCTGATTCAAAATAAAATTTTAAGCCTTTGCAGAAAGACTTTCAAGATCCTTGATACATTGCAGAAGATTAGCTTTCTCCTGTTCTGGTGTAATAGCTTTTAATACACTATTTGTAATCCATTGTACCATGTGTTTCTGAGCAATTCTACGATCTATATTATCTATTTGGGCATGATAATCCAAGACTTTTTTTACCTGCAAAGAAAATATACTATGTAACAAATGTTATCGTAATATCAATTTTTTATGATATAATTAGCTTCTTTATTTGTCTTAATGTTAATATTACAAAAAAATACAGTAAATAATAAGAATTTACTAAAATTTATATAAAAATACATAAAAATAAGCATGTTACCTCTGTGTAAACAGTTGTCAGATTTTCCCTATAACTAGCTTCTAACTGCATCATAATATTTTGCTTTTTTATATCATAGATCATCAATTGTCCTTCTGTATACCACTTTTCCTTTTCCAAATTATCAATTGCATCTTTCTGTCCTTGTATAACTTCATCTTTAGAAGCATTAAGATCATCTTCAACTTCATCAATCTTTTTATCTAGGAATGTTGCAAGTTTGGGTCCAACTTTATATGAAGCATATAGAACAATAGAAAGCAAACAAATTCCACCATAATATTCGTGTTCTAGGATATACCACTCCTTGGATAGTAAGTATGTTGAAAAAGTCGTTAAAAATACATATGGACCTAAACACAAATTAAAAGTTACATTTTATAATTTTATAATTAAAAATTACATCTTAAATTAAAGAAGTTGATAAGTATGTTACAAATTATCAATTTACCTGTTGCACCAGTTTTAGGGTAGAAAAAATGAAACCATTCATCTGGGATGAATCCAAACCTAACTGGAGGTGCTTCGATGGGACGCTTTGGACGTGGTACATTAGATGAGGTAACTGCAGTTGTTTGGATCCCACAAGAAGCTACAGCTTTCAGTTGTGAAGAAACTATAAAATAAATTATAGAGATAAAAGAATACAAAAGTGCAGAAATATATTCTACCTACTACTTAAAATTAAATATTAACTAAAAAACTGATTGCGATTCATGCTGTCAAATATGAATGTATTTTACAATTTATGCAACATATTGTTTGAAACATTATTATAACAATAAAATTAGTACAATGATATTTTAGAAGTAAAATATCATACAAGTGATATTACATTATTACATAATGGCAATAAAATAATCGATATAAATTTGACAATAAAAGAAATATTATACGGAAATGATATAAAATTAATAGTACATGAAATCTTTTGCAAAACAACAATTGTAATTTGTTATATTTAAGATTTTATCTTACTATTACGAAAATTTAATCTTGACAACATTCTGTCTCCCTAATTGTCACGGAAGAATCGAGGACAGCTTATACGAATGCACGAAGTTAGCTGCACGATAGTTTCTAAAGCATTTAATAGATAGTAGAACAATCTATCATCTAATACAGTAACAAATTAATCATACATTGTGCATAGCAAAATTTTCATCAAATATTATTATAATACTGTGCACATTTTATTGTATAGATATGAATTAATATTATTTAGAATATTATAAATTCATTATTAATAAGTCCCTATATCATATTTTTAATTGAAAACAGTACTTTAGAATGCTTATAATTTACAAATTTTGTAAACTCCTTAATAAAAATTACTGTGGTTTTTCTTAAAATTATGCAAATTTAAAAAAGAAAGTAAATTTTTTTTCAGTAACCAATATGCAATTTCAATGTACAAGTTTATATGATATAAATAGACACTTTCGAAAAATACATATTTAACATATTTATGTTTTAAAGTAATATTTTTAATTTTGTTTGCTCTATAATACTATTTTTAAATTACCTTTAGTTTTTCGTATTACATATATTAAATTATTTATATATGAAAAAGGACTAATTTGTAATTTACTATAAATATTGAATTTTATATGTAACTGGTTTAAATATGTTTAGTCGTTATATATGTATATGTTAATTATTAAATTATACATAACAATAATATTATATATTAGTGAACTATTATTTTTAACTTCAGAAATTTTTTTATAATAAATAATAGATGTAAATACAAACGTATTAATTATGTAATGTAAAATAAGGAATTTACTAGAATTAGAATGAAGCATGAGCATTAATTTGAAAAATAAAAAGTAACAAAAAATAACATTTTAATAACGCCATAGGGATATCGCGTGAACTTGCCTTTAGTATGATTATGCGAAGTTGACTCAATGATCGTATCTAAAAACAGTCTACATTGAAAGTTGAGTGACACTAATCGACAGTTAATGGTTACAGCCGCAACAATCAAATCTTATTTACACTTACCATAGAAATATTCGGTATAAACTAAGAACGAAATTTAAACTGATCGATTTTGTACGCGGATGAAAAATTGTACATTTGTCCAACCATGTAATCGCCGAGAGTGGCCGGATAAAGGAAGGCACTGACTTGGAAGACAGATAAACACTTTGTAAACTGGCTTTAAATTATTTATTATTGTTAATTAATAGTTCGAATTTCTTAATATAATTTCTTGTTATCTTATCCTCGACAACTTTCGTGTAATCTTTCTCAGGATTTAAGCTGCAACTTTAGATTATTTATTAACGCATGAACTAACAATCCGAATTTCTTGATATTTCTTGGTAAATAAAGTTGGGTTCTAAATTCAATTCAATTTTTTACTTTTAAGTATTAACTCCTTTCAGTACAAGTTGGAATAAACGATCGTTTGGAAATATCAATCTTTTTAAATCTTTTGAGTCACAAGCATCAATCCACGTACCTTTTTCCTGAAAAAATCCAAAATAAAACGCAAGATTGTAAAGACGAAACGTGTAATATATCAAGAGACTGAATTTCATATTTAAATTATATGTATAAATCTCTAAAAGCATGTTACGCTATCGCGTAAACGTATCCTTGTCTTACATATAGCTTTAGTAATCTAAAAAGATTAATATGTATACTTGCAATGTTGTCACCACGTATAAATGTTTTACAATTTTTTAAATAGAATGTATATGGAAACTGTCCAGAGGTCAATGTGTAATACAGCGATGGAAAAATTAGAACTTGGAGATTCCGAAGTTTGGAATCAAGCAAATCCGAAGTATCACAAGATCGTTGCTACATGCAAATGTAACAACCAACAATACGTTAGCTAACTTTGCACTCACATGCATGTGCTATAATGGCTTCCAATCTGATTTTACTTTTGTCAATTAATACGTAAACAGGCACTATACAAAACTACTTCTAAAAATTATTACGGTCTTACAAATAAAAGTTACTCATTTTAGTAAAACGAAAGATTTTTATTTGAATATTTCCCTTATTTCGACAAGTAGTGCAGGTCAGCGCCCGCGAGTACCAACCCACGTTCTCGTTTCTCGAAAATCACCATAAATCTGTAACAAATAGTTATAAAATATAAAATTAATAGTTATTACTCTTTATTATTGCCGTATTATTTTACAAGTATGGCTCTACTAAATACAACACGCTATTGTTTAGGAAACGTAAAAACACGTAAGAGCATATTATAATTCTATTAATTATACAACGGACTAATAAATTTTACTAAAAACTAATTTTTAAACTATCTACATATAAATTATAATTTTAGCTTAGTACTTTGAACTGCTCATAGTAACAGGTGTTTTTTTAAGAATGTTGAGCTACAATATATGACTTTTTTAGGAATTCAATACGCTTACAAAATGAATTATTCTAGTATCAAAAATCTTGATAAATATAAGACTTTAACAATATCAGTACCCAAAAAATGGATTTGTATGGTACAGTTAAATAGACCTGAAAAGCTTAATGCGCTAAATGATACTATGTGGAGGTATATATTTCTATTAAATCTTAATTTAGTTACATCTGAGATTTGATATATTTAATTTGGTGATTGTACAGAGAATTTAAGATTTGTTTCGATCAACTAGCTTCAGAACCAGAATGTAGAGTAATAATTCTATCAGGTGCTGGTAAAACATTCTGTGCAGGTATTATATTTCATTTTATAAATATTCAATATAGTTGAAAAAGAATTTAATACTAGACAAATGTTGTAGGTATTGACCTACAAGATATAATGAAATTTGGTCAAGATTTGGCAAAACATGAAGATATTGCACGAAAATCCAAAATTCTACGATTAAGGATCAAAGAGTATCAAGAAAGTTTTACTGCAATAGAAAAGGTTGTATGAATGTATTCAAAGTTAATTTTCAATTACTTATACAGCGTTTATTAATATTTCTTTTCCCTTTTTTTTTTAAATTATCTTCTAGTGCCCAAAGCCAGTGATTGCAGCCATACATGGTGCATGCATTGGAGGTGGTGTAGATATGATATCTGCAGCAGATATTCGCTATTGTTCTTCAGATGCATGGTTTCAAATAAAAGAAGTTGCTTTTGGAATGGCTGCTGATGTTGGTACATTGCAAAGATTTCAAAAAATTATAGGTTCTGAGAGTTTAGTAAGAGAACTTGTTTATACTGCAAGGAAATTTTCAGCTGCTGAAGCTTTACAACAAGGTTTTGTGAGTCGTTTACTTGATAATCAAGAGAGGTAAAAAAATGTTTATATTTTATACAAGTAACAAGATAATGAGATTCTTGCTATTTTTGAGAATAAGTAATTCAGTTAAAGATATATCCTTTTCTTTTCAGTTTATTAAATAGCTCACTTGCACTTGCAGAAGAGATAGCAAATAAGAGTCCAGTTGCAGTGCAAGGTTCAAAATTAAGTTTAATTTATTCAAGAGATCATTCTGTTCAGGAGGGTTTGGATCATATTGTAAGCTTCAATATTTTTCCACCTGCAATAACAATTATTTTTATATATATATTTATACATCTTTTCTAAATTATATATTAACAGGCCATGTATAATCAAAGTATGCTTCTAAGTGAAGATTTTGCAACTGCCGCTGTATCACAAGCTACCAAGGGTGATCCACCAATATTTTCTAACTTATAAAATTAAAATGTTGTGATACGTATTATATATATAATAATACATGCATACAAGGTGAAAATTAACATGTCCTTTCAAAGAAAAAATAAGAAATATTTTTTATACTTTTACAATTACTTTAATACTAACACCTTTTTTTAATAAATTGTACTTCCTTTAATAAATTGTTAATTCAATAAATTACACAACTGTATTGATCAAATTAGTGTTAAACAAGTGTCTGGTAAGTTAATAAAAGACTGTCCAATCTAGGTTTTTTAGGCATGACTTCTAATTTAGCAGCATCCAATGCATCCATAATGGAATATACATTGATCTCATCAGGTATTTTTACCTATGTATAAAAAATATAGAAGAATATTCTATATTTTATTTTAATTACACATTTCAATTTCAATTCATTTACATCTAAATTTGAATATAACAGTTTCACCATTTTTTGTGATAGGTATTGTGTAATAAAATTATAAATATAATAGCATATATTAAAAGGTATCAATACATACGAGCAGTAAGTTAATATAATGTTCATAATTAATTTTTCTTGTTTGTGGATCACATGCAATAGCCATCATGTTACTTATTTCTTCCTTTGAAAATGGTTCTCCAATTTCCATCATTGCTTTTTCTAGATCTTCTCGCATAATATACCCTCGATTTTCGGGATCTAATAATTGGAAAGCTTTTAATAAATCTTCTGGTTCTGCTGGTTTAAATCTAAATAGAAATTCAAAATTAATAGCTTTGAGATTATATATATATATATCAAGAATGTAAATATCACAAGTCACAATTTTGTATTTTTAGTAAAACTAAAATTTATAAGAAACTTACTTGCGTTCATTAATAGCTTTAGACATATATTCTAGAAACTTATTTAATGGCACACAATTGTTTACTACATCTTCCACTTCAACTTGTATTTCTTGTAATTCTGCTTCGGTGATAATACATCCTAATGCCCTAATAATGGTTCCCAAATCTCTAACGTCTATTTCACCAGTCTTTGCAGTATCAAATATATCAAATATTTCGCACAGTCTTTTCTCCAGCAATGTTGGTTCTGAAACTGGCACTGTATAAAAAATATGTATTAGATATGAAAATATATGAAAAATGTATAACATAAAATTAGAATAAGCAAACAGTACAAATTAAATAATAATAATAATAGTAAAATAATATATTACATTGCGCCATTATATTTTTGTATCTCTTACATAAAAGTTATATGATAAACTATATTTTATTTACATTCTTTTATATACATACATACATATATGAAATTAGCTTTCAATAATTGTTTGATCAATATAATGTTGCAGTACATACACGTTTACACACCTATACATTTTTATGTATGTGAAATCAACCTTCCTCTCTCATAGTAATGTATAATATTTTATATACCTATAATCTATAAATTATACATACATCGTGCAGATTCAAATCTCGTTAATCGCCGTAACATAATGCTTTGTCTAACAGATTCTCGACTTGGTTGAGTTGCAAGTTCCTGTACTGCTGATTCCATTGTATATTTTAAATTTATACCAAGTTATAGAAATATAGAAAAGATTTTAAATGTACTTCAAACTTTATAAAAATTTATTGCCTAAATTAATATTGTATACGTTTCCTTGACAAAATAAATCGTGAATTTAGCAAGTTAAAAAAACATTACATTCATGATCTGTACAAAATTCATTTACTTAATGTATTAGGTCATCCCATAAGTTCGTGCCGTTTTTCGAGCGGTTATATATGTTAAGATTGTTTACATACCTTTCAGTTTCATGAAAAAATGTAATCTCCCTCTCGTTGTAATTTCTTCCCATTTTTCTGGTAGGGCCATTATTTCGTCTCGATAAAAGTTCTCTTGTTTTTCTTTAAAATATGAAATGTATACACAAAAATCGGCACGAACTTATGGGATGACCTAATATTTATATACACTCACATTCGTTATAATGATTTATATTTCAATTTCAACTATGTTTACAAAAATCTTAATTTAACCATGTATGTTTTATGAAAAGTATAAATATAAGTAACTATTATTATTTGGAGCAGGAAAAATATTCTTTCAGTTAAATTTTTCACCATTTAAGAACCAAATGGAAGAATCTTTAAAGTATTCTTCTTTTGAAATGATGAAAAGGCACTATCTTAAAAATGAGCCGTTTGTCGATCTATCTCCGTAAGATCTTCTATTATTTCTTGTACACGTGTTCCAATCTTTTTTGCTACGTCTATCTTTTCATTGTTAGGTAAATAAAAATAACGCCAGACTAAGTCACCATCAATAATTCCCCTTGCAGGATTACCTTGAGTTCGAATATGACTTTTATAAGTACTAAAAAAAATAAAAAATAATGAATTGCAACAAATATTTATTATTTAAATGTTAATAAATAACCTTTTTAAATATAATAATTACCGATATGCTTTGGGATTTAAACCAGCAATGTGGCAAATGTGCGTTACAAGAACATTTTGTAACATAAGTAGTCTTCTATATGTTTTTTCTGGTACGGGTAAGATATAACCAAGACTACCATCAAGTGATGCTAACAAAATAAAATTATTACAAATCTATTTAAATATTTAAGTGAAAAAAATTTTTAAGTTGAACCCACCATACATAGTAACATGTCTTTTATCTGCACCAGAGAAATGCTTTTTATCATTTGCTGGATCTGAAACTCTGCATCTTATACGAAAAAATGTGTTTACTTTCTGTCCAAGATGAAAATCAGCTTTTCTAATCAGTTTTTGTCCTCCAAGACTTTCTCGCGATTCTGGTTGATACATAAATAAAGCCATATTACTTTCACCATCAGCCACAAGAAATCCTAAATTAGTATTGTCAATTAAGTATTCAATAGTATAAACTTCAGCTGGCCTGAAATCCTGAGAAAGATATTCTCTTAAAAATGTCCCTACTGAAGAAATACAAAATTATAAAAACACTTGTACTTACTCTACTGACAAGAGATAATGTTCTATATTCTTCTTGAAATCTTAATAAACTAATAGATTTATATACATCAGCTATTAAAATTAAGCTTTTAATGCTTAACATTTGATGAATGTAAATTTGTGTATCTATGAAAGCAACTCCAACAAGATCATTATCTTTCAATTGCCAAATATAAATTTTTTGACCAACTGCTGACACTAGAAAGCCAGATACTTGTGTAATTGCAGTAATCGGACCTTTTTGTTCTTTTGCATAAATTTGTTTGAATCTATTTTTTGTTAAAGGTTGACCAGGTTCAGGTACAACTTCAATTATATCAAATATAAGTATCTATAAAATAGAACTCTAAATAAAATCCAATATATATTTAGTGCATTTCATATAAAAGTAAAATTCACCCTTCCTCTGCTTGTAATATCTTCGCCATAATTATAATTTGTTCCCAATACTATGTAACCTTTTAAACCAGATCGTGTACCTTCATAAGCTAGAGAAACGTTCTTTAAACAAGTAACATGTTCCCACTGATCAAGTTCAATTTTAGTATTAGGAATAGTTTCCCATGAAACAGGTGAAAACAATACTATTGAAAATTGTTCTTGTGAAGGGTAAATAAATCGTTCTGGTCGTTCTTCTTCTGTAAATTCCTTAAAAATAATAACAAAAATGTTATTTTTATTTTCGCGATTTTATTTTGGATGTTATGCTTTTATTTATACCTTATCTTCACCATTGAATCTATAATAACTTTTAAGTGGTTCAGCTATACTTGTTATTACACAGTAAGTTTTACTTTCAAGATGATATGTAACAAAATGTGGTGTACATCGTAATGGTACTTTTCTAACAGGCCATGGAGCATCATATGATAAATGAGTTGGTAAAACACATATTCTCAATTCTTCCTAAAATTAAAATATAAAATGTACACCTACACTCTAACTCAATTTTAGTAATTATAATAGATAATAATTATTAATCATAATAATAAAAAATATAGATTATATTAATCTGAATAATGATACCTTTCTATTGAAATATAGAAATCCTTGTGGACAATTTATATTATTAAAAGGTGCAAATGAGGTAACAGGACCATCAATACCCATTGGATGAGTACGTAATTCACCACGTCCTGTAAGAAATATCCAATGAGGATAATCACTGCAAATAAATACACCATTGTATCCAGCGATATTACTAAAATAACGCATCATGCAATGTCGAGTTTCATTCATCATAGGTATATCCTCATCCCTTAGTTTTGGCCTATGAAAGAAATTAATAATTACAAATCATGAAAATAAAAACACTACAATTAAAAAATATATATATACCTTAACTGTCCTGGTATTATACCATGATCTAATTTTTTAAATCTTAATTTTAAATGACCTTTTGGATATCTATATGCTTGATAAATCTGAAGTTCAGAATCAAGTCGTACTAACAGCATTGGCCTATTTCCATGATGACCCAATGCTACCATTAAAATTTCTCGCACCTAATAGTTCATAGTTAATTAATTAATTATATTTTTTATTTAATTTTATGTGTATGTTAAAATATAATATTAAATTCAATTAGATTATTTACAATACCTGCATTTCAGGGTTAGGAATTTCATTTACAGGCGTTGTTTGTAATGTTGTAGATTCCATACTATCATGTAACACATATTGTCCATATCCAAAATTGCGGATAAGATAGGATAAGCGTAAATCAGGAAGAGAATAAATTTCTAGCGTTCCGCTATCTCTATATACTAATAACCAATATGTTGGTTTTATCTCTTGTAAATGTTTTTGCCACCTATATATGTCAAGAATATTTAAATCTATATTTTATTTTATATATTTAAATTTATATTTTAATATGAAGAGAATATAACATATTGAATTGAATATTCTAAATATGTTATGTAATAATATGTATATGTATATGTATTTAATATAATATTAGTGAATAACTTTGAATTGAAATAAACTTACCAAGGAGTTCTTTTAGATATCCCTTCGGATGTTTTAGTATGTGATGGTGTAGGCATTTGAAAAGCTGGTGCATCACCATACAGTAGATCATCTTCATTATCAATATTACCAACAATAGGTGGTTCTTCTATATTATGTTCTTCTTCAGGCGCTTCATCTTCTACATTTTCAGGTAATTGTGTTGTAAATATTCCGCTAACGTCTCTATAAGCACATAATGCTTCTATCTGAGGACGCTAAAATTTGGATAAAATAAGAGAGTTAATCAAATACTACAATAGAACAATAGTAAACACATAATGGCATTATAAACTTACGAATAATAAATTGGCTGCTTGAGCATGCAATTTTGCAGTTCCGCGCCCTTCTCTCAGAGTCAATAACATGACTTGTCCATCTTCGGAAAGTAATGTCACATAAGGATCTGCACAGCTTGCATGTACAATTGGACATCCAAGATCTATGGGCATGTGTTGAATCTGTAATTGTGATATGAATATTTATATTTAAGTACAATTGGAATAACATTGTATGTACCTGTTCAATTCCTTGTAGAAGGCGCACACCCATTTGAGTAACTTGCACTATGTATCTATTTGCACCAAGATTTCCAGCAAATATTGTACTTCCTTGTGTACTGAATCCACTTTGATCTACTTCATTAATTTCTTGACCAGTTTGCAGTATCTAAATATAAGATATTTTAATCTTAAACAATATACTACTATATTTAGAAACTCAAAATTATGGCTACATAGAAAGTATAGTACCATTGTTGAATCTTCTTGACTTAGAATTAAAAAAGCATGGCTTCCTTCTGCTTCCGGTCTTATTTGTTCATCGTTATTTAATGTACCAATAACAGTCCACATATCTTCACATCCTGGCAATTCAAATGTAGTAACAACCTGTTTTAAATATAAACAGTATCTTTATCATATCTTGTAAAATATTTGAATTTCAATAATTCACAAATTATTCAAAGTATAAAACAATTATTTACTTGAGGCCGAATAGAACGTTGAAGGACACAAAGTGCCCCATTTTTACCATATCCAGAAGTTGTAACAAGTTCAACATCAGGATCTTGACTATGTGAGAATTCTTCTGATAGAAAAGCTGGTTCACCCATAGATATGTTGCCACATGGACCAATATTTAACAAACTATCACATACCTGCAGGAATTTAAGTGCATGTTTGTAATACTTTATTGTTTTCAGTCAGTTACTTGTCATAATATATAAAAATACTTCAAATATATATGATGTGATCTGGATGGAAGTATGCGTTTCTCTCTCACTTCCATACACTTCTAATTCTTCTGGATCTTTTATATCTAATACATCAGATGCCATCCAATCTCCTATGAAATCTTGTTTTATTTTTTTTGCTGGAGTTTCTTCAGTTTCATTTTCTTCGAGTATTATTTCGTTCTCATTCGTATTTTGTAAATTTTCTGGTTCTTTTTCAGTAAATCTTAATAACAGTGAGTTACCAAGGCGTGATCCAAGAAACAGATAATTATCTTCACACATGCACACCTAAGTTTTATGATATTTTATACAGGGAAAGATGTTTTTATATAAAGTATAATAAAATTAAATTAAATTACGTTATGCTTACACATGATGTTAATACACTTGCTGCAGCTTTGTCAAAATGGAAACCTCTTACTGAACGCATACTATCCGCAAATAAGGATAACACATACAATTCTCCACTTTTTAATGAAATGACCAAACGATCTGAAGATATAAATGCAACTTGTGAACCTTCTAAGCTTATTTTTACTCCTTCTTGTGGTTCTATAATAATAAGAAGATATTAATAAATATTAATAAAATATTAATAAACTTAGCTGTATTTTGAAATATATTTTATTTAATACCAACTTAATGGAAAATTTGTACTGGTTTCTGCTAGACTATTTAAGGATACTCCATAAGGTGGTATACTTTGATTTAAATAAATAAGAGAATTTACTGCCATAATTAAAGTACCACCAAGTGGTTTCTTCACTGGTACTGCTTGATAGCAATCAAATGGTAAATTTGACACAGACCAAATTATAGGGTGCACTCTTTGTTGAATGTTTAATGATATTGCAACCATAGCACAAGTATCTTGTCTAACTGCAATACGTCTAAAATTTTACATTATATTTATTATTTTATTAAAAGTTGAATCAAACAAGTTCAATTAAACATATTTAAAATCTTACCCAGAAAATGTCCTTACTGGTTCATATAATATTAATAATGTTGGTTCATAATAACCATGTAAAAATTGTAAATCTATTATATTATCCATTTTCTCTTCTAAGCTTTTTAGTACAATCATATATGATGATAATATAGGAGTTTTATTGGATAACGCTTTTGAATTATCTAATAAATCTCCATCATCAAGACTTGGATCTTTCTTGAAAGGTAAGACAACTAATTTTCTACCATATATTAACATTACTGCACATCTACCTTCAGGATCTACTCTAACTATTGGAATATGGTGATGATTTGTCCACCCATCCTAAAAAAATGATACAAATAATTATGTCATGTTTTGGATTTGCAATTTATCCTTTATTTTAAAACATATAAGTTTTAAATATTTTTTAAATATTACAATGTTAATTACCCGTATTTCTTCTTCTTCAAAGTAATGTAGAGATACTGTTCTAAGGTCATGTGTATCTTGATCATACTCTACAACTGATAATTTTGCATCACGAAAGCTTAACAAAAGAGAATCTCTTTGAGATCCAACAAGAGTTACAGCTTGCATTGACATTACATTTCCGTGTAAAGTATATTGAGATAAACATTCTAATTTCATTTTTGGTGGACGCGATTCTAAAAAAAGCAATATTTAACTACGCTATTTAATCTGTTTCATTTCAAATAACAAATAATTAATCGAATATACCTGTGTATTTTTCTTTCTTTGTTATATCCACATCTGGAATTAAACGAAATATTCTAATAATATTTGCGCCGGCTACTGCGAGACATTTTTCTGAACGATTAAAAAAGTAACACGTTATTGCGTGCTCTACTCCTGTAGCCGGATGAGTACTTTTACATATTGAATACATTTTGTTATGACATTACAAAATCATATTCTATAAAGGTTAGTATACACAGTGTAATACTTCCTTTATTGTTGTATGAAGTTACATGCTATTTGATATAACGTACCACTACTCAAATACAAAATGCACTACTTCCAATTTATAACTAGTTGCATGTAACAATTACGAACTGGTATAGATCTGTGGTTCCCTCTAACGTGAATATCTTGTATGATAATAGGGTAAATTCTAGCGCTACGAATTTAACTGCATAGCAGCGTAGCCGAAGCAGCGAACAAAAGTTATTTAACAAATTTATTGATTAAATGTCAAAATTATTTATCAGTAACAACTGTGATCACTCTCAAATTTCGCATTTATTTTCATGACCATGGGAAAGAACATTGCCAAGGCATAAATCGCTCGCTTTCTAATATTATAAACTCCAATCAAATTAATGTTTATTAGCAGTAGTTAATAAGAATTTATCTTATTGAATAACAAATAAATTGGCTAATCAACAGATAAATGGGCTACTCTGCAACCTAAGAATAGGGAGAATCGTTAGAACGTTGAACCGTTAGAACTGTCACGCTGAGCTCAGAGTCTAAATAAATTTTATTAAAGCGCAAATCTTTGTTAAAGTAGTCAATCTATTATAAATATTCATTTTTAAATATAAATTATTTTTCAAGTTAATTTTTCTCGTTGTTTATTTTTTCATTCAAACGTTGAGTTAGTTTTCGAATTGTTTGAAGTTATAACTCGAGCAGTTACAGGCTGCAACCGCGCTAAATTCCCCAAAATCTTGGAAAGATCACACAACATAACTTACAATCTATAGTTTATGATTCTAAGTTTATTAAATATAAAAAATAAACGTAATTATTGTATTACTTTTGTTAGAATTTTATTTTTGACCTAATAATTTAGCTATAATCATAATTTTCTGAAGTACGCAAAAATATGAAATTGCTTACTTTTGTAACCAATAAGATTAAAGAGAAATAAAATAATATTTAAAATGAATTTGCGTATCTTTTATATGTTTTATGTTATGTCTTAAACCAAGCTATTAAGTGTTAAGCACCGCAAGAACGGTGAACGGTGAATTGTAGAAAAGATACGAGATTGTAGATATTAACTTTGTAGTTATCATACGCAATGTAATTTTTATATAAGGTATAATATTACTTGTGTGATTTGTTAAGATAGTTTATATTATTATCTATGTAAAAGGATAAATATAAATATATATTTATATTTAAAATTAAATACAAATAAAAGATAATTTTTATATTAAATATAATAAATATAAATACAAGTATTACTCGATGTTATATATAATTCTTCATTAAATATAAAAAATGTCAAATACAATAAGTGGAAAAAACTTGTTACGACCAGCTGGATTGCAATGTAAAAATCTTCAAGAATATTTAAAATCACGTCCACCAGAAGTATTAAACAAATTATATCATAATCCTCCAATTTGCTTGGCTGTGTTTCGGGAATTGCCAGTAATAGCAAAACATTATGTTATGCGATTATTATTTGTTGAACAACCTGTACCTCAAGCGGTTATTGCCTCCTGGTGTTCTAAACTTCATTTTGAGGAACATCAAAAAGTAGTTTTGATACTAAATGAACTAAATGTATGGAAAGAAGCATCAATACCAGGTGGACTACCTGGATGGATTTTAAATACTACATTCAAGAAAAACTTAAAAATCGTTCTTTTGGGAGGTGGAAAACCATGGACAATGTCAAACCAATTAGAAACTGATAGTAAACCTAGAGATGTTGCATTTTTAGATTCATATGCATTAGAAAGGTGGGAATGTGTTTTACATTACATGGTTGGTTCACAACAGCAAGAAGGTAATCTATTTTGATTAAAGAGAGTGTTATTATTTATGAATATATTCTTTCATATATTAATGAAAAATATTTTAAAATATATGTATCTTGATATTGAAAATATATCTTTTTAGAACTTTGATATGAATAATTGCTATTATTTTACATTATAGGTATATCTGCTGATGCTGTTAGAATTCTTTTACATGCTGGCTTGATGAAGCGTGATGAAGCTGATGGAAGCCCAGTTATTACACAAGCAGGTTTTCAATTTTTGTTATTGGAAACTGCATCGCAGGTACCTAAACATAATTATTACCTCTTCTAATACTGTTAGTAAACTAAGATTAAATTTACCAAATAAAAGTAAAACTATGTAAATTTTATGCTATATTTATTACTTTAAATACATTGTAGGTGTGGTATTTTATTTTACAATACCTAGATACAATAGAAGCAAGAGGACTTGACCTAGTTGAATGTCTTACTTTTTTATTTCAATTAAATTTCTCGACACTTGGTAAAGATTACAGTACTGAAGGAATGTCCGAAGGTCTGTCAACATTTTTACAACATTTAAGAGAATTTGGTTTGGTTTATCAAAGAAAACGAAAAGCTGGAAGGTAAAATGTAACATTTCTTTTTATTAAAATAGTTTTAATTATTTAAGATAAATAATAATGTTATATTCAATAAATATGTTTAGATTTTATCCCACAAGATTAGCATTAAATATTGCAACTGGACAAAATAAACCATTGTCTAGAGATCCAGAGAAGGAGGGTTACATTGTTGTTGAAACAAATTACAGAGTATATGCTTATACAAACTCGAATTTACAAGTAGCTTTACTTGGACTATTTTGTGAGATGTTATATAGGTATGTATTTGAAAAAGTCAAATACTCCCTATTGATTGACACTCATATAAAAGCTTAAACTATTCTGTTTATAGGTTTCCAAACCTGGTTGTGTCAATATTAACAAGAGATTCTGTACGTCAAGCTCTGAAAAGTGGAATTACTGCTGCCCAAATTGTAGGGTATGTCTTTATTGAAATAATTCTTATATATTTATCTTATCTTATATATATATATATATATATATATATATATATATATATTATATTAATTATATTATATTATATTAATATATATATATAATATAATATATAATATATTAAGCTATCAAAGTAAACAGTTAATTTGAACTCTGCTATATCAACAGTTATTTGCAGCAACATGCTCATGGTAAAATGATAGAAGCAGGTCCTCCAGTTTTACCACCAACTATAGTAGATCAAATTAAATTATGGGAAAATGAAAGAAATAGATTCATATTTAGTGAAGGAGTTTTATATAGTCAATTTCTTTCTCAAACTGATTTTGAAGTCCTTAGAGATCATGCTCTTTCTACTGGAGTACTAATTTGGCAAAACGAAAGGTTTGTTTCTATATTAAATATCTTATTTATATATATTTGTTAAGAATTAAATAAACAAATGCTTAGAGTATGAAATGTTTTGTTTTTGTAGGAAACGGACTATAGTAGTTACGAAAGCAGGTCATGACGATGTAAAAAAATTTTGGAAACGATATTCCAAAGGCTCCAGTTAGTACAGCAAGAATAGTGCTAGAAAACTACTGTTTACAAACAATTCATATAGTAAAATTTCATTTTCAATTATAATTATTTTTCATTTTTAATATTTGCAAAATAAATGATTCATTAAATATTTTGTTATATGCCGCAAAGTGTATAAAGTATAAATTTAAATATTATAAATGAAAAACAAAAAAAGTGTAAGAATATAAAAATCTAAGTCATTTAAGGCGAAAAATAAATATGATCAATTTTTATCAGTTTGTATCAATTATTTATTAACATCTCAGGTTATTTTAATGAAGAAGTTTAATCACTGCCAAATAAAAATTAACAATTCATCGTAATAAATTACACAAGCAAATACATATTGTATATTGAGATTTTTAAAAAGAAACTAATTTTGTTCTTATTATATAGTTACAGATTATCCGCGTGTACACAATATCTATAATTTTGAAACTTATTTTCTATTTAATAAAATATAAATAATTTTGATAAAATATACAAGATAATTTTATGTATTATAGCTTTATTTAAAAAGATGATGTAAAAATGTGATGAAATATTCAAAAATTAATAAACAAAATAAATCAATTCATTTGTATGTAATTTAAATTTACTTAATGAAAGAAAAAATATTCAATATTTTTTATAGAGTATCAGTCCCAAATATTAGATGATAAAAGAATTTGCTGTCAGTGCTGTGGTGGCGATGGTGTAGGTTTTGGCATTTTAGATAATAAACTTTGAATTTCTTTCTTTTCATCATATGTTTTCCATAGTTCATATAAATTAATGATGTAACGTGCGATCTCTTGAATTTTTTCCATATCAGCATTTAATTCAGCAAACCATGCTTTTAAATCTTTTTGCAATATGACACAAGCTATTTGTAAACATCCTAAAAATATTTTCAATTATATATCATGATATAAAAGATATAATACAATCTATTATTAAAGTACTTTTTATATTTTCCTACCAATAGCTATTTGGTGTGGTGGATATAATAAACATACATCTGTCCGTAAACTATCATTAATTATACGCCAAGCCAATGTAAGTAATTGTTCATCTGGCCCTACATCTTGAATGAGGATTAATAAAGGTCGATATGGTTGATATACTATTAAACAACAATCTAGGTGTTCCAGAAGATAAAATTCACATTCTGATATATGGCTTCCACGATAAGGAAATTCTTGTGAATAGGCATAATTGAATTTATTTTTTACTGAAATATAAAATAATAACTATCTTAAATCATCACATATTTCTTTTCTTTGATATAGACTTATTTCATTCGATATTTATCTTATTCTATTTATCACATATAATATACATACAATTACGTACCTACAGTTTGACAAGCTGCAATTAATCTATTGTGAGAAATAACTCCAAATTCTTCTACCTTTGAAGCTAGAAAAACTGATGTAGGTGCTAGTAATAAAGGGTCTATACATTTTAAGCTGTTGCGAGCATAAAATCTTTTAAAATAAACAGTTGCTGTGGCTATAACTTGTTGTCTTAGTTTCAACTGTTCACCCAATACTTGTATTACTGAAAAAGTACAGAAAATACTTATTTAAACTATTTAATAAACAAATATATGAGCATGTGATGCATATAAATGATACAAATACAGTTACATTGAACTCATGGTATAACAATATTTCCTAATCTTCGCAATATTAAGTCACATTGACAACATTTTAGATTAATTGACTAATCGAACTTTAGCTTACGATTAGAAAAAAAGATGAATAATTTTTGATATTCTTCTTCTGTGAAAATTGAAAGATCATGTTGTCGTTCTCGCACTAAATCCTGTTTATCTAGAAGCCATTGTTGACTAAAAGCATGAAGTATTTATTTGTATTATGAAATAAAATTGCAAAATAAGGGCTTATGAGAATATCTTACTGATGTGAACTTTGCCAAAAATTGCCAGCCATATTAATATTAAATTAATTGCCGGAAAAATAAGCAAGTTGTATATCACTGTAAACGTCTCTCGATTATTTCCAGATTCTAAAATATGCCGGTTTGCATTTATTCATTTAGTTGTTATTTACTTTAGTCACTACATATTTATAAAATTTAGTATGAACATCACAAATGTTAACATATTTTCATGGTCACTCGTATTATTTAAATTTATATTTTCCAAAACAACTTTAACGTGATTTAAGTAATCTTGTGTTTGAAAATTTACCAATTTCAATAGATTTAGTGACTTGTACCTATTTGATGCAACATTTCTTCATATCGTCCCATCAAATTTCCCTATGTTTTCTGCAACGCTATTTGTTAAAGGTTAACCTCCGATAACTTAGATTCATGGTTAGATCCATGTTAAATCCTATACCAGTAACTTTTTAGTACCGGAAATACTTAAAAAGACGTTTTCCCGAATGTAACTGATAATGCAACGCGGTACAAATAGAAGTTTTAATATCTCAGATATAACATACTTGTAAAGCTTTTCTGATATTTTACGTGATAAAATATATTACACAGTACATGTTTTGTGTAAAATAAACACACATAAAATGACTTAACTAAAGAAAAATATGGATCAATGTTTCTTTCTATGCGTGGGAGTATGAGGATGAAGTAATGTATGTATGTTTCACTTCGTCAACACTTATCGATCATTAATTGTAATAATTAGTTAATTTTTTAAAAATAAGTTAAAGAGTTACTTAAAACTATATTGCTATAATTTAACATTTGTTTCGTGAATTTGTATACTATTGTATACTGTTTATTTTCATTGTTTATCGTATTTTAAATATACTCTATAGACATTTCTTTTTTTAACAATTATGAAATGTAGTGTTTAAAAGTTTTATACGTCTGAAAATTATTTAGATAAATTTAATTTAAGAAGCAAATTAATTAAATTAATAAACATCTTTTTCATTTATTTTATAATACTTAAAGTGTTTTAGTTTCACTTTTGTTTTTTATTTGAATTGTTCTATAAAATCGATATTTTCATCTATTCAGTTACTTTATTAATATAACACGCTACTAAAATTACTGACATTTTTCCTTGAGCTTCTTTATGAAAATAGCATATATACATATACATGTATGTATATTAGTTTTTAAACGTTTTTTTAAATATCATTGAATTCTGTATCTATAAAACAAATCAAGCATTATATGGTACATATAATAAAAATTTGTTCTATTATCGATTCATAATTACAGTTTAACATTGACTAGATAAATGTACTGGAAAATGAACGCCTCAAGTTCAGGGACGTATTTAAATAAGGATACATCAACCGATAGAAGTAACAAAGTCAATACCGCGTTTTATAAAATAACTCATTATTAGATTATATGACATTATTATATATATGGTAACATCCTGTGATGTACATTAATTGTTAAACTATAATTTATTGAAATATAAAGTTAAAAATAACGTGTAGGTATTATTCGTTAATGTTTGATATAATATAGGAAATCGTATAATAGTTTAATAAAATGAGATAAATATTATAAGAGACTTTTATCAGAAAGTCAGGAAATTATAATGCAAAATAATTTTTATGTAAATTTTATGGAAAAATAATGTCACACGAGAATTCAAAGGTTTAAAGCATGATAAAATTACACAATAAAAGAGGATAAGGATTATAGTGAAATATTTGATAAGTAATAAAGTAATTTCGCAGGATCATGAGTAACTTAAACGTACATTGTCCGCCATAGAGACGTTAGCGCGCTTAATTATTAACAAGACTGTATGGGCAGCATCGATGAATGAATCCTGTTGCGCAGACCGGTAGCTTTCATTGTAAAAGCGTCGATAGCTAGCATATAGTTAGTCAATTTTACGGGGTGAATGTCGATGCGCGAGTTTTTGGCCAGTATAGTTTTTTGTGATTTCAGTGAAGAATCGGAACGAAAGAAATTATACGGTACGGTTATATTTTGGCAAAATGATTGATATTTCAATTGTGGAAGGTGTATTGGAGAAGATACAGAAAAAGAGATGTTTTCGAAACGAAAGCGACGGTCGGTAAAACCTAAAGGGAGCAGGCGTGGACTGCGAGTTCGAGTCGGGCGTGGGGATGAACTCTACGGGGAATGCGAGAGGGAGGAGGACTAGGGCGCTTCCTGTGGTTGGCACTAGCCTAAAAAAGCTCCATAAACAGAATCGTGGCCGAATGTCTTTTCAATGCAACGAAAATGGTGAAGTGTGGGAAAAAGTGGGCATTGAGTAAAGGCTTCGACAGCTCGAACCATGACAGAGGCGTCAGAGGAGTAAGTAATATTACAATGTCTGTGATACTTTCTGACGATTGTTCCGCTCCGAAACCTGAAATGTCCGTGACTATGGCTTAAGTTTTGTGCTCCTTTGATATCACGTTTACAGTGCGGCACCTGACAGTTCTGTCTGACCTCGTCCTACTCATTCTCCTGTCAACATTTTCGACACTTATCAATCATTGCATTTCAATTTCCTCGAATTTTACATGATCCTTCAAACGATTCTTCCCTTCTTAGAAACGTGTCATGATCGCTGAACACCTATAAAAATTTACACGAGTAAACGTATGATTTCGATTCAAGTGTTGGTGTGTTATCCTCTGTCCGTGTAGGGGTGACCGTTCATTCATTAAATCGATGTCAGCGCGTAACATCTGCTATCTCGTACATAATAGCGATTCTTCGCTTTCGCGTACATGTCGGTCTTGCGCGTTTTTACAATATCTTTAAACCAATCTCGATCTTTTATTAGTTTCAATAATTCTTACCAAGTGTAAATTTATGAATAAAATTTCATTTCCTATAAACCTTATGTGACAGAAACAAATTCTTTATACAGCTGTGTAATATTGTTAATTAATATTTAAATATATTATTAGTTTTGTTCGTGATAAAAATAATAATATAAAACGCCATAAATATGCTTTTACTTTGCATTAAATAATATTATATGTAAGTTTTAAATATTTTTCTAAGAAAGTTTTTAAGCAATTTCTAATAATTTTTTTTATGTTAAAAAATGTTATTGTTAATTAGTGGTCACTTTATAATTTCTTGAAATTTTATTTTTAGTGGTAACTATTTGGTGAGGGTTCGTGCCCAGGTAATGACAAGGGATGATAGTTCAGGTGGTTGGGTTCCTCTAAGTGGCGGTGGTTTAGCAAATGTTTCGGTTAGACGAAGACCAACTTCTTCAGGTGGACATCAGTCTAATAATACCAATGCATCTGGTATTTCTACTACGACTGTCTCTATTACTAGCAGTATACAACCTGTATCAACTACAAGTGTTACTAATACCCAAAGTCATGGATCTTCTAACAGTTCTCCACCTGGTGCAACTGAGAAGATGCATGAGTACCTTATTTATGGGAAACGCATCACTGATCAATCAGTAATATATATATATATATATATATATATAAATATATTTATTAGTAATTTAAATATATTGTAATATGTGTATTTGTTGTAAAATATTATACAGAGTTATTTTCTTTTCCTAGGTTGTTCTTAGCTGTACAATTAAAAAAGATTTCGAATATAATAAGGTAATGCCAACTTTCCATCACTGGAGGACAGGAGAGAAAAAGTTTGGATTAACATTTCAAACAGCTGCAGATGCAAGAGCTTTTGATAAAGGTGTTCGTACAGCTGTTGAAGAATTGTTAGAAGGTAAATTGTTAATTTAACTATAGCATCTACTTCCATTATAACGATAGAATTAATATATCTTACAATATAATGACATAAATTTTTATTAATTTTATTTTTTTGCTACTTTTTGTGGAATGTACAAATGGTAAGGATACCAATGTTATTTTAAATATTAACTTATAAATGTTTACTTCAAATAAGGTTTTAACAATATATTTTCTATAATTTAGGGTTGACCAATACAACATTATATGGCAACTCGTTAGATGTTGGGGATGAAGATGTTTTTATGGTATGTTATTTTGAAAAGAAATAGATAAGATATATCAACACATTTAAAATTGAATTTATTTCACAGACTTTAAATTTACCTGTGGAACCACCAGAACCACGTCCCTCATCGGATACACCTCATGGAATAGTACGAGTGTCCAATTATCATTCCCAGTGTTCAGATCTTCCTGATTCACATAAACCTATTCATTATATTGGTGGACCATCTATAAAAGTGCCACCATCTCAGCATCCTTTGGCATCAACTGAAGATGTTGGATCAGATAGCTACTCTTATGTGCAGCTCACAACGCTTAATCATGAATATTTATATCCCATCATCGGTGATCATAAAGGAGACCGATTAAATAGACATAATACCGGCAGTTCTTTGAAGAAACCAGATATTATAGTATCCCAACCTTCTAAAAATACTATGAAACGTAATATCCGATTACGATGTAAACATTGCCAAGAGCTGTACACAGAGCAGCACAATCCTAGGGGGTCTTGTGAATACGCACCTGATCCTATTAGACGAGGAATCGCAAAAATTTCGTGTCTGTCTTGTGCTCAGGGTATGTTATACCACTGTATGAGTGACGCTGAAGGTGATTTTACCCAAAATCCTTGCAGGTGAGTAAAATTTTTGTTGATATGTTTATCTAAGCTATTTTTTTCGATTCTTTAGAACTACTTTCTCAGTTGTATCATAAAGAAGCTTTCAAATGTAGGTTTTTGATATCTATAATGTATTCGATAGTTATTCAATAACTAAATCGTTATTATTTACTTTTGGGATGATTATCAAGACATAGCTAAGAATACATTATAAATCAATATTGAATTGTGCAGTTGTAGTACAGAAGAAGGATGTGGACGCAGATGGTTTGGTTTGGCATTATTATCACTGATCGTTCCTTGCTTGTGGATTTATCCTCCACTAAGAGCTGTTCATTGGTGTGGCACGTCCTGTGGAATGTGTGGAGGACGTCACCATCCGATGGAATAACTGGAGGAACCCTTTGATATCTCTGCTTCATACTCAGTTGAATCAACTAACTTTTCTTCATCACGCGGTGCTGTGGCTAATGTGTATGAATGTCATGATCTGAGTATGGGCCGTTGCCAGAGGTATCAAAGGGGTAGACAACTTCCAGTACATGCACTTATCCATCAGCGTCATCTCTGAAATAATTTGTTTTTAAAAAAGAAACAAAAAATTAGGAGCGAAAATTATCGCATTTAGCTCTGAGATCATGTATATTCCATACATTTTGTATATTTTATTAGCAAATGCATTATTTAGACACATCTGTACATTAACAATTTGAGAATGGACGTCGTTTAGTATTTACTCTGAATGATTGGTCCATAATAATATTATCTGGACTGACCAAGTATTTGTGATACATGGTGCACACTGTGAGAATTCAGTCAAGAAACGAAATGTAATTCGTTATTCCCAGTTTGAAAGCTAGTTTTCGTCTCGTATAAAAACGATAAAGAAAATGTTTGCTGTATTATAAGATTAAATTCTGCTGCTATTATCGAGAAAGAGAATTAGACAGAAATAAATTAAGTTTTTATTTTATTATAAATAAATTAAAGATATTATTTATTAATTTGTATTTTGTATTGTATTTCGAATTTCATGAAAAAAATTAAAAATAATGTATAAAATTTTATACACAAGAAATTATACACATTACTTAAATTAGCTTCATTTTTCTTTTTTTTGTTTTTAAAGTAAGATTTTGTATATTTTTTGTATATCTGAATCCAATATTGCCAATATTGACAAATTTGTTTTTTTGGCATTTTATATAATTTTACTAGAAAAAGTAATTTGAATCAAATTCAATTTATTTTTATTCAAGTACAGATTTTGAATCTCTTTTGGTAATTAGCACAAACTGGTTGGTAAAAGCTAGTTGCACTTTCACAAATATGTATTGAAATTAATGACTAAAAATTGTATCATGTTTTATAAAGAAATTATACGATCATTCGGGAATGATTGTGAATATATGTAGTAGAATATAATTTTGTTTATATATCACTAACATGCAATTCTGTTCTTAAGGACCTTTTGTATTGTGCTCTTTGTATTTACAAAATATTAATATTTATATAAACTACATAGTCAGTTATCTGTTAAATGGAACTTCTTACGCTACTATGTTGGCACAGTGTTAAATGCTAAATAATATCAGTATTTACTATTTACTAGCATAGTACTTTTAGTACTACCAATTTTATTGTTACTTCATGCACAATGAAAATAAGTATAAGAAACATTAAGTACATGTATTGTCAGTTTGAGGCTTATTATGTATATTGGAATATATTTTCAGTTTAAAACTAACTATATCTATATTGAAGGATAGTAAACTTGGTTTGCATAAAATAGATTGTTTACAGAAACGTGAAACTTTCTATTTTATAGTGTATTATAGTTCTTTAAGATACCTATACATACATGTATATGGCATTTTTTAAAAGATTCTGATTTATTGTATTATTTGCATACCTAATTATTTTTTTAACTACATTAGTAATTAGGAGGTAATTCGTTTCATTCTATATATTTTACAATAATTGAATGATATGAATATATCATTGTTGCATATTTAGGAGAGTAAGATATTTTTAAAAGAAGGTCGTGGTTGGTTTTTAGCAATAATTCCGCTTATCGATGATCTGATTATGTATGCTTTATAAATAATTGGCTTTATAAACCATAATGTGTGGTTTTAAAGGTTTATTTGTTTTAAGAATCCATATTTTGTATTCAAATTTTAGTTGACAAAGAATTAATTCTGATCTCATTAAATTGCTATAAATCTTTAAGCGCAACACAAAAGCGTAGTTGTTTTCTGGTTCATACTACATAATTATAAATGGTAATGCAGAAAAACTAATAATTTAAAATTGAAGCTTCTAAAGTGACACGATAGATAGAATCAATGAACATGATCTAAATGTTGTAGGGTGTTTTTACATCATTTTTGAAATACAATTTCTAATACATATGCGATAAAGTCAGATGCTGCTTTGGAATAACAAAGTAAATTAATTACTAAATGGCTTGATTAATAAGACTTTTGCAAACACACTTAATTAATTTAAAAGGAGAAATATGTATTTTAAAAACATACATAAAGAGAAGAATTCATTATTATTGTTTAATAAGTTTCATTATGTCTTACGTTTCTAGTCCAATAATAATAATTTATGTGTTTAGTTCATTTATTAATTAAAACTTTTTTATGTCAAAATTGTCTTATGCTGAAAATTTTAAGTCATGTATGTATAAATCTTGTATATCTGTGCAGTTAATGTAGTTTTATTAACAAATAGTTAAAATTATTTGACATAATGTATTATACATATTTAATCTCAATTAGTTTTAATTATTTTATTTCTCTTTTACTCTTAATCCGATCTAAAATATTTTTTATATTTCTTATTTAACATTAGATATTAAAATATCTCTTATAGTTTACTAATCTTATATGACATGATTAAATACTACAAATTGCATTGGCATAACAAATCTTACATCTGCTTTTGTGAGTTGATTACTTCAAGATTATATTTAATGATATCATAATATTTTATCTCTCTGAGCTTCATATCATTTTTTAATATATATATACATATATATGATTGCTGTGGTTTCCTAATGTTTATAATAATTTTATTATATTTGTTTACTTCACAAATAATTTGTAAAAATCTACAAAATTTAAATAGAGATGGACAGAGGGCAGAAATATCCATTTAATAATGGATTTAATATCTCTAGACAGCAACACTCTCTTATTCATAAAGTCAATTTTTATATTACAATATATTCGTTTTTCATATATTAATATCTCACTAATAAATATAGTATAGATCTTAGTTTTGAAAGCAACAGTTTTGTGTTATATAAGATAAGATACATTTAATATAGTACATATAACTACTAAATTAAATTTAAATTTGTACATGCTAATTCTTTTAACAGAAGAGAAGGAGAGTATTAAATACAACTTATAATAAAGATACTTCCAAGAAAATAATGATCTTTCATTTTGATAATATGAAAAATTGTATTTATACTTTTATTTAATAAGCTCAGGGAGATATACAACAAAAGTGGTATAATTAGGCTTCCTATATACAATATGCGTTTATCATAAATCAATTAATATCAGTCAGGATTTATTTTATACAGGAAATTTTATATAAAGATCTTTAGAATTACAAATTCACAAAATTCGGAAGAATTTTATTTAAAAATTTGCAAACTATATGAATATTAAATTGTTTACTGCCATACAAAATCGATAGTTTAATTTTGATATCAAACAAATTTTTTATTTTTATTGATTCAAAGTATTCCATTGACACATTATGTAATGTAGACAGTCTCTTTCTGTACAATATTTAATTAAATATCATGACCCATTTTTAGTTACAAATAAGTACAAAAAATTATTTTTTCAATAAGTCCGTTGTGATGACTCATACCAAATGAGAGATACATATATAATCATATTCACAGTGTAGTTTTGTATGACATTGTATGAATGTACTTCTATTTAAATTCTTTTACTTATGAAGTATGACTGTAGGTTGCGATTGATCTGAGATATTATAACGTGTCTATAATTATAGTGATCAATAATGTGCAGAAAATATAAATAAATATAGTTTGTACGATAATTATATGACAATGTTGATGATAATAATTATCGACACTGATATGTATGGATGCATGAAAAGAAGCGCAAGTTGCGTAAGCATATATAACGAGCTAATGAACGTGGGAACGTATGCACATATAGATACGAATATGTATACATAAAGTTAGTGTGAAAGTTGTCAAACTGGGAAAATGCATAAAGGTGGTGCCTGCCAGAAATGGAAAACATGTAAACAAATTAGTGGCAGTGCTCAAAAACGATCAGTTTGCAAAAACACTTATAGGGTATTTTCATGGATAATGTAAATGCTGCAAGATTAACAAATACAATTTTAATTTACAGATTCATTATATCATAAATGTTTAAATCTTGTATCATTGTAATTAAAAATATGTATCATAATCCAAATGTATAAGAAATAAATATATTGTATCATGACAAAATGTCATATAAATCAAGTTTGTTGTTCTAAAAGTTTATGAAATACATTACAGTACATTCTGAAAATATGTTTTCATTAATCATTGATCACTAAAATATATAATATATAAAAAAAAAAACAAAAGAAAAGAAAGAAATAACTTATGTGCTACATAATATTCAATTTATGCTATTATACATTTACATTTTATATATAATATATAAATTTACAACTATACTAATTGAATGAATAAAATATGTACATATTAAGCTAAATACAAAGGAGAACATTTATTAATGTGCAGCTGGTGTGTGGCCATCTACATAGAAATTCCTTGTTGCTTGAGGCAGTTCTAATTCTATACCATCTAATTCTTTCGTTAATATAATTTGACAACCTAAAAATATAAAATTGTTTCAACATTTGATCAAATTTACACATTTGCACTAGATGAGTTACATATGTGTCATTCAGATTCCTTTACTAGAACCTGGATTACACATGTATGAGTTTTTTGATTGTGCTAAAATGCTCTGATTCTGGTGTCAGATTGAGCTCCAAATTCCTCAGTGCAAATGTGTTAATGTTAAATATTATATATGTTAAACTTGTTTTTGCCTACCTAATCTAGAATTTTCTTTTAAAAATGGAGCTAAATCTAATAAATCCTCCTCCTTTTCTTCAGCTGTTGGGAGTTTATCTATATAATCATGATGTACATATATGTGACAAGTGGTACAAGCAAGAGATGCTTCGCAAGCACCTTCCATTTCAATTCCATATCTATGGGCTAAATACAGTACATTATCTCCCACTTTCCCTTTTATAGGTATTCTTTTTCCCATTTTATCAATAAAAGTAACATTAACACTATAAGATTTAAAAAATCATATTAGTTAAGACCTAACACAATAAAATCTTTATTTTTTCATTTTTATATGACAGAATTATAATATTTATATATAAGGAATGTATATGTAATTTTACCTACATATCAGCTTCAGATTTTGGGTCTTGCATTTCATATTCACCATGGAAAGAATCTGAAAAATATCCATTAATCAGATAAAATAACCTATTTTTAGGTGATTAAAATATATACTTTAAACATTAAGATTATTTGTAGCAAATAATATTTATATATATATGATTAATAAAATTATAGTTACATTCTGACGTATGAATATTGAATTTTGATATTGTTATTATCTGATTCCTTGGTGAAAATGATCTTTTTATTAGATTTTTCCATGCTGAAAGCTTCAGAAGAAGTGTCATTTTTATATAACTTTAATTCTACGTTTTTAAACACTGTTGTGATAGTACCATGCACATTTTACAAACAAAATACTTTTATTTCATTGATCATAGAAAAGAAAGATCGAAAACTTGTAGTAAAAACCATAAAGATATTGCAAACGTCAGTGTTTAATAAGTACACACTATTGTTTTATATTATTACTAGTAAATTCAAAGAAATTAATTTTTTCTTAGCTTATATATAGAACTAAATTAATTTTTCAAGTGGAATTTGATTTTGAGTTGAATTTTGCTTTAGTGGTCTAAAAATTATAGATCTTTTTATTTGCAATTTTGTAGTTTTCGACGTGTAGAATTTGAAAATGTAAGTTTTAAGTTGCGGAATCTACTAGTTCAAAAATCGCGACTATGTCAAACTGAGAATTTTTAGGGTATTTTGTTATGATAACGCCATATTGGTTTCTATCCATGTTTAATCCAATGAGTGGATCGCATAGTTAACATCTGATTGGACCGCATAAATGAGCATTCTCATGCTCTCGATTTTCGCTTATCTTATTCAAAAATGTATCTTTGGATCATTCTCATCAACGATACCATTATATTAATGTTGTTTATAAAAATTTGCGATCAGCAAACTAAGCCTCATCCAATCCTTAACTGGCCGCGAATTCGATTTTGTTTTTTGAATATGCAAACTCTCGGAAGCGGTAGTTAAAGTCACTAAAAATTAGTTTGTACTAACGTAAGGAGATTGGAAAATAAGTTCTAGACGAAACCAAAATCAAACTCATTTACCTATACATTTTACACTGTAATTGATTCTTTTATATACGTATCTTTTTGCAATCAACCAGGTAACACCAATATACAGAACATATGCAGCTAAACACATTTGACTTACTGCGTCAAAATAACCGCCACTCGCATGCAGTCAGTAACTCCACGGACTCTACTTATTGGACGAATCATGGATAGAAACCAATGTGCTGTCAACCTAACCTATAAAATACCCTATAAAGACTCTGTTTTACATAGTCATAACTTTTAAATTAGTGGATGCCGCGCCTTAAAAATTGCAATTTAGTATTCTATACATTAAAAACCAGAAGATTGTAAATAAAAAGGTCAACAACTTTCAGATCCCTAAAGTAAAGTTCAGGCTGATTTTGTAATTTGTCATTGAAAGATGAGATATTTAAAAAGTACTTGTGCATATAGAGTAAAATGTATTTGGAAAGTTGGTATCACTTCGCGCACATGCTTTTTGTAGTAGTGCATATTTCAATGAACTTATGTGCGATAAATACTACTCTAGATCCTGATACTATCAAAGTATGAAAGTATACAGTTCGAATTATTACACCTTTTGTGTATTTTAACTTTATTATTGTATTATTAGTTTTTTGTAAGTGCTTTAAGAACCTAGAAAATTGCTAGCGATGCAATGTATCAAGTTTTCATTAGTGGATACCGTTTGGCCGAAGTGTCACACGGCAAGCCTTATTATGTTTACTGTATTGAGGTTCTGGAGTCCGAAAGTGGTACCCGATACTTTATTGAGAGAAGATACAGCGAATTTAATGCGCTACATCGCACGGTATGTTATTTCATTGTTTCATATCAAAGTCTTAATATTTGTATCAAAATGATGTTTTTGATTATGCAAATAAATATATCACCGATAAATATCTAAGTATATAATATGCAAATAGAGTCACATTGTTCGTTTTCTCTCTCTTTAACATCAATATTTTTAATTATTCTTCTTAATTTCAATTTTAATTCTTTTCCGTTCTTTAAATGAAACAATAATACATATGAATATCTTTGGAGATCGTGTTGGTATTCCTTTTATGTATAATAAGTATCGTCGTAGAATTGTAAGTAGTTAAACTTTCTATCTTCGTTATGATTCTCATGTTGCGATGCAAGAAAGAGAGAAACATATGTATCTTATCCATGCCTAGAATATTTTCTGCTTCGCATGTACAAGGATAGCGATTTCTTTATGAAGCTTTCTTTCTCCATTCAATTTCGTTGGCATGAATAAGTTAGACCAGTATCCACGAGGATGTACGTTACTACAAAATATTAAATAATATGTACGCATCACATAATACCGTATATGCTTATATTTATATCATGAATTATGTTTGATGCATTGACGCTGTTTTTATTGCGAGAATACTTACTACGTGATAATATTTATGTTGTGACTTCTTTCAATTCAGTTAATTTAGTTCTTAATATGACGCATATGTAATTTAGGGAATAAAGTAAAATTGAATTTGTCCTCATCATATTCGGTATAATATTCTCTCGATAATGTACTATTAGTCATATTAATAACTTGTTTTATCAGCGTTTTAGCGATATACGATGTATTAACTAACTATATTGTCAAACTCCTACGTATACGCAGTTAGTATTTTCGAGCTTTTTTAGAGCGTAACTGGATTGCGTGAAAGTTGCATGCGGAATAAAGTTAGTGGTAAAAATATCTAATACGTGTGTGCAGTTATTTATTTTCAATCATGTTTCAAATCGTAAGTTACATCTACATGAAGAATTTACAGTGTTTCAAGTTCTTTTTATACATTCAAATAATGTATAAATTTTTATTTGTGTATAATCATTTAAAAAGTAGCAGTTTCACTTGCGCTATTGTTATTTATCGTTATTTTACGTATTTTTACTAATTATCTATAATTTACGCAAAATCAAACGTATGCGTATAAATGCATACAAATTAATAACATACCGACTGTCCAATATACTTTATGCTTTTCATGTTTAACTCTTCAAAGTTCTACTAAACTTTATTTCTCAAAATATTTAAATTTTATCCTTCTGCTACAGTACTTCCCAAATTTTAATATATCGGTATCATTATCGTATATGGAGTTTATTCGCATTTGTTTGATTATAGCTGAAGAAAGAAAACGCGGATGTTGCTCCGTTTCCGCCGAAGAAGGTAAGAAATTCCCAACCGAAGGTGCTTGAGCAAAGGCGAGCAGCATTGGAACTGTACATCCAGAAAATGTTAAGGCTCTCAGCCACCAAGCAACAGGTTCTCAATTTTCTGGGTATAGAAAGTCCAACACCCGGTGTGCCGTATAAAAAGTATGTACTCATGCAAGAGAATTTATAAGACTCGTTAACTTTGTGAAATATTATATCATATTAGGTATTGTCTTCGTTATTTTGTTACTTTATTTTCGGATCACGTTATTAGATGATTTTATAAGTAATATGGTTTTTCCAATATGTGTAATTATTAGATTGTGAATGTAATAAACTTGGTTCTAAATATAGAAATGTATTTGATCCTTACAAGAGTTTAACCATGTATTAGTACATTCCGCGACAAAACGATATCACACCCTCTAAATTTAATGTTTCTGCAACTTTTACATAATAATAAATGCATCCAATTTTAATACTCAATAATTTTTGGTGCGTCATACAGTCTGTTACTATAGAAAGTTGTACAGCAGATTCTTATTATCCAATTTATATAACAAACGTATTTTTCAATATATTTTTTTTCTTTTCTAAAATTGTATGCCATTTCGAAAATCTCATTGCATCGTTGGAAATATTTTTCTGCTTCAGTACGTACAAGGATACGGAGGGAGAACAATACGTCGACACCAGTGCTCTTGGCCATCAACCTGTGCTAACTTTCCATTGTGATCCATATGTTCAGTCGAACATTACATCGAACAGTCTTCCAGATATCGTTATCAGCGGAGTCCTTTTAGGTGTATACAAGTCCTGAGAAGCTTATCCTAAGCTTCAGCTTGTTACAATATCTTTTACTAAAAGCATAGAAAGGACTACACACGCTTCGTGAAAAGCTGCAGCTCTATATTATTATAATTCGGATGAAAATTAGGAAGGCGGTTTTTGCTCGTTCCTCCTTATCTCGCCAGAGATAAAAATAAAGCGTTTCCATCTTGTATATATATATACTAGCGCTTCGTTGTCAGGATACGCGACAATGTGTAATCTCTTTCGAAATTCGATTAACGAAAAACGTAAGAGAGAGAGAAAATAGAGCTTGCATGTGACGCGATTGCGTTTGTACAATACTAATGTAAAAAGACCGGATTTAAAAATAAGGATTTTATACACAACTATGTAATTAAGGGATTTCACAGAAGAAATATATGCTTTGATATATTTGAATCATCGTCTTGTTTATTTCATCTCATTATTTTCAGAGTTTACATTACTTGTGACATTCATCTTAATTCTATTTAACTTTATCGTACTGGATATCTGGATTGTAAATGTAAATGTAACTCATAAGCGGATCTCTTGCGGTATTCTTTATTCGCATTAATTCGTTTACTACCGTTTACAGTAGATATCACGGACACTCGATAAAAATCCATCGTCGATATACCCGCTAGGTCATTGCTAGATGTATCACGATGGCATTTCCTTCGCGTCGGGGACACAGCGTTTTTCTTTTCCCTACGAGATGTTTGGCTTCGAGCAACGATTAATGTCGAACGATTTTACAAATATTACCGTGAAAAAAGTACAGGTTTCTTACTGTTTCCAGATAACGATATGCGCTTCTCTTTTTCCCCCTTTATCAATTTTCTTTTTTGTTGTTGCTATTGGTGATAGGCGATTACGCGATAGATTAGCGAGTGATTCATCTAGCGTCTGGTTGATAGAATTATAGCCTCGAGTTTAATTTGTTATTATCATGAAATCGGACCTATCGATTCCCTATCCTTAAATTTCTTCCTGTCGAACGCTAAAGAAGAGTAGACAGACGGGCAGAAGCATGAAACGGGTGAAAACGGTGAATTCAAGCGATGTAATTTGTTTGGTCCACTGGATCGGGCGTGTTTGCGTTGCACTCGACGCGCAGTATTCTCATTCTCGATGTATGTACTCGGGCCTTTGCTGAAAAATAGGAAATCTCTGTTTCTTTCGGTTTCGCGGTCGCGAGATTTCTTTCTCGCGTTCTGTTTTTTTAGAAAAACTTGGAAAAATGAGTAAACACCGCAAACCGGAGACGCTGTGACAACGGTAGTAACCATGTATGTATGTATGTGTGTATGTATGTATATTGGCGATAGTAGGACCTTGCTTCGTATGTACAATCATACAACGTTTTTATGTTGTTACAATTATTACGTTATGATAATAAACTGAACTTCCCAAAAGGTAAACGCCTCGTTTTTCTTCTTTTTTTTTTATATCAAATGTACCGCATTAAATGTGTATGCAATTATATACAAGCTCCTCAGTCTTGTGCGAAGTGTTAGACGATTTTAGGTTCTAGCACTTCCGCCTCGATGAAAACTAATCATGACGAATATTATATTACTTCTCGAATCATTTCTTTTTCTGTCAAACGTTTCGTTTCTTTTCTTTCCTCTTGTTTCGATCGTTTTTCCGTTCGTATTTTCTCGCTATCTCGTTATACGTAATCGTAGTTACCGTATAACGAGCAAACCAGTCGAAAGACGATTCTTTTTCCATTTTTTATAATATGACCTGTGCTTTCGTCACGAACTGGCGGGATATACAAAATTGATCGTTGAACAGCTTATAATGTTAAACGTTACATCGTAATTTAGAAGTTTATTGCCCGTGCGTGGCAGTTTGTTTCATTGAACTTTCAATCGATCCTCATTTTATCGGTCGATCTCGATTACATTCGTTTTCTTATATATCTTTCTATGATTCGAAACGAAACGAAGGGAAAATCTAAACGATAGGTACACGTGTATTTATTCGCTAACTATAAAAGAATTATAAAGAAAATAGAAAAAAGATGCAGATCTCTTTTCAAAATAAGCAAATACAATCCCTTTATGACTTTCGAGGGGCGTGATTTTTATTATTACCAGTACCAATAATGCATCTCTAACATCTAATGAATTACTTATATCATACAAGTCTCAAGGTGTAACTTAGAGAAAAATGGAGCTGTTGGTCGCCATTGAATCGCGGACAGTATAGGTCAACGCATCATTTTACAAGGCAATGTACTCTCAAAACGATATGGTAAAATCATTTCTGTCGTTCATGGATAAAACTTAATAAAAAAAAAAGAAAAAAAGAAAAGAAAACAGTAGCATTAAACGGTAGTAAATAATACTAATGGTAATATGTCAAAGGAGCCGTTATTATCATTCCTATACGTATATACATATACGTAATACTTATGATTTTTCCAAATGAAATGAGTATTATTGTACAAATCAGAAATTTCATATGCCGTTCCATATGCATACAACTTGCACGCGTGTTTGGATGACGTACAACGTTAACCCTTTATCTGATCATGTCACTTTTAAGCAGCGGTCTTCTTACACCTATATATCTTTCTGGCTGCTTTATTTCGTCGTATCGTTGTATGTACTATACGTACGTACATACCGCTGCTCGAATTTTTCCATTAATCAAATAAAGGATTAAATGTAGATCATTGTTTCTGGGCGCAACAACAGACGTACTTTGAGCAACCAACCGTTCTTAATGATTCGTTCACGCGTCGACTGTTTTATTAACGTTTCTTATCGACACTTGGACGATGACTTCAATAAATAATAAATGCAACGCCCTGAAATGAATACATTTTGAGGGTATTACACGTGATGAGAATGAATAATCGTATTATCTGATCTAAACTATTCAAATATTTAAACTATCGTTACTAATACTCAAAGAATCGCCTATTGCTTTCAGAATTCGAAGTGACCGTAATTTTAACGTCACTCGCAACTTTTCTCCGCTTTTATTCGACAGTGAACGCGCGAACGAAAAGTTCTCGATGGTTTTATAAACCAGTAGAGAACGATATCAGCGATGTTTGCATAGTGTAGCTGAAGAACAGCGCGGTTGGATGACTCGTTTTATGTGCCTTTATCGATTACTTCTACGTATATGCCATCGTCTACGTCAACGTGATTCCAGCTACACTCTAACTAATATTAATTAGGGCTACGATACTATGTACAGAAAACGCATTGCATTGGCACAGCAAACATGTGTGCCTGGACTGCCATCCATCGTTTCGACGCATAGCGTACACCCGTGTACTTAGCTACTCATTCGTCATGCTCTCGTATCTTATCATAGCGAAATAATCGTGACGTATACATTAAAGATTTTTCCATTCTACTGTAATATTTCCTATCGATTTTCTATTCGAACAATACTTTTTTTTTTTCATTCAATTTTATCTTTAGTCCAATGAGAATATCTCTGCCCAACTTCTACAGCTTACTACACTCGCTATGTTTCGTTTAAAGGTAGTAAGTTATGTTACTGACATCTTTAGCAAAATATTATAGTTTACCATTTTTTTTTTCGGGCCAAAGAAACATTTTCTATATTTTTTTTTTTTTTTGCAGTCACTGCTATTTTCTATAGTTGGGCAGATCCGTTTGTACTATACGATACGATTATTTTCGAAATTATATTCGAGCGGTAGTATTTTGGTTTATTTACGAGTCTTTCGCAAAGATACAATCGTTTGATTAATATTTTTTACAGAACGTAAAACTAAATAAAAAAAAAAAAAAAAAAAAAAAAACGGCGTCAGCATTCCATGCATATGGTAAAATCAACTGATCGGTGTTTCCCGGCACCGATCTTCAACGTTCTCCGTGATTAATTATAAAATACAGTAGATTGCGGTGAGATTAGATAGTTTCTAGTACAAACGGTTCACTTATCAAGCATCGTTCTCTATATATATTTATGATATGAAGTTAACCAAGGTCTATGCATTTATCGTGTACGTGTTAGTAATTTCTAAAGTCTGAACGAAACAACTAAGTGCGAGTTTTTATTGTTACAATAATTGATGAAAGAGAATATTTCATTTGTAACTATTTAAAAATGACGTTGTGTCGATGAATTATTGTTGTCAAAATGGATAGCTTAATGGGTATATGTTTGTCGTGATAATGGTTCTACGACAGATATCTGCCAATGTTGACGATGTTACAAAATGAACGTTGCAAAGAATAGATTACAGAGAGTTTAACCGATCCACGTAATTACAAAGACATATCAACTAATATTTTTAACCAATAATTACCTCGTTTATCGAGTTTGACCAATCATTTTGATAAAACATTTCAAGCGGATTATCATAATTGAAAATATCAATTGTAAAGCCTGACAAGCCTACGTTATGACTTAAGATTTAAGCTTTTAAGAATTACGTATATCTTTTTGTCTCTTTTAATGATGAATTAACGACGAATTATATAATTTTGATGATATAGGATTATCGGAGATCGGAGAAAGCTTGTGGGAACATAAATGTCGGATTATCCGAGAAATTCATCGATTCAGTCGATTTTCGATATATCATTCGTAGCTTCTGTGAATAATATCGAAGGTATTTAAGAAATATGATTTACGTTCGTACAAAAGTGCCTTTTGAATTAATCTTTATTATTTGTTCTAAATCTTACTGCACGTTTAGTAGTTTTAATTAATTGCAAGGCATAGTATCGATACTATGTCTAGTCTCGATACTAGATCGATAGTATCCTGGACTCCCAATGGATCGTTCTTCCAACGACCATCTTCGTCATTCATTTACAGAATATTTTTATCCAAGTCATTGTGTAATATCAAATGAAAGGGGATAGTTACAGCATACGGAACGAGGCTACGCGATATAAAAAATAAAGGAAATGCTACTTTCACGCACGTTATTCGAATCTACAATAATACTTTGTAAAGGAACAGGCGATCATTAACGAACGAACGGTAGAACTTGTCCGGCTTTACGAGGAGTTAACAATTATCGAACTTTCTATAATAAACGCAAAACATGATAGACTCAAACTGACATGATTCTAAATTCGCCAATCGTTGCGAGTTTTCATTGATTAATCTCCGGAAAAACCCACACCCGATGACCTTAACCTTGACACACGACACCAAGCTCACTCTCCTCAGTAACCTTGCACAGGTTTAAGCCACCGATCATTGGTTATTAAAAAACTATTAGCGAAGAAAAATTGGAAAACCTACCGTAATTTTCTTAGAAATCTGAACTTTTTCGCACCAAGTGCTTTTATATTAGTTATTTATGTTAGTATTGAAATCCACCGCAAAAGAAACTAGGGTCTAACCTAACCTAATTCCACATTTTCTGAACGTTAGACAAGACACATACGTCGTGGGTACAAACTTGGTATATTTATATTATTCGCGTTTGTTTATATGCAAAAATGCGACAAATATTTCGCAAATATTTCCGTACTTGGTATGGCAAAGTTTAGATTTCTGGGAAGATTACGGTACGTTTTTCAATCAGAAAGGTGATCGTGGTAACATACGTCAAGCTCAAAGTTATCAGACGTGAATACTTTTTCGGAAGTTCGTTTGCTGCTTATCAATTGATTGGCAGTCCTGGCTTCTACTTGGAATGTTGTATTTACTTTACCTAATTAATGCGATCGTTATTACCTTCTAACCTAGCGCTAGCGCGTGACGTGTTTCTGGCTTAACAATATGCGTCGGTAAATTTTCGGTGAAGATTTCTTTCGTCGGATGAACGTCGCGTCGATTCGACTTTCAAATGTACCGGGAGGGAAAGAATCGCGGGAGCGTCTAAGAACTATGCAGAGAGAAAACGTTCCCGGTTCACTGGAATAACTCGAATACGTCCAAATTATTCGAATCGTTTGAATACTTGACCCATTGCGCGAGATATCGCGGAATCCTTCGAAACTTTCCAACTATGGCAAGACCGATTTTCTGAGTAAAACGGTCGACTCTCCCCTTACGAATTCGTTTGCCACCCGCAAAATGGATTTCTTCCGTCGATCCCTGGCGCAAACCGTGCGGAAGATTAGCATCAGGTTAACGTCGTTCGAGAATCGGTTTCTGCCTTGTGAATTCGATTTTTCGTTGAGTCAATATTGAAATGTTTGTCGCTGTGTGTGCTGATTGTTAATTCGTGACAAAGGGAAACGTTGGTTAGCTAGATTTTTGAAACGTAGATAATAGAAAGCGACAATCGTGTATGTAAACGTTCGGATCAATGTTTGTAACGAATCGACTTGTACGTTCTTCCGTGTAAGAGTTTTCGAATTTTTATGTCGCAATCTCGTTTTTGTTTCAGCGTGAAAATTCGTATGTAAATCTCTTCGAATATATTCCTACATCGAAAGTTTCATTTTCGTCAAATTAAATAGCTTTATGTTAAAAACAGCGATTCACTTCTATAAAACTGCGCGTAATAAATCGTACAAATACCATTTTCGCGTCGCACGTGACTCTTGGCGCGTTTTTATGATCAGTTTCGTATTCTTTTTCCTCGACGTAAAAAATAATCTTATCGTTACGATCACTCGATTCAAAGTGAACTCGAATATAATGTATAAACGATGAAATGCACATGCTCGGAAATAGGGCTAGCGTGCAAGCGTTTCTGTCTTAAAAATTAAATGAGAGAAATAATAAAAGTAAAAGAAAAACGGGTAGGAAAACATGATCGAGCAAAATCTAGTGTTCCCCTAACAGGGTAAATCTCGTTCTAAGTTTAGCGCGATCAAGTCAATTTTAAACGGAGTAATAATATGTACAATCGTCCTTACAATAACTAATCACGTAAACTCTAATAAACCGCTTTGTATACATGTACATCCATAATATTTTATACATATATATATACATATGTGTATATATATATATATCTATATACATATGTATATATACATATATTTATATGCCTCCTCGATTCCTCTAATTTAGAAATATTATAGCATATAACAATCCGCCAATATGACTTATATAAAAATTATATACATATATAACTTTCAATTTTATATATATATATAATTTCTCATCTCGACACAAGGTACCTAAGTTGGATGTGTTTTTTTTTTTCTGTATAATATAAACATCATATTTCGTAAAATATTTTTTTTGCCGAACACTCAATTGTTAGTCGTTCTTCGCGAAGTCGAACATTAACGAGATCATCGTGGGTGCTCGGCGGAATTTTAATTAAAAAAGATCGCGGGCTTTCATAAAGACCGTCGAAAAAAGTGTGTAATTAGCTGCCTTTCTCGTTTAACGCGATTTTTTTTTCTCATTCGTATAGTATATTTTATCTATGCGGATTAAAAAAAAAAAATATATGAATATATATATATATTTTTTTTTTGTATATACGTGTATATACATATACATATACACACACATGCACACATATATGTATACACTCGTATATGTATGTATATATGTATATGTGTGTGTATACATATATAGACATATGCAATAATGGAAATGCGATGTTTACATATACATGTATCAAAGATTCATGCGGCACACGCGTATACATGTATACGTAAACAATATTAATGCGTACCACTGCTGTCCGCGTGACGAGTAGCGTAGCGAATGAATGTTCTCGACCTTGCTTCTAAATGATTTCAACGATAAAAAACAATTTCTACTTATTATGTACACGACTTTCTTCTTTCTTCCAGCACGCAACTTCAGACCATTCTCTACGTTGCTCCTTCATTGTATTCAGACCGTGTCTCTCTATTAATGGCCGTTTCAATACGCGTATGTTATAATCTCTATCTAGCATGTGTGTTTGCGTTAAGCTTCCTCATTATTCGAATCGATCGTTTATTATTTCTTCTTTTCCGTGCTATTATTGGTAACGCTCAGTGACAATCAGTGAAAATCGATGTATCTACTTAGAACTCGTCTTACCGTTTCCTTTACTGTTCGAAGCATATCAGAATCAGCGTGGCAGTGTTGGTTCATTAGAGCAGCCGGACGTTTGCCCATTGATATTAAAATCGACGATGAAAAGAGCAGAGCTTACATGTATCCTCTTAACAACATCTGTCAAACGAAAGACGATGGTCTCTAACGATTTTCCAACCGTCCTAAAAGTCCATGAGTTTCTAAAACATCTCGAATATCCGCTTTTCCTGGCGTCTAAAAGCACGGCTAAAGCTAATTTTCGCAATCGTTCCATCTTTCTATACCGACACGCTAATTTCACGAAGAACTAGAAAATCGAATCGCTCTACTTTTGCGATATCACGGTTACGTTTCTTGACTTTCTATATTCAGATTCCTCCTTTGTTCTCTTTCCATCTTACTCGATATCTGGGACAAACGCTAGCCGCAGTTTGTTACAGGCGCTCTATCCGCCCTTAAGCTGTAAAGGAAATATGCCCAGTGTTCGCTATTGTGCGCTAGTAAGACCGATTTACGCCATTGTCAAAGACATCTTGCCAAACACGCCAAGACTCCCCTTCTTCTTTCAAGTTTCCTCTCCTCCCGAGCTTTCTTCGAGGATACTTTGTCGTAGAGAACTGTCGTACACGCTACCAAGTTTTCGCTAAGGTGTCGGATAACACGCAGTACCGGCTCTAAGGAATACATACCAGCTGAAGCGAATCGCGCGAATGCGTTTATCTGAACCTTTGTCGCGTCCTCCTCTTCATTGATTTTATTATATTATATACTGATTGATCTTGGCGAAAGGAATTCACCGGAACTTTTCCTCCAGTTTCTAGCTTCTTGCAACATTTTTCCACAAAATCAAATCGTTTGGAGAAACGATTAAATTCATTTAAAACTATATCTCTATATACCGCACGATAGAATCTTTATTATCCGAATTTTTATATCTTGAACATTTTATTATTTGATCGTCTCTTCTACGAAAATGTACTTTGCTCTGCTTTAAATTTGATTAGGGTACAGTATAGCGTAGCATAGCATAATAGTACGTATATACACAATTAAAATAAGTTGAAAAACGATCTCTTTTTTAAGACGGTTTCCTTTCTCTAAATACCTTTCTTAATTAAACTAATACTTCTACCAACGGCGAAAAATAAAACGCGAGAGATCATTCTTCTTAATGTTTCACCTAACACTGGAAGAAGAATACCGAATTTAGAAGAAACTCAAATGAAAATTCTGAAATATCTGTGCGATGAAATTACCGATAAAGGAAGATAGAAACTTTCGTATTACATTTTTCTACTTACGTTATAAATATTCCTGTGTATTTTTTCTAAAACGTATAAAAACTATTAGCAGTTCGGGTATCGAAAGTTCTATCTTTCATTTCCACATTTATAAAACTTAAAACCATCTTGACCTCACGGAGGTATCCTGCAGTCAAATAAAGTCATCGATAATCGGATTCGAGCGATTCATTCGCAACGTAGTATCACTTCGTTTATCTTATAGAATAAAAATAAAGAAAAGAAAAAGATACACCTCCACACCTCGCCCGGAACACCGTTAACAGTGATAAATTGATTCGTAACACGTCCCAGCCAAAAATACATAACTTCTCGAAGGCGCCACAACGCGGTAAATGTTTCTTCCTTATTACTTTTCATTTTAATAACCATACACGTGCTTCAACACCACGATTCTCTCTTGCTAATAACCAATATACTCACAGCACGGCAATAAGTGCACAACAATACTTTGAATAAGTCTTACATAAGTCTCTCTCTCTCTTTCTCTCTCTCTCTTTCGCTCTCGCGCGCTCGCTCTCTCTTTCTCTCTCTTTTCATCTTTACCAACTTATCATTGTCCTCTTCCACTATCGAATATTTATTTTTAAACGAAACGCATAAATGAGGCACTTGCCCGAATCTATACCGGCCGCATTCTCCCGTTCCTGTTTTATAAATCAGAAATTTGCCAACAATTAATATACGGAAGGCACGCCTCGTCTCGTGCGAATGCTTGGAACGTCGTTCCATGGGACCACGTTTCTCAAACTTTCACCCTTTCCGGTTGTCTCTTTGAATATTTTCTCTCTCTACGTTTCAACTGTTGGAACTATCTCCAACTTTGTCTCGAGGATCGTGAACAAAGTGAAACTGATAGACATTGCGCAGCAAGCAACTTTTTCTTCGTGTAAAACGAGTAGTTTGTCTTTTTTGGCGAGTTTTTGTCTACCGGGATTTTCTTGGTTGCTTGTCAACGGTCAAGGGGCCATGGGGGCCAAAGTTCGTAGAAGGTAGTTTGAGAAACGAGGATCCAAGTGCTGGACGCTTCGTCTTCGTCCTTAAATCACCGTTCTTAGGTTCTAAGCACCTAAGCAGGCCACTGCTACGAACACAGTCTCTCCTCTGATCGTATCACATTACACAGCTACGAGTCGATCCTTTGTCCCATCGTCGTTGTTGCATGGTTATATTCCTTTTTGTGTGGCCTTTCATTTCCCATATCCTTCCATTGCCGTACTGGTGAGAAACGGAAAGGAAGAATTCGAAAATCGATCGAATTCCGTACAAAAATTAGCTCAAGGTGTGGTTGGAGCGTCCGATACACGATGTCGCGCTTAAAGACATCGGAAAGAGCCTGAAGTGATATACCTTAAAAAAATATTTTCAAAGTCCGCGTGTCTCTGTTCTCGCGATACATCTCAGACGATATGACACGTGACACCGGAAGTGGTCTTGCAACGTACACGGTCGCTCTGTACACGATCATGAACGACGACAAAAAAGAAATACGTACATATCTCGAGTACACGTTCTCGAGGTATCTCAGGTAACGGCGACACTAAGTATGCATATAACATCGTGGTCTTCTTTCGTAGACTCGTTCTTCGTATAAGAACGCATACGGATCAAGATGTTTTCGTGATCACGAAGAATAGTTGCAATAGGAAACGCAAGAGCGATCGTGGAGGAAGAGAACTAACTAAACCGTTCCGAAGCTAATCCGCTCGGTCTTTCGGTACGCGTTTCTCCTTCCGATCGAAATCTTTTTTCTCTCGTTCGATCGCGGGACAACGGTGTTCTCCGAGAGTCGTCTTACGTTTCATCACGGGTTATCCAACTCTGTATTCTTCGTTTGAATCCGAAAGGAGACAACTTGCGTCACTTGCGCGCCGTTTCGTACGTCAATCCACGGCGGAAGAACATTGAGCTCGCACCGACGCGTTTCTTTCGACAACTCGAGCTCCTGAACAAACGACTCTCTCCGTCGGCCATCGATCGTGATCTGGGTGGTGGGCTTCGTCTGGCGTCGTACTGATTCCCCACGTACATCATCATATCGTTAAAGTTCGGCAGGAACTGTGGATTAAACAGTGACAAGATTCTTTCGTTGAGTTCCCTGGGATCGCGAGTGGGTACCATATAATGATCGCGCGTGCTCGATTCGTTGCCGCGATTTAAATCGCTGATTATTCGTTGATGTCCCTGGCAGAGACCATCGAGACTGTTCGCGCTGCTGCTGCTGCTACTGCTGTTGTAATCCTGAAGCCTGTTCACCGATTCCGTTAACGTTGTCTCCGTATACTCTCGCGCGGCGAACTGGTGGTCGTATCTTCTGTCGTAATCGGTCACCTTCGACATCGATCGTGAATCGTAAGGCACCCCCCTGTGGGTGGCAAGGAACTCGAGCGATCTCTCCTCATTGGCCACGCCTTCATAGGCGTCCTCGTCACGTCTGGCCAGATGGTCAAGCAGGGAACCGGCGGTGACACGTGCCAACCGATTCTCCTCGTCGACGTTATCCAGATGATCGTCGTTGTCGTCGTCGTCGTTGTCGTCGTCGTCGTCATCGTCGTCGTTGCGATCGTCTGATTCCGCGAGATCGGAGGAAGAGGAGGAAGAAGAAGAGCCGGAACCCGTGGGGTCCTGCGGCAAGCCTCAGACGGCCCTGTGTCGTCTTCTATATCATATGTACGTCTTCTTCACTTTCTGCACCGGCTTGTTCTCCGCCGACGAGTTGGCGTTCTTGCCATTTGGATTCTTAGGTGGTACGTTCAGCACCAAGTTGATCGACTTGTTGTTGAAACCCGGAGATTCCGAACTTTCCGTCAATCGGTTCAGTTGTTGTCGTTGCTCCGACGGTTCCGGGTAAGGGGCACTGCGTAGCCTCTGGGAGAACCAGAAACCAGAAGCGAATCCGGCTACCAGCGAGAAGAAGCAGGTTCCTATCAGGGCACCGGTCAGAGTCTGAGCGGAGTACACCACCGGTGTTGCGATCACGTCTGCAATGAAAACTGAATCAGTATCGGAGGGGACTGGATAGCACGATTTATCGTCTCTTGATGGAAAGACGGGCTTTTTCATGGACATTGTTCGCCGGAAGAAGAAATCGTAGAAGAGGAACGGAAAGGAAACAGATTTATTCGGCGAGGAACGCGGCACGTGTTTTTCGTTGCACGGGGTCTTTTGTAACCGATGATACGATTGGATTCTACGTGAAGAAGAAGGTAACTAAAGAACAGAGATCCTAAGGAAAAATTCGAAATATTTAGTACGCGGCTTCGTTTTCAATTTTTAGCGCGTGTTTTCCTTTTCCGACAATCCAAGCAGTTTATCGTACGATAAACTTCCGTAACGGAGAAAATGTTCCTAATTCGTTTTACAAAGAAATTTCTCATCCTTTTGCACCTAATAAATATTTCAAATCGCTGTTTTCACAAACGAAGCCTTGTACGTAAACACCTTGTTCGCACTTTCTAATAAATTCCTCTTTTCTCCAATTATACCAGCAATTACAAATTTCTGACAACAGCGATAAATGGAGTAGCTCGACTCGTGTCAGCCTTTCGTTACCATAACGTACGATCTCCGATCGTGTTGCGTCAAAGTAGCAACGAAAGAATCGATTGCTTCGTTCGCACATCGACGAACACCACGAAATCAGCGTGTCATAAAGTTTCTGTCAGAACAAAGTATTCGATCACCCAACAGCGACGATGTAGATATTACACGTTCATCCGAATCTCCGTGAATTTCACGTATTAGACGTCCAAGTGTGAGATCGATTGATCTCATGCTTGCGATCTTGAAAAACGTGTCCGAGCGTTTTGCATTGGTCGAAAAACGCGATTCTATCTAGCGTGGCAACAACCGATCGTTCTATTCTCGGCTTGGACAGTATTTAGCGATCGCCCGTTGCGTTCACCGTTACATTTAGCACGAAGAAATCGAATCATGAAATTGGATCATCGGCTGGAGGGGATCGCGATGTTAACAACCATCTTGGATGCAATTCTCTTGGCAGAAACACAATTTCATGGTTCGAGTCTCGTTCGTTGCGGTGGATGCCAGGCAGGATCATGTCCACGAGTTTTTCCACGCGTTTCTTTTCCTCTAGTTGGCTGCACTTTTAATAAAACCAGGTAGCAGGGACGCGAGTGGTCGGTGCAACTAGTTACAAACAACAGGGTGAGTACGGTGCACAAAGTTAGGACACACTGTATACGTGAAACATATACATATAGACGAGGAGAGCCGCAACATTGTAACGAATGACGAATGAGAGAGAGCTAGCTTCAACTATCTGTACGTGTACAATGAAAAATGGCTACTAAAGTTGTATGTTTACGCGTTGACTATATACAAGGAGTTCGAGTTTTTCTGTTGATCAAATTTTATAAGTATATTCTGTTGATATAAGTAAGAAATAAATGTTATACAAACATATGTAGTTTGAAGCTTTATTAAAAAGTTACGTCAAAAATACCAGACGCTAAGAGGACGATAATGGACTTGCCGTTACTACCATACAAAGTAAGAATCGACAAAAAGCATCTGCGGTTTTCCTATCGGAAAACAAAATCAAATAATTTGTACATTATCGATGTTCTAAAAGCAGTGCCAATAGAGTTGATATCGTTCCTTATACAACATTTCTCTACTTATATACAAAATCCTCTACTTGAAAGTTGAAATGTTGAAAATACAACATTTTTATTTTCATCATTTGTAGCAGAGTATACGTATAAAATTTGACTATTCAAAACTGCATATCCGTTAGGTTGTTGCAAAAGTTTCTTTCGTTTTATAAAGAGATGATAGATGCACAACACTTTTTGTGCTATATATTTTGTTTTATTTTATATCGTACATGATTCAGTGAAATGATATAAAACAAAAAATGTTGTGCATCTATTATTTCCTTATAAAACGAAGGAAACGTTTGAGACAGCCTAATCTCTTGTATACGTACGGATTGGTGGATGACGATGGATTGAAAGCAGGGCGTGTATGTGTGTGTATATACGTGTATGTGCGTGTATGTGTGTGTGCGTGTAATCGAGATTAATGAACAAAAGAAACGGAAAAAATGTATCGTGACACGAGGTGTGGGTGGACCATCTGGATATTGCGCAAATGATTACCTTGAGGCTCGTTAGCTCGTGGCTGCGTACGACCGTACTGATTTTCTCGATCCAGCTCGATGACGATTTCATTGTCCCGTTCATCGGGCTGCTCGCCTCGCCCGTTTTCGGGCAGAATCGCTGGTTGCACGGGCTTCACCATCTCTGAAGCAACATTTCACTGATTTGATGACGAGAGCACAGATGGCAAGTCGAGTTTAAGACAGACAAAACAAAAAGAAATGATGTTCTGAGCGTAAAGTAATGATTCGTAAGTACGTTGGTCCCTTTTTCAATAGTTGACCACGGTGGGTCGAATTGCATGCGACTGAAAAATACCAATTAACAGAGGGGACGATGCAAAGTTAAGTCTGTGATCATGATTTAACAATAAATGATGGCAACTTTGGTTTGCATCGACTTCTGCGAGATCGATCTATTAGCTGCCAATTTTTTCTTTCCTTTTTACAGATTGTGCAATACTATTCTATGCCTTTCAATGCTTTTAAACAAACTTGTTTTTTTAATGTTCTATATCGAAGTCCATTTATATACTTTATATTGGCAGATAATGGATTAATACTTTATATTGCCAGATAATGGATTAAGATTAGCGAGTGTGTAGTTGATTAATACGAATAACCGAAACCATTGTTATTTAACACGTTCACGCCGATGTGCATTATCTGTATGTAAGACATTCTCAACAGTGAATCGGTATACTACAAATCAACAAAATTGGTCTAATTAATCTGGAAAAAATCATAGGAAGGGAATAAGACGATCAAAGATTTGTCCTCGAAGCTACAAGCATACGCATAGGCGTGAACCATCAACGTTAATAATTAAAATTGTACTTGATCGGATTGTTAGTGACACGAGAACAACACGTTTCGCTTAGATACGATCGTGTACGAATCAGCTATTTAAAAAGGAGGCCAATATGATCTCGTAACTTTGCTGGTACTTGCCATTGAGAATGACACTCGGACATCTCGATGGTATAACGCACAACACGCGCGCATGAGCGCAATGTGGGCATACAAAGTGGTCAGGACGAGGTTGTTAAACAATGCGGCATCACGACATAGATAGAGAATAGCGGTAGTAGTATGCGAGAAGCGTAGAGTAGGTGACGGTGAAAGGATTAAAGCGGTTTGCAAGAAAATAAATATAAGTAGTCGTCACGGTCAACGAACGAAAGGGGTCCATCGGAAAAGGATATGCAGCATGTGCTTTTACCGACTCCGAGGCTCGATACATGGACATACGTAATACGTTGTATTATGTTGCAGCTATTTTATCTACAATCTCAGTCTCTATTCGAAAGCTGGAATTTTAATAAGGCTGCAATTTTTATCCTTTTAACATGGCGAAGGAAGGTTCGTTATGCGTAAATAGCAAACTAAGAAGCTTCCAGGTACGATCGATTCGATAGAAACATATGGAAAGTTTGCTTCCTAGATTTTAATTTAGACGACAGAAGCAATTTACTGAGTTTTTAGTTTGTTCAAAGGAAAGTACAACGTGATGTTCATGTTAAGAAGGTTGCCGGATCGGGCTTCTACCATGGATTTTATTTCTACGCGTTCCAGGGCTTCTCTACGAAGCTTCTTTCAAAAGTCGAATTTTCTGTAGATATCGTTCACGTCTTTGGAACACTTAAAAACAATGTTCAACGCGAGTTTTTGAAACGTTGCATTTTTCTTTACAAGAGTGCACGTACCTTAAAAACCACTTAAGCTGGAAAGTTGAAGTTTCAAGCAACACCGTAAATAACTACTACCTTTATGTTTCAAGTTTAAATATATCTAACTTCTAACGTAAAAGTAGCCTGTTTTGTTTATCGTATTCTACAAGTTCTTTATATATAAAATACAAAATCTTTACATATCATCGAAGATGCAACGGTGTTTCAATTTCAATATAAAGTTGTACCCGTAAAATAAACCTTGAAGCTGTAAGGAAGAATGTTTAAAGTTAAACGATATAATTTTCGATCTTGTATCGTTATTACACATAATACTTTCTTCTTTTTACTATTTTCAGCGTTGGTATAAGTATAGCTATATTTCCAAATACGTCACGTGCAAAGCGCCTTTGAAGAACAAAGCATTCGATAATAAAGCATCAGAAATCTACGTTATAATTTTTCTTCTCTATTGAGTCGAATAAAAGTGTAAAGGAAGAATCGTCAGCGTTATGAAATAAAGCTAGAATACCAAGCTCGAACGTCGTGTGAAATTCAAACGACGAGTCATTGTAACTAACAGCTGCAGTTTTCCTTCTTCCTCCTGCGTATACACTGTGTACAGAGTTTCAAAACAGAGAAATGTCCTTTCGAAGATGATCGATTCAATCACGTCCGCGGCATATTTCCAACGTTTCACAGTCCCGAGTTCCTCTATTACGTATCGCGGTACCCAAAGTCAATTTATTTGTCCGCTAATCCTTTCAGCTTTAAAGAGATCCGTTATCGTGTCGTGACAAAGGAACGAGGACAGCGTTGCGAAAAAATCAACTTCTTATCAATTATAAAACACTTTCTATATGTTTCGAGCAACTTAGTCTACTCGTTTTCGCGTAGTTCCCATTTCGCCGCGAAATACCCGCGAAATAGCGGTAACAAATTTTTGCGCTGGACTAGCACCGCGAGATTTCTTTCCATTCTGCTCTCTGCTCGATAAAAGGTATAAAAATTCAAAGAACCGTACGTCGTACCGGTTCTCTACGATCGATGCTCGTTAGTCGGGCAACCTGCGAGCGTGATAAGATGCACAGAGGAATAAGGTCCGTAGTTAGAAATTATTCCGTGGCGAGTTTATCGAGAGCACGTCTGCACTCCGAGGAAATTATATGTGTCTCGGTGATAAGCGCAGTGTGCGCGGTTCGTTCTTGCATTTGTGGGCAAAATGTTGGCAAATCGTGGCCACGCCTCCCTCGAATCTGTTCTCCAGAGAAATCGCTCTTTCGCGTCCCTATTTAACACGCCTAGAATTCGCGATGAATTGTATTAGGTCATCCCACGAGTAACGCGATCTTTGTAACAGACCAGTCGGAAATAATGGAATATGCGTAGAAAGAGGAACAGAAACACTGAAAAATTCGCCACCACGTAGAAAGAATAACGTTTAACTTTGAATTATATTTTTATTATATTATATTATATTAACCGTCGAAATATCGAGCCTCTATATCCGTGGTTCGAAATGGAATAATCAATCAATGTTAATAATTGATCCGAGTTCTATTTTCATTTTATCGTAGCAGTTCTGAATTAAATATGGATTTACGATGTTTCACTTCGTAACCGAAATTCTCTAGTGTTCTTAACACGTTGACTGCCGCGCATGTTTCCAATGAAATCTCCTTCAGGCCACGAGTGCCGCTGTACCAAACCTACTCTGCTAGGTATTCTCACCGATATTTTAGATAACTTAAAATCTATGCCCTAATTCGTTACAATGTCGAAGAGAAAAACGGAAAACTTATTTCTTAGTGAGTCAAATAGCAGTGAAAAAGAAAGCTTTTACGAGGTTTAGAAATCAGATTTCATAGAAATAGAAATATAAATAGAATTACATATCGTTTGATTCTGATTCGGATATTGATAAGTGCAATCGTAGTGATACCGAATATCATGAAGATACTGTTGACGAGATTTTACAAGAGGTCATTGAGGAAGAAAAAAGAACCAATGATACCGAGGAAAGTACAATTCAATTTGGTGAATAGAATGAATTTAGTGGTCGGCAGAAGTCATTTCCTTTTCCCGAGACAGACGGCCGCATTAGGCAATTACCTGGCGATGTCAATCCATACGATGTGTTTGAACTGTTCGTTGATGGCGAAATAATAAACTTACTTGTATCAGAAGATTGCAAGAAGGAAGGATGTAAATATTAGAAGATTTAGAGAATTATTAGCTGGAAAATTATTAGGGTTGTCTAAAAATACAAAAAATCCTTGTCTTCGACGGAGTCAGCATAATATCGCCGTTTGGGAAAATGATTCCGGAAGAAGCATTAGACGCGCATGCAAACTATGTTATGCAGATAAAAGACGTCAAACGGACCGATCAAAGACACGAAAGAATTTAAAGAAAACAACGACTTGTCCAAATTGTCCCGACCAACCTCAGCTTTGTATAAAATGCTTCAAAGTTTTACATTCTAAATAATTTTCTTAATAAACCATTTTCGTACTACTTTTATAACGATGCAATAGTTTTATTATTTCCCGTGGAAAATCTTTTCAGATACCTACGACGATCCTTCGCAAGTAGTCAAATAAGAGTCACCCGAATACGGGTGACGCGATCCTATCAGAAACTTTGCTGTCACCCGAATATGGATGACGCGACAGTCAACGTGTTAAGAAAGGTTTCGACGAACATCGCGACGGTGTTTCACGAGAAATTTCACTGGCGGGATATCGATGCAGCGGCACTTCTCAGCGTATAATCGGCCGAGCAGCTGTAAGTATCGCAAACCAGTTGCAGCCGATTAAAATTAATCCGAGCGGTCTGAACCATTTCCGCGTGTGGATTTAAGAAACGAGAGCAGCTAGTTAGAGCAACAAGTAAGACTCGTTTGGACCGGTGATTTTCTCTCTTATTAAACTTTCACCTCGATGTAGACGTGGCAGCGGCATTCGGAGGAGCTTCTTTAACGCGCGACGTGTCCGCGCGTTACCTGCAATAATGGCGAGTACCTTTAGCCTTAAGAGGCAATTTTCTTGCAGCGTGTGCGTCTCGAGTTTCAATGGAGCCAGTCTTTCCTGCAATTTCGTCTTGTGGCTAAATCATGCGACCGATAAAAGAGTAATAGGTCAAACTAGTTGCCGAAGACAAGCCTACGCACTTTGCATCGACATGCGATCGGTTCCATAGAACGTAAGAGGATTGAAGCCACGAGAGCAATTTTAACGGTCTGTGATTAACGCGCTTTAACTCCGTACATTGCGTGATCGTGGTGAGAGTGATAGGATTTATGGGATTATTTGATTTAATTCCTAGATTTTGATAACAGGTCTAGTATTTACTCGAGACATTTGTTATTTTCTTTGTTACCGCGAAAGATTGCACCTACGATTTTCCGTGTATAAATTTCCGTGATTAATTAATCGCTACGATTACCTTGCTATCGAGATTCGTAGGTTTTATAATTTACAGGTTTTATCAGGGGAAATATTTGCACGTGTAGCACTACCGTTATAACTAGCTACGTGAATTATTATAAGTTGGAAAGCAAGATTTCCGCGATAACGGATAAGATTAGATTTCGCTCTAGTATATTTAGTATCAAGAAAATGTGAAACAACATTCATTCGTTTCAAATTTTACGTAATATTCTTAAACGGGATGATTCATGCGCAGGTAAAAGACGCTGCCTCATTGCCATAAAGCGACATATAAATACTACCTTCGATTCTACCTACGAGTCAGCCTGACACAACCTCACAGACAACAAATCATACTCGCAAACGTACTTCGAGTCTCCGTAGTAGAGGTAAAAGCAGCGTCTGATTCACTGGCTATCAATGCCGGCAGACAGGGCGAAGCTATCGAGCTACCAGCGAATTCGCCATTTTGTCACGGTGTTGTGACTCACACCGGTAATCTACACCCCGTAGAACGCGTTAAACCGAATGTCGCGTCATTTGCGGTCGTTTCTAGGCCAGTTACGGGGAAAAAGTCGATTCCATTAGCGGTCGAGCGAACCAAATAGCAAAGCGCAAAGGGTAACGCAACTTGCAGTCGCTCCGTTCGCACTGACACGAGCGAAAGCGAGACTTTCCTTCGTAGAATGCTTCTTTGTAACGTACTTGAATCTTAGACACCACAAAAGTCGATACTCTATGGACAAATGATTTAGCTTGACGCAGGTGACGAAGGTGAGCTAAGTTGTAGAAAATAATGAAACTCCGTTACGGGATGATTGCTCGTAAGATGAGAAAGTGTACGTACATCTAACTGTGCTTTCGAGACTGTAGCGGTTATTTCATGGTGAACAGCGTAAGAGGAAAGCCAGGAATTCTATGTGACGAAAACAAACGAAGATAATAAATTGGAGGAGAAAATTTGCGTTTGAGAAAACGCTATTCGATTAGCCGCAGATAAGTAATTCTGCGCTGCCGATGTTACATTCTGCTTCGCTACTTCGATAATTCTAAATCTCGTTAAAACGAAGGAAAGTTAGCACGAGAAGTCGTAGACGGTTTTACCCGTCAACGTAAACCAAGCAAACACGACATGTAACGTTACCTTCTAATCACCGCCGTGTTTCCCGTTCGATCGTACGGGAAATCGATTTTCCCCGTGACAACCGCTTCTGGCTGTGCTCATTGTGATCCTGTGATCTGGAGCACTTTTAGCAGCGGTGAACGGCCAAGTAACGCTCGTTAGGAGCGTATCGGGCGACGTAAACCGACGCATAAATTCCAATTTATCCTGCAGGCCAGACGGTACACATCTGACGCTGTTGCACACCGCGCCGTGTCGAATACCATAAATCGATTTCAGGATACATTTGCATCGGGCCGATAGCCCCGTTATCGCGTCTACGTATCTTCTAGCCCACGGTGACCAGTCGAAAGAAGCGTATTGTCAGTTCTACATCGCCTGCTACCGGTGGAATCGAGTCTGTTGCAAGTAGCTTCCAATTGAACTGTAAAGTTTGCAACGCCTCGCGAGTACTTTGAAGAAAACACACGTATTTTCAAGTAAACACGAACCTAGATAAGTTCCAGCTCTTTATAACAGTATTTTGATGTTTTTTGCTAGTTGTATTCGCGAATACGCGTAGAATTCGATTCCATCGCTAGACCGATCGCTATCGGCTATTTGCCAGCTGAACCATCGTGCGAGCTATCGCGAGAAAAGCGTACGGTGAACGGTGATGAATATGGGAAAAAAAGCAAAAGAAGACTGGTCGATTGAAATGGACGGCCAAATAACAAAATATATAGTTGTTATGGCTACGATGGAGAAAGAAATCGCGTTTATAAACGGTCGCGATACATCCACGTAACACGCGTCCCCTCAACGTCGCACGTGCTACTACGTCGCTGGCCGATGCGAATTTGATTACGACAGAAATTGATGGCCGCTGATATAACCAGCGTGAAATATGAATATGCTGAAGCTTATAAGATCGTTCGCGAGCGTACAAAGTAAATGTAAGTTTGAAGCGGTCCTTCTCGCATCCCGTCGCTCAGAAATACCGCTATATTCGCTAGATGGAAAATTCGTGAAGATATTCGCGCGGTTCGTTTTTAAGATTTCAAGAATTCTTCCTGTTTTCGTCTTTTCTTGTTACTTATTTATTTACCTTTTTACTTTTCTTCTTTTTCATTTCTGGCAAAAATTAGACAAAACCTACAACCGGAGTGGAACGGTAAAATTTTCAACTGCGCCCGGGTGAGTTTAACCCGAGAAATTCTTCGGTTTAATGGACAAATTCCTGAGAGAAATTCCGCTTAAAAAGTTAAAGCGACGATAGACATTTTTAACATATCCTGTTTAGACGGTTCTTGTCTTGTCATTCTTTTCTCTCGATTCTACAAACATTTTTCGAACTTCGGTTCGCCTGTACCATCGCAAGACGAAATGAGATACCTTGCACTAAATTTACGGATTTTTGTAGAATTTATTACGAACGTTTCTAGGTAATAGATGCTGACAGCGACTAATTAAAATAGTTTTCCTCGTTATAACAAACATTTTACAATCTTTCGGATAACAAAATTCTACGGTTAAAATCACTCCACTTTTAAGGGGATTTACACATTTTTACAAGTTCTCGGTTTTAAAAGTAGAATTTTTACGGGCAAAATGATTCTTCCTTTAAGGCGATAAAGTTGTCGCAACCGGTTTCGCATCTTTTGCAATTTTTCCCCCAAAAGATTATGTTTTATGAATGGAAGTAAGTACAAAACCAAAAGTACAACATAACGCTATAAACTAGTAATCAGTAATAGTTTTAGTAGGAGATTATTCACAGACGTACATATTCGTTACGAAAATATCTCCTTTTAAACAACTTTTTTGATCGTAATTTCTCTTTGTCGTCGTCTGAAATAAGATCCCAAACCTACTTTAACTATCTATCTCGTTTAACACTTTGACTGCCACTCCGAAATCACATGTCTTCGCTCAGGACGCCACGGGAATATTTTTATTATTCGAAGCATATAATGGCAAAATAATAATAAATTGATGATGTAAGACAACATTCTTCCCCAATGGACCGTTTATTTTATTGGTGGTCACGGGTGACCACTGTGGCGCCTTGGTAATAGTTGATAGCGACGTATTAGAACAAGGTTTCGTTTATTTTAACAAACTATTCGTATATATATACGAATAGTTATATATAACTATACTTGTTATATATATACGTATATATATAACTATACTTGTTATTTCGTTGTAAGCAAAACGTCCAGAATACATTGTTGAAACGTGTAGAAGATATTAGGCTGAAACGGTAGAGGTCCGCAAAGAAAATTATGTTTGTGTTAAACCAATGGTAGTGGTAGATTACAACAGAGGAAAATGTGCTGTAGATTTATCAGATCAAGTGATAGCACATTCTACACCACGTAGAAGAACCCTCAAGTGATATATAAAATTAGCTTTAGAGTTATTGTTAAATACATCAATTTCAAACGAGATGATACTCTATAAACAAGCAACAAAAACAAAAATCAAGGTATCTGATTTTAGAATGGCACTCATAATGCATCTTACACAGTGCCGTTCATCAGAGCCGTCAAATATACTTATTCGACAAAGATTACGACACGAAATGCAGAAGAAAGAAGGGCAAGCGTACCTGGCATAAAAATTTTGCAGAGAGTGTTATAAAAAAAATGTTAAACGGTTAGGATTAAAAATTGATAAGAATCGGACCAAACATGTGACCAGCTATTGTCCAAATTGTATTGATGAGCCACATTTATGTTTAAAGTGTTTCAACACAGTGCACCGTTAGATGCAAGATTTGTTCTCATTTTTTTTTTATTGATGTTCTAATAAAAATGTTTAATTGTTCAATGAGGCACTTTCTATTTCAAAGTATCTTCCATTTATCGGTTATATTCAAAATGCTCTAATTGTCAATTTTCATACAATTTTTACAATTGTAAGAAGTTCAAGCGCTCCGGTCACCAATGACCAAGTGGCAGTCAACGTGTTAATTGACAGCACTGGATAAAAAACTAAAGGGAAATTTGACCAACTATATTTCGCTATTAACCTTCGCGAACGACAAAGTATACCATCCACGCGAATTTGCCAACATTTTTCCTCGAAATTCCAATTACGAGTCTCTCGACTGCTCGGCGTAACGTGATCTACGAAGCCCGAACCATACCGCATTCATAACTGTATTCACAATCGTACGGTTACGCGGCAAAGGCGTTGAAAATTCCTCTCTAGGAAGCGTGTTTCATCCGGCGAGCGAAACTTCTCCGTCGAGACCTCTTCGAGAGGAGAGGCTGTGAAACCGATCAAGGAGCGTGGCGAGCCAATTCTCACGGATAGCTCTCTTCCCCGGCATTTTAGCCTCGGTGTAAACGCGAAAAACCGGCGAATTTAACCGTGCCATGGCTAAGTAAGCGAGCTACCGTCACGCTCGTTGAACGAGGAAAACTCCTACACGATTCATGTGGCTGTGTACCGTGTAACTTTCCAACAATCCAGCTTCCAGTCAAAATGCCTTGGCAAACGTCGAATCGAGTACCACTTAACCCTTTCGAGACTGGCGGCATAATTACGTCTAAAAGCTAGCTTTTAGCAAGATTATTTTTTATAATTTTTCCTAACAACGTCGAGGCCTTTCGAGGTATACACAGTATGTTCGATTTAACCCTCTGTCGGGGTTTCTATGGTACACGTTACTATTTTTCTAATCAAAAATACTATTAGAGAACGCGTAATATAAAGAAGCAGAAGAAGGTCAATTCTATAGGAGGAATCCTGTGCGAGATAAACTGCGTTCAGTGATTTATTCCAATGTTTGTACAGCCGAAGAAACCGCTAAGATATAAAAAAATCGAATTTCATCCATTCGACGAGTCCCTTCGAACGCATTATAATTCGTTTTAGATAAAACGTTTTTTCGTATAATCAATAGATAACGAGTTGTTCTAGATAATAATAGTTTTCATTGACTTACCCTGTATACCAGAGGGATCTAATTCCTCTAACGAATAAAATTTACATTTTTGCAGTTCAGTAAATTGACATATAGCATTTTTGATATTATCTCCGTAAGAAAACTTGTTTATCGGTTAAAAAGGTCGAAGTGCTGTAGAGAAACCATAATTCGATTGCGCAATATCTAGTGAATATGGAGATTGTGCGATGACACTTTTCAATCTAATTCAACTAACCTTTTCGGCGTGACCTTCGCAAAGTGCGTCATGGCGCTATAGAATTACATATTTATTCTTTTTCAGCGAAAAGACGATAGGCCCTTTTATCTTTATCTTTTATCTAGCTGTCCTTGATTAATCGTTGTACGGATAGATCTCCTGTTAATACGTTTTTAGTATATGAGTATCATCATACCGTTCTACCAATTTGAAAGCGTTAGTTTTTCCTTTCGTTTAAATTCTGCTTAGAAATTAACGTTTCTCGCTTGTTACGAGAACACGGATTACAAATCTCACAGAGACTCATCGTATTAAGTAATCGCTGCTATCAGGATTGCCAATCCTTTGATAGAAAATAAGAGAGAGAGAGAAAAAAAAGAGAAAAAAGAAAGGAACCAATCAGCGTGAATTCATTGAAAAAAAAAAAAAGAAAACGGAAAAATAAAAATTGAAGCGAGAACGACAAGTTTACATTAGAGACAGGTCGATAACGTTTGATAATCTCGCAAGAGATCGACCTTTAAATGTCTCTCAACTCAATTAAGGAGAGTTTGCGTTAACGGGAATTACCTTGCTCGTAGCCGCAGCCCTTGTGTCTGCCGTTCATAATGTCCTGGAAGAGGGTTTTGTCAGCATCGCTGTCGTGCAGCTTAGTCGACACGGCCACACACAGATTCTTCGTAGCGTCCCAAGCACAATGTGGATCCTGAAGTGCAACGCAAGACGCGCAGGTGACCGCCGCTGCCGCGTCGCAATGATGCAGTGGTACCGCACGAATTTCGGAGTCAGCAAACACGACCAACTTGCTCGCCTCGCCGGCCAGGTGGACCACCAACAGATCCTTGATCGCTTGTCCTGAACGTGAACGGAATTGGACGCTTTAATTCTCGTGTAGGGATTAAGCACGAAGGGATATCGGCTCGTCGTTCGGAAGAAAACGTGTTTGCTGCGGTTCGTGCGACGTTATCGGTCAACGTTTAACCAATGTTGGAAATTTGATCAACGAAGATTACTTTAATAAAACTACTACTTTAATATTAATTAAAATTATTATGATCTTCGTAATACGTATTATTAGGATTTTTGTACATGGTAATTCAACGGATTGATTAAATTATTTGCTTTAGAATTTGAACATAGATAATGTGATTTCCATAATTGGATCGATGCTTATCGGATGTGGAACGATCGAACGTTGAATTTCACGAGGCTTCGAGCGTTTCATTTGCAGGGAAAAAATGCGTGGAGATTTTCGAGGACCGCTTACCGTACTTGAGTACTTGAACATCGCTGACGATGACCTGGCTAACGTTGTTCAGAGAATCCGGCGCTCGAGTATTGAGCGCTTTGAGAACTCGGCCGTCGTCTACGAATAATTATGAAATTATCATAATTAAATGCCGTGCGAGTGCTTTTGTTCGCCGTGGTGCACAATTGCGGTAACTCACCTGTTCCGACGTACAGGATATCGTAGGCTTTGCCATCCAACGCCTTCACTTGAGGATCCACGGCGACTTTGGTAAATCTGTAACTGGAATACGACACTTCGGTTTGATCGTCGCTCTTTCGAATTACATTCCAACGTCGTACTCTTATAATTGGTATCATTTTCGACACTCCAAATAATTGGAAACTCTACGAGATTACGTTAGCTGTGACTGTACCGGAAATTAATGTTGAACAAGTTGCGTTGCCATTTTGTATAATTCCATTCATTTAGCAATCTTGCTTGTTATAGTAAGTTGTTACGAAGCAATGTTTGACTTGAACGTAAAGTTAGTTGCTGTCTAGTTCGCTTTCCGACTGCTGCTACTACTACAACAACTACTACCACCACTACTGCTATTATAAGTGTTTCGATAAAGCGGCTATCAAGCAAAGATATGTTCAAATATTCACAACATATTCACGAAAATAATAAAGTTTATTCGTCTTTTGTTCGTAAGATAACTCGAGCAACTCGAAGAACCAAGGAAAATATATAATTCCATTAAAAAAGAAAAATGTATTTACGGAGAAAAATCCTGTTACAACGTGACAGCGCTTGGAATCACAAACAAAGAAATGACGAATAACGAATAGCAAACACTTACTTGAAGCTGACTTTGGTTATCACAGGTAATGAAAAGAAGGATTGGACCGCATCGTCCATGAGGGGGTGCGCTTTGACAAAATTTACGGTCACGTCTGGAAGTGTCCTGGAGTCGTTTACGCATGCACCGGGTCTAGGCTCCGGCACCTTTTCCGGAAGTACTCGCAACCAATTGCTGTTTATGGTTTCTTGTTCCTTGAACGCACCCTGGAAGACTTCGAGGACGTTCTTCATGGAGAAAGCGCAGACGGCCGAACCGCCGATCGAATTCACGGGGGTTGTGAACACCCCATAAACCAAACGGGCACGCTCGCCGGCGTAAACTCCTTCCGTGACGTCGCTCGTTGACTCTGAAATAATTGTAAATCGCTCGATAAACCGCTCGTCCTCCACATATCGCGCTTTTTGCTTCGTTTCACGCGTGGCATCGATTTTCGACCATTACCACTTTTTCCATCGATTTAGTCATGTTTCTTATTCCAATTGCTTGCTTTTGTGGCTATGTAATTTTTCTTTCGCTGCTTCTCTTTTAACTAAATATCCAATTGACATTTTTCAATTTAGATAGACGTGTTTTTTCTTTTTGCAAGTTTCTCTGTGAGGAAAGAGTTGCGCGAATATCTTACGGTATGGCGAAAATGAATGTTTCTAGAATTCTTTGCGTTACTATTCATTGTAATACAAACGTATTCAAAGTTTCTTATTCCGTATAAAACAATATTATTATTAGGTCATCGCATAAGTTCGTGCCGACTTTTGTGTATACATTTCATATTTAAAAAAAAAAACAAGAGAACTTTTATCAAGACGGAATATTGGCCCTACCAGAAAAATGGGAAGAAGTTGTACAACGAGAGGGGGATTACATTTTTTCATGAAACTGAAAGGTATGTAAACAATCTTAACATATATAACTTTGTGTAACGATGTTATCAAGTAAAATTACCAGTTTCAGTGGTTTATTTAAAGCAACAGTATCACAAAATCAGCCCCTTTTTAAAAACGTAACAAATTTCCTTGAAACTTTCCCTAACATTGTTCCCTCTAACATTAACAATTTATTATGCAACATACGAAAACCTGTTGTTACATAATTCTATTACACGTTTTAGAAGAGTTCAACGTTCGAAGCACTTCGAGTATCATAATTTAATTATTATCAGTACCTCTACTCCTCCATGTTACCGATGAAACCGACATCGCGTAATACATATATGTATGTAGATACGTATACATATGTACTATACACAGTACAAGGATTAAATTCTACGTACGGCATTTTAAGAGAATTTCAATTTTCGATTAACTGGTTAGGAGGGTAGAAATTATTAATCAACGATTGCTACACGCAGTATACGCACGGTACTGTACTCCATTAATGCGATACTATCGTTAAGTGATAATAACAATTTTGTGTCGGTTTGTCCATAACGCGCATTATAAAATTAGTATCCTTATAAAACTAACAGTTCAAGTGGGTGGTACATGCGAGAAATTGTAATTTGCTGGCTGCTAATAAGGTGTTAATATTAATTTGAACAGCGACCTCTTGCATAATGGGGTGAATGACGTTACGCCATAGCGTAATATCAATTATGCTAACTCGTGTGTGTATATGTAGGAAAACATGTCCTTTTCGAGGCTGCTCCGCTCCCCACGTAAAATGTTAATATAACATTTTCACGTATTCGATTTAATTGAAAACCACTCGCTAATACGTCGTTGGTTAATGTATTACGAACGCTATAGATCATTTCATCATTCATGTTCAGTGTCATCGTTGGAACATTGAAAATTACTAATTTACATTAACGCGATAGTTCTTGTTAATTAAGCGGACACGAAATAATAACGGCCATATGTTTGTCCCTGTGAATTAGTTTGCGATTTTCAGGGAAAACTAAAATCACGTATTACCGAAGGTCACTGTATTTCACCTGAATACTATTACACGCAACAAGATGTTCCATTTTGTGTCTTTTAAAGCAATTTTATAACTTTTTGCAATTTTACAATCTGATACGTTATCAATTAATCCTATTCAACTTCTACTCTGTTTTATTTATTTACTTGTGCGTTTAAACATTACGCTATCCTTACGTAAACCATCCTGTTCTACAAAAATTCTGTTACTTTAGTATAATATTGTGCTGTTATACCACTTTGTAGCCATAATTTCCTCTACTTGAACTTGCAAGGACCAAAACGGATAAGGAAAAGAAATTGAAGGAAAGAACGAACGAACGAATGAATGAATGAATGAAGGAAGGAAGGAAGGAAGGAAGGAAGGAAAGAGGCAAGAAGTATGAAAAAGAATCGATGTCAAGTGGAAAAGAGCAATCGTTGCAAAACATAGGATCGAGTATGACGTTAAAGAGGTTCGTCTAACGAGTTACCCTCACAGCCCGCTTGCATAGACAAAAATAAGGATCGGTCTCACAAAGAGCTCTTGAGTCATCTTAAATTCAAATTTGCCCTTAATGCATAGTTCGTGTGACACGAGCCGTGCCTTGATGTTAGCCTTTAAATCACGGACGTTTCGAATCGCTGCGCTGGTACACCGGTAGCCGATGATGGCCATTAATATTAAAAATTCCCCGGGAACAATAACGTTAAAGAACCGTAATCCAAGCGAGCAAAGACTGAATGGAAGTCGGTTGAAAGGAAACGTAGCGAAAGTTTTCTGTCACTTGCTCGTTAATTCCGCACGAGCGAGGCTAAAAACCATTAATGCGGCCATTCTTTGGGGAGCATTAGCACGAAGAAAGGGTAATTCGTGTTCGATAAAACATTGAATAAAACGCCGAACTCACGTCTCCCGGTTACGATATGCTGGAAAACTCCCAAGGTGCTAGCTTCCAGAAATGACCAACATTTTATTGTTTTTTTTTTTTATTGTAGGTATATCGATTCGAAAATCAACTTGTTATCAGATAATGATATTATCGTTTCGCTATATAATTAATAGATCACCAAGCATTGTCGTGCTTATTGGTACAAACACGTTGAGGTAGTCGGAGCAGCAGGTATAGGTATTACTTTTGTGTAATTAAATTTTCTCGAGAATTAAGTTTCCTACGTTTCGTATAGCAAGTTCGACTAATTCGAAATAATTTTACGTGAATTTTAATACGATTTTTAGCGAAGAACTATCCACATTTTACGGGAAATCGAGTTTAGTTTATCAGAGTTAAAAGTTTAGTTTCCTTTGCTCGAGCTGGCGCTCGACTCATTCTTGTGCAACAGTTATCACTCGTTGGCCACCATGTTTACAAATTTCTCAATTTTTGCTGCACTGGATTTACGAGTTTATTACTCGCAGTAAACTTCTCCGGGAACTAAGCTAATTTCGCTAGAAAGTTACCGCTAAAGGCCAGTGTCCCAGTTTCTATCAGCTTAAGAAATCACCTCGGTGGAAACTCGGAATGACTTCGTCAAACTAATAAGGAATTTTCAAAAAACGTGTAATATTTGTTTCTCTCTCTCTCTCTCTCTCTCTCTCTTTATGATAAATGTTAACTTTCGCATATTTCTTACAAGATTAATCAAATACTAAGTACCAGACTTTAGATAGCTACAATTTTTAATCGTTTTCTATTATTTGCTTTTTATGAGTTTCGGCACGGTACACCATGAACTGCTACCACATGTCGGAACGCACTGGCAAATTATTTTTGAAATTCGACGATTCTCGTAATTTCCTGAATGTTTTGGAAGAAGAAGACGGAAGCGTCTTATTTGTCGATATTTCATATAGTAACCGATTTAATCAATAATAATGGAATCTAGGAAACTCAATATGCCATGTGTAAGTTAATTTGAAAGCTTATTATTTATGAATATACACCTATATTATCGTGAAAATTATTATCGAGTAAAATCTAATCGATGAAAAGATACATAAATTCTTGGAATTCTAAGCTTGGAAAAACGTAAGGGAAATCACGACAACGGATAGTCACATTTAACAGGAGGAAACGTCCACAAGTGCTCTCCGTGGTGCGATGAATTCAAAAGCGAATTTTGCGAGAAGGTGCGAAATGTAAAACGGTTTTCCACTGCTGAAAGAACTCGCCATGCCGTGTACGTTAAGCGGAATCATGTAATTACAAATTCGTCGACGGAAATTTGGGAAAAGCAGAAGCTGGAAGGATGATCAACGGGCCGAAAACGCAGCGACTTCGAGAATGCAAATTGTTGTTCGTTTCTTGTCAAAGCGGCAAGCACCTCGCTTTCAAAGTTGCGCGCTTACGGAAGCAGTTTTTAGTAAATACACTGCTAGCCTTAATAAAGCTCCGCATCCTTGATCACGAAAACACTCGACCAGCTGAATAGACGAACTAAGTTGAGGCTGCGTCAGTGTTACCAGGTTTAGCCTCTTTAAAAGGTTCGGTTAATTGTTTTCGTTTTTTGTAGGGTCCGGATTTTAAAGAACGATGCTAACCCAGCGCTTCTATTTTTATTTAGTCACAGACTGATGGTATAGATCGATGAATTTTAATTAATTCATTGTTCCGCTATTATATAAGTAGCTCGAATAGGGGAGGTAAGAGTACGAAGTAAGTATGAAGATATCTACAAAAAGCGTTTTCCAGTTGCTTTTAAACTGGTTTCAAATTATTTAAAAAGTTTGCACGATATTTTAGTGCTTACTTGAATTCGCTTTCGACGAATACACGTTACAAACGCTCGTTCGGCGTTTTAATTTATATTCTACGTAATCCTTTAAAAATTGAAAAATTCTTTGTGATCCATGTACAGGTGCCACTATATAGGATTTTATTGTACACGTTTATTGCGTCTAAAATCAAAAGTTGTTCGTAGCACGCGGCACGGAGTAGAAAAGGGTATTGTTTTTACTTTCTAAGGCTTCGATTAGCAACGTCGAGAAATTATAATGAACATTTTTTAAGCGAATATATGTACTAAAAAATACATTACTAAAGTGTAGAAAAATCTGCAAATTATTAGAGAGATGTTCGTTTAAAAGCAAAGGATGACGATGGAAGCATAAAATTGTGTACGTATTCTTTGCGAAATCCACTAGCGTGCAGGGAATAATGATTTCTGTTTAACAAAGATGCAAATAAAGCTCCTGGATATTAAAACTGTTTGTTGACAAACGCATGGTACGTAAATACCAGTTGGATGAAACTTTTCAATTTTCATCTGTGACGAAAAATCGAACGGAATGAATATACTAAACCAACAAAATGAAACCAACTCGTACGTTTCCGCAATATCGTATAAGGTTCGAAGCGCAAATCATTTTGCAGGGAAAGCGAACGATCTGAAACAAAGATTTATTCGCCATTATGTTTATTTCACTTTTATACATCTAATATTTTACGCGACGAGAAGTCACTTTTCCTACTAGTTGAAAAACAAGCACTTTCTCGCGATTCGACGTAGGTAACGGTGCAAGAGGAAAACTTGTCGTAAACTCTGATCCGTATGTGTTTCCTTTCCGAATTTCAGTCTAAGTTCTTTTCGAAATATGTTTTCCAAGTCGGTGCTTTCTAAACGTCCACGTGAGTTTCCGTTCCAATGTTACGTAACAAAATGTTTTTACTCCGACCCAATGGCCCATGTTAAAACTCCTCGCCAATACATCGGAGGCGAATATACACGAGCAACCGTGCTACTTCGGAAATCTTCTTCTGCATTCGACAAACTTTCCACGAAGCCGATCAAACATGTATGTCACTCATCTATAGAACATATTTTCTTTCGGACCTTCTTTCGCTCGTAACCTGAATAAGTTCGTTTAACCGAGATGCAAATGTGTCTTTTTCAATTATCGAGGGAACACTTTTTTTTTAATTCATACGATCCTCCGATAATCTTTAATATGATAATACGACGAACTATGACTAATTTAGATACTTTAATTGAATGGATAATACGCGCCAATAATGTTCGTGCATTCACCGATCTTTTTTTATCAGTCGCCTTACTTTCTTAACACGTTCAGACCGGCGTGCGCCACCGGTGGCTCACGCTTGAATGTTCCATCGAACGGTGCGTATCAGCAAAAATGTAGTTCGTTTAGTGATCAGAACAAATTGCCATACAGTTGAACATTTAAATAATGGAAATTTAACGTAAATTAATTGAAAAAAGTAGGATTTATTTAAAAAAATAACCATTCAATGTTATAAACTTATTACAAATACGAATACGAACACAGGAATAAAATAGCAGCGCCAACGTGAACGTGTTAAGCCAACTCGTACTTTGTTTTAGATTCTTATCTGTTCCATCTCGCTGTTTTATTTATCACTCTGTATCTCACACACGTACAATGTTTTTTATTAATGGATTTTCCCATCAATAAACAAATAAATAAATTAATTAAGTAAATAATTTTTGGAAACAGGTATCTCACTGTTTCGATCGAAAACCTAAAATGTTTTATATTTTGAACGAATGTATTTCATTAGAAATTATTTTATACTTTCGGCTATACACCGAGATTCAGTTTCGTTAAACTGCTACACAGTGTTACTAACCGCTGCAATGCACAATGCACGAAATTATGAAAATTCTTCCCGCTTTTAAACTGAGAAGTTGAATATATTTTAAAAATGATTAGCTTGCGAAATGCACCGATTGATGAATTTATTTGATTATATGTAAGCAAATTTAACGAAGCCCCGAAATACTGTACGATATAATAATGTTGCTATTATATATATTATGCATATGCAAGTATGGTATTATACTAATAGAATATTAATAGAATATCCATAATTATACCATTATTAAAACGTTAATCTTGGTTTCGTTCATTTACGAGTATTTTGAAAATTCGTTTTACGATTATCATGGTTATTCGCTGAAAATTCTAGTTGTGAGCGTGTAGAAATAATCTTCGGCTTTTCGTCGTACGATAAATCTGTACGTGAAAGTTTTCCTGGTATTGGGATGTGGTATTTGCAAAGGAACGATGTGTGTATGAGCCGGTTAGTTCTTACTTTAAATAAGCCACGCGGATGAACGTGTGGCGTACGATCGTGAAAACATTGGCGAACAACGAGAGAACCGGCTGGGAACGTCGAAGGGGCGAGCGAACGTGGCTTTGTCCTTGTTGCTCGTCTCTCGTCCATTACCCTTCTTAAGTTTAAAAGTCGAATAAGCCAACCAACTTCCGCTTACGTTCCTCTCTTCGGAAAAGCACGCGTGAAAGTGGAAACTCGGCTACGTTGGCGAAAAACTTTTCGTCGGCGAATTATTCTTCCCCTTAAAATACGATAGGTGATATTTTTTCGGTCGTTCGATTTTAGTCAGAGACAAAGTATGGTCGAAGGAAGTTTGTCAAATTCACGTTCTTTCGGTTATCAATGAGGATTCTAGCGAGATCGTTGGCGAAACGAGTAATCTCCTCGCTTTTTCTTTCCTTTTGAAAGGCAGCCAGAGGCCGAGGCTGATGGAAAAGCAATTTAAGAATTCGTACACTCGTCCCAGTTCAGTGCCAACGTACCGTTTTAATATTTGTCGACAGGGCAATTCTCAGTCGCACAAGATGATCACAGATATCATTGATTATTGTATAAGAAAACAATGTGGTCACCTATATTGACTTAGTTAATTAAAGCTTCGTGCCAGTTGAGGCTTGAGCTATTAACACTTTTACTGTCACGTCGAAATCACGTGTTTCGCACAGGACGCCACGGGAGTATTTTTATTATTCGAAGCATATAATGGCATGATAATAATAAATTGATGATGTAAGACAGAATGTTATAAAAAAAATGTTAAACAGTTAGGATCAAAAATTGATAAGAATCGGACCAAAAAGATGACCACCTATTGTCCAGATTGTATTGATGAGCTACATTTATGTTTAAAGTGTTTTAACACAGTGCACTGTTAGATACAAGATTTGTTCTCCCCTTTTTTATTGATGTTCTAATAAAAATGTTTAATTGTTTAATGGGGCATTTTTTATTTCAAAGTATCTTCTATTTATCGGTTATATTCAAAATACCCAAACTGTCAATTTTCATACAGTTTTTACAATTGTAAGAAATTCAAGCGCTTCGTTCACCAATGACTACCATGGCGTCACAGGAGAAACCGTGGCTGGTCGTATATAATCAACGTGGCAGTCAAAGTGTAAGCAAAGCCCTCAGAAATAGCTACGTATATTACGTTACGCGTCGTAAATCTAATCAATCGAGAAATCGGGGAAAATCTGTAAAAGTGAAGATCATATCCGGTATGACTTCTAAGTAGATACGCGGTTTTGGGTTACTACATCTTCATCAATTACAACGAGGCAGCGACGACCGTTTAAATTCGGTCAGAAGAAAGTTTAATCGAGAGAAAATCGCTGATCCACGAACTGGCCGATCAGCGATGCTTTTCGTTAGATAAGTCAAAATGGGCGGGGGTTTCCCTTCAAGGCGTAGATAGACTTTATAGTTATGATAGTCGAGCGGATATGGTCTCGACTATTAGAGACCACGAGTAAATAGAGATTTTTGACGAAATTGTGGCCGCTGATAATTCATTCGGCGGGACATACTTTATTTTGACACTTTCCGTGTCAAGTCTTTATTTTCGGATTTAAACTCGATCCTCTGTCGAACGCGAATCGACTTTATAGCGATACAATATCAGCCGAGAGAATCGGTTTTATCGCATGTGGAATACATCGACGATGTTTCCTTCCTTTGACACATTCGAACAGCTATAATTTTGTGTAATTTAATACGATCGATTTCTACTTCTATCGAGCTAACTAGACGTTTCTCATCGTATGACAAAGCCGGACTTATTTCGTGTACGTCAAATTCTGCTTTCATTGACTGCAGATCTACTTGCAAAATATTTCGTTCCTTTCTTTTTGCTAGTTCAGTTGCTATCGAACAGCAATCAGTATCGCAAGCAAATTTCTATTATCAAAAGTTGCACTTTTCGTAGTAGAATCACGGGAATATTTCAACTTGTACAAATAACACGTTTCAATTGTTTCTCGATTACTACTGAAAGTGTGACACAGTTACGTTTTTTTTTTTTTTTATTGAAACAACGTAGCTTTTGTAAAATATTCGACGCAAAGATACGGCAGACATAGATGAATTTGTTAGAGTTAGTTCTGCATATAAGAGGTAGTTTGCGTTGAGTTATCTTTGACCTATAATACATCACGTGCATTAAAGACGATAATTAAGTATTGATTAAGGCTGTTATGAAACGTGTCGTGATAGCATTTAATTACAGAAGGTATCGGTTAACTCAAATTCTTTTGTGAATCACCGAGGAGCGTGTTATAGTAATAATTATCATTTTCAAGATACAACGGATCTAACATCAAGAGAACGTTACGACAGACTGTTTTCGACTCCTAGACTCGATCCTGAAATTACTTTTAATTTTTAATCCTCGATTGCCAACACGTTCTAGGAAAAGTAAAGATTCAACAGCTTTTTTGGTGCTCGCTTAAATTCAACGATAACTGGAAATAGCTGGAGCGTGGCTAACACCATTGACAAAAAACTTTCAGCTAACAAAGGTACATATCCAAGCCGGAGATCCAGAAAATTATAGAACTTTGGTGATACGTAGAGCGTATATAAGCAAATGTGCATAAACTTGTAAGTAAATTCAAATACTCGTACAATGTCTCCGAAAACTTGTTTCGCTAAGAAAAACGGATTCAACCGGTATACGTTCCATGGTAAATTTCAGTTTTTCATTGAAAGGATTCCCACTATTGTTCCAAATTCAACAGGAACAGTCGAGGAACAAAGATACGAATGGTAGCTGTAACCGATCGAACGTGAAAGAAATTCTACAAATTCTCGCGCGAAATACACGAGTCTCGAATGATTACACCGATGTTCAATTCGAAAAGACGCGTAAAATTTATAGCGATTTATTTATTTGTCAGAAATATTTCAAACTTTCGAACAGTTTTTAGGAATAAAATATTTGCGATTAGATTTGTAATTATTAGGTCATCCCATAAGTTCGTTCCGTTTTTCGAACGGTTATATATGTTGAGATTGTTTACATACCTTTCAGTTTCATGAAAAAATGTAATGCCCCTCTCGTTGTACAACTTCTTCCCATTTTTCAAGTGCATTGGTCCCTTATCGCCGTATGTTTATAAATCGACGCATGAAATGTATACATAAAAGTCGGCACGAACTTATGGGATGACCTAATAGAATCGTATAAATACACAAGAATCGAATATCAAGGTGAATCGAAAGTGGTTTGTTCTTTTCGAAACGAGGAAATTCCACCTTCTTTCTGATATAATGACGAGGACGAGAATCGCGCACCGACAGGCTGAGTAGCTGGTTTTCGCGGTGAAACAAAAATCGATGGTGTATGCCTGAGGCAGGCTTTTTAATCACGATATACGCCGTAAAGGATCGCCGATACCGTTATTTGTTCTACGCGTTTTCAAAGGAAAACTGATTAATTCCAACGAGTGCGAGCGCGTAGCATTCACGCGTTAATACGTTATAAAAGTACGAGTTTGTTGGAGGAACTAGATGAGCTTTTCGAAACTGGGCGACGAGACAAACCACATATTTGGAGATCGTTTAATACATTTTTGATTATTTTAACGAGTTGCAGGAAAAGTCAGCTGTTTTCAGTTACCTTCGTTTCGCGTTTACGTTCGATCGTGAAATATTGTGATTCGCGTGTAATGGGACATCGTGGAAAGAATCGCGATATAGCTTTAATTAATCGCGTGTTTTCCTTTCCGCGATGTATCTGTTTTCGAGTTTTCAAGTTATCATTACTTGTATCAACGAATTTAATTTTTGCGGTACTCTGCGGTAAAATTTGTTATGGTTTTCGAGCATTAAAATACCGTGGGAAGATATTTTCCCATTTAATCTTTTACCCTTTGTAATCACAATTCTACAACGTGAAATATTTCTGAAAAAATATCAAATTGCCTTTGCACGTTCATTATAAAGTAACGAATATCGGTAATATAATAAAAATATGAATTAAATTGTAGAAATTAATTTCTATTTATTAGGCGTGTATCATTGCCTGCGTTATGAGAATAATTTCATATTATGAAACAAAGGAAAGCAATTCCATTAACGATGCAAATAACAATTACGTACTACGTTTCCACAAAGAACTAAATTATTCAACAAATTGATATTATTTGTATCGTATTGTTGAATTTAATACGAAGAAATTTTTGCCCACTAAACTCGCTCGTTATTTCCCCACAAGTAATGTCGTTAATATTCTTTCCTTACATAGTGAACGTGTCGATGGCACTACAATGACGCGTGATATCCAAAGGGTTAGAGATCATTTCCATAAACTTGAAAAGAAACGCAATCCCTTATCGTCCTTTCGATTACAAGTATAATACCCTATACGTATATCGATCGATGGCATCGAGCCATAAAATAGCGTTTCGAATTTCTACCACGATTTTCTATTTCCTTTTATATCGGCATTTCGTTAAGGACCGAAATTTTCCCAGAACATATCGAATTCTCGCGCATGGCTCCACCTCGGTACGGGTTACGATCAATAAAGAAGCAAAAGTTACAGCTACTTTGCATGCACAAGTATACTAATGATCTCTTTATTTTAGTTTACCTATGTGCCACCTACAAACCTAGTTACAGCTAGTTTCATCCGGGAACGAAAGAGGGTTGTTGTTAGGCTTTTCGTAACGGTTATCTCTGTCGAAAGTCAGTGGTACGACACGTTTGAGCGAAGCTCGTGTTACCATCGATCATCGATCTAATCGATGGAGGACAATCGTCTTCTTAACACTTTACCGACCGATAGCCGATTAATCAGCTTTTTGTCACCGACAATCTTTCTCATTATTTGAGCAGTAATTTGTTATTTAGTACTAGGTTACCTTGCTCAGTTGCGTCAGTTGCGTTACTTTGTAAGCTCCCACGGTTTTATGCCAATTTGAAAAACTTACCGTTTGCGATGAAAGAAAAGAATGGTATTGGAGAGTCTAAACCGAAACAGAGCCGGCGCCAGAGAGAATCTGCGCCTGAGTTGCCAGTCGGACGTGCGTATGCTGTCGAACCGCTAGCGGTCAGTAAAGTGTTAAAATTGTATTCGCCAGAACAGTACTCGTCACATTTTATACGGAGATTGTTTGGCGGCGAGCGGTTATAGTCGTAGGAAGAAGAGGTTTAAATTTTGGGAAATTCTTTAGGAAGCTTGTTCGATTTATCCGAAAACCACGACACCTCGAGCCCGTTAGTTTTACGTTTCTTAGACGTATCGTGTTTCCGTGCCCCAGGAAACGTATTCTCGCGCAACTTCTCTATCCGCTCGATATGTCCCTGCGGCGCGGCGGCCCCTTGTCGTTCTCCGAGAATTTAATCTCGTATCGATTCCTCGACTTCTTGGTTTCCGGCGCTGCCAATGTCGTTGGATAATCTATTATTTCTAACGTCACCGTTACACCACTAATCTCTTAACGACGATTAAAAATCGACGAATGGTAATTAGGCGACTGATGGATGGCTTCGGTGCATGATTGCTACAGTTTACTGGCATTTGCAATTAGTATTGGGGGTGAAAGATCGAACGTGTCTACTTATAAACTATCTTCGAGTGCAGCGTCTGGATACCACCATTTGTAGCTACTATCGTAACGAATATCGACGACATTAAGTAGTTTCTACTGATTTTTACGTTTAAGCAATCACGTTATCGAGAAATGAAACGAATGGACTTGCGTGTAATTTGTAATAGCAAAGATACGCAATTGATATATCTGATTAATATTAAAATAATAAGTACGATCCAACTTTTCTGTGCTTATCACCAACGCTAATTTATCTATAATTTAATCGTAATTTATTTGAAATCTATCCACGATTTATCTATAATAGCGGGAGAAACGAACGAACGTATGCCGGTTGACTTGTCAACCGTGTCCAGGTCTCTCTTGGCAGCCACGTTGCTATTATGCTACGAGCTAACGATAGCCAGATGTAACATTAACGAAACGAGTTCAGGGCTATCGTTGAAAGTAGCTCGAATTCCTGAGCGTTTGAAAATTTCAACTTGATAACGAAAACAATGACGACTAGACTCGGTTGCCTTGGTATCTAATTGTTATGCACCAATAACAATCAACCGTTTGATAAGCTGTCGCGTTTAAATAATTCTCTGACTTTCATTACGCGGAACGTTGGATGTTAACCCTCAACTTACGATCTTATCGCGTAAAGTATAAAATGCTTCATTAAAAATAACATTAAAAAAAAAAAAAAATGGTAAAATTTAAACAAACTATTATTTAACATAGCTAAATGTAAAATTATAAGATTTGGTCGTGATGCAAAGGAATTCTTTGTCGGTACAGGAACTTGGTATTTTTATCTCCTCTGACTTCAATTTCGCGGAACAACATAAAATTTTTAGAGATATATAGTGTTTTTAGAATCTTAGGATTCATTGCAAAAATTTTTAAGTTCCTTCGAAATGGCGGTACTCTGATTTTATTTCTTTGCTCCTAGGTTAGACCAATACGGTTCCATAATCTGTTCAAATTCTGTCGACATAAATTTCTTCGCCTGGTTGTCCAACATTTTGGGAATCTCATTCAGAGACTTCCATGAACCTGAACTGTTACGAGTTCAACATTCTCGTACATTGCATGGCTATTTTAGCTGCTTCAATGGTATGACGCAAACATGTCAATAGTACACAAACATATATCTAGTGATCCTTTTTTCCTCAACCATCTCGCTTACTTAAATACCAACGATCTCGTATATCGTTTTAGATCTTGCGCGTGTCATTGTTTTTCTTCCTATTTCATTAGTTAGCAATTCTTGGTATCTAAATTCTATTTAAGCGTGTGCTTAGTTTTCTGTTCTCGTTTAATTACGTATTAGTCAGAAGCAGCCTTAGCTAATAAGTTCCTAGTAATTATAAAATTATTAATGGATCATTCACTTGCTCGCGTGTCTTTTCTCTTTTGTATCACTAATGGTATTTCCGTCACACACGATATAACGAATAAAGTAAAATAAAATAAAAATTAAATAATCGGACCAAACCGTGGCCGGTTATTTACGATCGAAAGATATCGATTAAGAGCTATAACAAGAGAAAATTGATCGTGCGAAAAACGATTTGATAGAAAATTTCCCATTACGTCGAAAATATTCACTTAGGAAGAAAATACATTTTATAAATACGCTTTATAGATTATTGAATCGATATTATTTTATAAAAGAAACGCGTTGCTTTAAACGCACGTCGAACTTTATTAAGATGCATAGTATAATAAGCGCAATTCGCGCTTGGCAGACTGTCGATTAAAATATCATTTATTAAAAACTTTCCTCCGTGTATGCACGATACGTAATGGCGAAGAACGAGGAAAGTTTTCAATTTCTAGTTGTGAGAGAAACTCGAGTAGAAGCAACGCGCATCGAAGAATTAAGCGAATTACAAACGGTAAGAGACACAAAGCTGAAACTTTGTTCACGAAGAGAAACCCAATGATTTTTTAGACAAGATGTTTTCTTATCGAGAAATCGGTGTATCGTTAGTTTTCATTAAAATACTCGTAAGGGCTTTTAATTAAAACTATAAGCATTTTCTTTTCATTCGACGCAACGATACGGAGCAAAAGCTTTCATAAAATTCATGTGTGTTTTCATTCGATATAAATCTATATTATTCGAAATAAATTGCAATTGCAGCGAACAAGCTGTGGTTAACACAGCGATTAACTATCTCGAGCGAATTGCAATACTTTTTATTATTTCCAGTAGAATAAATGTTTCGATATAAATGTGTTTAACGTCGATCTGATTTCTGTAACTTGTACAAAATAAAATTGTCATTTCTAGTTCTTGTCGGGGGAATCGATGTTCCTATATTAATCTTTTTAAAATCGATCCAACATTTATAACTTGCAGACAAGAAATTACAAACCCGATAGTCTTTCACATTTTCCAACTTATATTTCTATAATATTTAACGTAAGAATTTCCAGGTATTTTTTTCTCCATCCGAATTATATAATAGTCACCTTTCGAAGCTTTCACGCAGCTACAATTCTTTTGATTTTACGCTTTCTCAATGTCTTTACGAGTCAATAGAGAGTGCATTGATATTTGAATAAAGAATCCTTTAAAATCCCGCGAAAGGAGATGATTCCGCTGCAAAGAATATCATACACAGAGCACCGGAATTGTTTTCTTTCTGTTCATTTCTAGACTATAGTAGCGGAAAATGTCTTTATGTTAATTCCAAGAATGCCCGAGATATTCCTTACTCAGCTCTTATCTGATATTTCTTTCCCGTACTTTGCTTTCTTACGCTTCTTATTACTTATCTTCAGCTTCACGAATGGTAACACACTGCTTATTAGCTTGTTATATATTTTTCAATATTACATCCAGATAATAAGACTCTGATATCGCCGTTGTAAATCTTGTTAATATTCGAGAAATCTATATATTTAACTTATTAAGTTTCTCCTTACATTCTTCTATATACTGTCACCGACTCTGTAAATCGCAACGCATTATCCACAAACGAGATTATAACATCGAAAATGTGTTTAAGACTCGAAGGATTTTAAGGTTTCTCTTGTTTCTGGAAAACGTTCAACACGGAAAACCGAAAATCCTCGTGGCTATATGATCCGACCACCTCCTCCAAACCACCGCCATATTCGACCGAAACCGACCAGTCCATCATCAACGATTTATACAGCCAATCTATCTCCCGCCGTTCACCCAAAGCAGCAGTCTACTCGTAGTCGTTTCAACGTCGGTCGCTCGGCGGACAGCTATTCTCTTTCCATGCTGCCCATGCCGTGGCGGTTTATTTTCCCGCGTACCTTTATCCATCTATCCGTCTATATTTCCCGGTTGGTTGCCCAGCGGCCACGTCCGACATTTTTTCTTCGGCCGTCATCTGGAAAGGACAGCAACGCCGAAGGGGGTCGGAAGGGAGTTGGACGGGGCCCTTCGGCAGCCAGATGAGCGTAGGACGAGGCAGACGGCGGTGGAGGTGGGCGTGTAGGTTGTCCGAGCAATCGGCGGGATAGTCCGGAGCTGCGATTTGGCAGCGATCCACCGGCGGCTCTCCGAGCTGGACCATAGCCAACTTTCCTCGGCCGGATAGGGATTTTGGTTCGATGTGCGGCGACAATATTCTACGTTTATACGAGAACCAGCAGTCTGTGTCTCCCCTCTGCCATCCTCTGCCATCCACTGCCACCCTCTACCGCTCCGGAGCCGCGACGCGACGTGTCTCCCGTCCACACGGTTCGTTCGATCCTGCGGGTCGACGGTGCGCGGAGCGACCATTGTGTTCCGCACTCGAGGCTGCTGCTGCTGGTTCATTTCGCCGCTGCTCCATAACCAACCCAGCCGACTTATCGAGTGACAAAGTACATAGGCGCGCGCGCGCCGAGCTCTGAAAACCGCTGAACGTGCCGGTGAATATGTACCTAGAATATGTACCACACTGATGCGAGATGAGGAGACGGGGAGAACGACGGAGATTCCGAGCGTGATCGTGGAACTGATGGCGAAGGGAATGCGTGTCCGACACCGCGGGAACCGAGCTTGATGGCTCTTCCTCCGGGATCCCTGTCGGGGCTTCCGACATGATTCTCTGCTCTCAGGTTTTGCCCTCCAGAGGCACATTTTCGAAACGCCTTGATTCCTTTTCTTTTCCTTTTTTCAAGAGGCGGAATTTGATGCGGAAAGGGAGTTTATTCGGTCCGGCTTTCTCATTGTTGTTTTCGATGCATCGTCTTCGTGTTGATTTTAGACCGACACTTTTGTTCTTCGTTTTTTAAAGATCCGACGAAGGGCTAGGTTGTCCGCTGTGTGCTGGTTCCGCTTTGTTCTCTTTTTCTCCTTGTTTCAATGGCTATTTTTCGAGATTGTTGCAGTGAACTTCAAAAGAGCTTCAATGTTCCCCTATTTTTTTTTTTTTTAATCTTTTTACCGCGTTTGTATACCAGCGTAAGAATAATAGGTAGTAGTTAACGATGAAAGATAAGTATTTTTCACGTATATACGAGTAACATTTCAAAATAAATCAAATATATCCTGTCGATATTTTTGATAAAATTCGATTTATAATAAAACGAGCAACGTTTTATTATGCATCATATGCGGCATGTGAAAACTTAATTATTCGATAATTGGATATTAAGGTTTATATTGTTTTGTATTATACGCTTGAATATGTGTATTGTGTATTTTGTGTATATTTCAGTGGATTTTATACAATATTATTGACGCTCATCGAGCGCTCGTTCAAAGGGAAACAAAATAGGTATCAATGTATCGGACGTCTAGTGCCTCTTCATATCTTTCCGTGCTTTTTGGTATTTTTATACAGATGTCGAAATACAACTTTTTCACCAGATACGTAATCAATTTCACTCGCGTTCAAAAAGTGATCTTCAAAAAATCAAAAGCAGGAAAAAATTATCATCGTATTCGTTCCTCTTTTTTTTCTCACTCTTAAATAACCGGATTAATAAACGCGGTTAAAGATGAAATTTCCTTACGCGTAATTTACGAGATCGATGAGCCAACCTACGAAACGGTAAACGCTGGCCTAACCTTGAATAACTATACGAAATGCTTGAAAGTTGCCAGTAATATCACCGTTGAACCCGTCTTTCTTCCTCTTATCTGACGTTTCACCGAAACTAATCTCGGCGTACGTTTCAGATAACGCTCCGAACGACACGTCTGGTCCACCGTATAGTCGCAACAAATTCACCTCGGTTCTCTCGTTCAATTAACTCTTGACCTCTTTCGAAGGGGACTTGGAAAATTCGTTGATTAAAAACTTTGTTTATGACACGAGATATCCGCGCGAGTGGCTATCAAAAATGAAAGCTTCAAAATCACGTTCTCGTGATTTATCCGCTCCATTGGTTCTTCGTTCGCGCAACAAAAACTCCAAAAGCATCCTAATCTTTTGGTAATGCACCGAGCCAATCGAGCAATATCCGTCTGACAATAAGACCAGCCACTTTGCTCTCGTCAATTTGTCGGTCGACAGTGGCCATCGCGAGCCAAACGTTTATGACGCTTTTAACGCAGGATCGTAAATATTTGTTCAATTGAGTACTGTTCTTGCGACGCAGCAAGTTTTTCTCCATCTAGTATACAAGTTCGTAATCGTAAAAGAGTTACATAATCGCAAGTTCCTTCTATTTTTCGTTGTTCCAACGATTTTCCTCTCAGCGATTTCGTAAAGAGCGTTGCTGCTGATTGATTCTCGGTGGGAAGGTGTTATTCACAGCAATCGTTTCTATCAAACAGGTACTTGGCACGGCAAACTCTCCTTACAGATACCCAGCCAGCATTCTATTCCATCGAACGATAAGAACAACGCGAAACTAATCGGAGCGGACCCAGCGAACGAAATGAGACGAGCAACGTAACAAAGAAAAATCGTTCGGTTGTTATTCGCGTGACGCAGCAGAAAGATATTAGGCGGTCGGGAGGTTGTATAAAACGCGGGCCGACGGAATGATAATGTAATAAGTGGCGGTGATAAGGAAAACTAGTTTGGCCGGACGAGAAGCGCCCTGGGAAATTGGTGGGTCAGCAAAGGAAAATCGCTGAGCAGAAGCGAAAACGGAAAAGAGGAGAGAGCAGAGCAGGGGAGGAGGATGGTGGTGAATGTAATGGATATCGAATCGAGTACGCGGTGACCAAGCAACGAATCAAATCCATTTGCTCGTCACCATGTCGTTAAGTTATAATTGCACGCTCCGCTCCGATCGATTGGTGCTCTTTCTTCTGTTCGCTATTTTCTCAGCTAAGGGTCGTTGAAAACGATCGGCCGCGATAAAGCGTGCTCCACAAGAAGAAGAATTACGCGGGCAGTCGTTGATACACAGCTAGATACCGAGGCTAAGAGAAAGAGAGATGAAGCTGAATGGATTTCTAGTAAGCTCCGTAAGGAATATCGGAGGCGTCTTATCTGCGACGATATTTATAACCGGGAAGCCCGATCCTCTCTCTTGCCAATTTACGTTGCATCCTCGAAATTGCCAGCTAGCAATTACTCAGACGTACTGACGTAAGAATGAAGAATAAACGAGTAGGTTTATCGAGTATCTACCAGGATCCAGATTTTCTCGTCTTCAGCAACGAAATTTCAACCGGGCAAACTATTATCTCGACTACGGATGAACAGAGAGAAAGAGAGAGAGAAAAATTTTATTTGCGTTAACGGTAGCAATTTAACCTTGAAATAAAATTATTCTAGCAATTGGCTGGCGGGCATTCAGATATTTTGATCGATTTGTTGTAACAACGTGCAAACCAATTTTACTATAGCGACAAAATATCTGTGAACAGAGCGTGAGCGACGTTTCGAACGCGAAACATTGAAACGTAAACGTTGGTCTGTTTTTCCGTTAATGGGAGTGAGTAATGGAAGTACAAGGAAATTTGTGAAATCAAGTTGCGTTACACGTGGATCGTACACGAGATACAAAATTGGAGAGCATCATCCTTGAGAATTGTTAGACTATTTGGACCTTGGACTCCGGCCCAATTAGACTATGCACACGTTCAAGCTTGCTTTTAGCCAAAATTTGATCTCTATTTAGAGATTACGTTGCCAGACCTTTGTACTTACGAACACCATTTCAGATTCTTCGCGTATAAATTGCACGGGCCGAATTGCCAGTTCCTTTCTTAACGAAATTTAATTTCAAGCGTTCAACTCCTACGCTAATTGCACTCGCGATTATAAACTATCAAACGATGTTGTGTCAAATAATTATATTTACGGATATACGTAAATAGGTGATTAATTCGAACGAATGATCGTACAAAATTCTTCAACAAATTCATAGCGCCACTGCTCCAATACCATCTAAATAAACGTTCCAATAGTTTCTCGTCCCTGTTAACACTAGAACTACCACACCAGTCAAATTGATTGGTTTTACAATTTTATTTTAAAATTCCTACTGCATGTTATATTTTTTTTCGCAATGATGTAATGACTTTCGCAACGATAACCAAAAGAATAATATAATGAATTTTATTTTGTTTTTTATGTATTGAAACTGAAAATAATTTTGTATCAAGGCTACTTATACCAATATCAGTGAAAATGACTGGTACTTGTCAAAGTGTAAAAGGGTCCTGCAATCTGTTTATCGAACTCCAATTAAGCAGTTTCCTCGTTTTCTACAACTTGCCACATGTTTTTAAAATTTGTACTGCGTATCATTCGATATGATGATATCAGTTATCAGGAAAATTCCGGATCGATCGTTAGATCGCTAGATGCTAACATTAGAAATACCACAGCAGTCAAAATCACTGGTTCTACAATTTGATAAATGTGCCAACCCTCGTTTAGGGATCATGGTCCCAGATGGATTGATAATACCAAAAATGTACCACATAACATGGAATTGCTTCCCTAAGAAAGTAATAAATCAATAAATATAAAAATATTCTATTATTACGTATTTTTTTAAAGACCAGTCATTTTGACTGGGTTTGGTAGAAATAGCTTCGTGTTAACTATCGGTAGTTCTAGTGTTAATACAGCACAACAATACCTATAAACAATGTTTGTCCGTATCACCAACTAGCGAAAAAATTCCATTTTCTACCGTCTCCTACCAATGCCGCGGAAAAATTCTCCAGACGAACGATAAATTTCACGTGCCTTTCGCAACGAGGCAGTTTGTTTGTAAAATTGGTCGGATCCCACTCGATACGTCTGCAAGGTAGTACACCGGTTAGGCCAACCCCTTTGTCCGGCACATAGGGACTGGAGAGCACTCGACGAGGGTCTCGGCAAACGTCATACCATGGCGAACTTACTGGCGCACGTATATACGATGTGTGTACATGCAGGCATACTCACGTATTTCATTGAAATAGAAAGGGTATTCGCCGGGCACGGAACAGTTGAGCCTCGCTTTCAGGAAGCTCGTCCATCTGTCGCTGAACGCATGAGGTCCGCCCTTGTCGTGCTGGCACACTCTACCGACTCGCGAGTACACTGCCTAAAACACAAATGCAGCCGGAGCTTTCGAACAATCGGCTTCTTCGATTCTTTCCTCTTTACTCGGACCGTCTTACTCTACCCTGCATCCAGCGCTATTATACTGCGTTACTTTGCCACTGGGATTAGGGGCAAAAGGAAAGGAAATTGTCGGTGCGTGAAAATTTGAGAATACCGAGAATATAGGGAATAGTAGAGATCGTAAAGCGTACGTTACGTATGGCCATTTTTTAAGAAATCGCTCGTTAAAGTGCTTTCGCTGACAAAGACTGACATTTCGATATTGCAATTTCGTCGCTTTGGAAATTCCGCATCGTAAAACGGTCTTTGATATCGAGTAGGTAAATATAAATAGGTAGGTAGCGCGTCGTTAATATTTCGTAAGCCTTACCTTGCCACAATTCATGTACTCGACGGCTGTTTCTCGATAAAAGAAGAAGACGTAATCTTCGTATGCAAACGAGCTGACAAAGTTCGGCCCTGTAACAATAACGTTCGAATTTGTTAGGGGCAATGGGATTCGTTCGAAACAAACAAACCAACCAGCTGGCTGCTGAAGCGAGCAAAACTCCCATAGAAAGAAGACTAAAAAGAAAACACCCCAATGACCTCACTAAAGAAATAAAATAGTCAAACTCGAAGATGTTGGGGGTAGCCATCCACATGTTATTTAGCAATAAAGTTAGAAAAATTTACCAAATGTCCAACTGAACAAATTGTACAGTACAAATCAAATAATAATAAAAAAACACAATCAAACCGTGAAGCGACGGTACACTGTTCGTGGGAGCATATGCTTCTTTAAGATTTTGCAGGGTTAAATTCATCGCTGTTTGTTGTTTGTTTCGACGAGTATCTTCATCTCCGTCTTTATTTCCTTCTTCTCATATCCTTTCCTTTCTTTCTAAATTAAGTTTCTCGTTCGATAACGTTCCACGTATTTTACAATGCAGAGGAAATTATGCGGCCGTTTCGGATCCTAGATGGATCTTCCAATAACTTGGTAATTTCGAAAGAGCGGGCAGTATGATAAATTGCCAACGGGATCGCGGCGTGGAAATTGCGATCGATCAAAAATTCCCGAAGCTTTGAATGGATTATATAATTTATACAAAACTTGCATCGCAAATTCGCAACTCGCAATCGGCGATAAATAAGAGAAGAATGAAAAAAAAAAAAATAAGAGAGGAAGGAAAAAAAGCACGTCTGGGTGGATACGCAAATTGCAGCATATAATTTATGCAAAGCTTCTTACATCGTTTAAGCATCGTCCATTGTATACGAGCTGCGAGTATAACAAGCACAATGCCATGCGATAACTTTTCACGTGCGACCGTGTCGTAAAATTTTATATGGACGCGGCACGATGAGAAGATACGGGAAATTCAAAAATAGCACGGCAATTGCTGGACATTCTGTCGCGACCGGTTTTCCAAGTGCGATCGTTAAAACGTCGATTAAATAAATATCGAATATTTCAATTACCAGAGGCAACTCGAGAGTTCAATAGTTCGCGTAAAAATGATTTTCTAGTTTAAAATTCAATCTTATCCGCAAACTCTCTGTTTTCTTTCAATATTTTACGGTTAAATTGATCGCTGTTTACGGCTCTGCGTTTTGTTACCTAATTAAGGCCAGAATTATTTGCCTCGGTAGGCGTCTGATATTTTTAATTATTTTATTTTGTACTTCAGTTAACCATAATAGTTAATAATAATACAATGCAAACTCCTGTCGACGTAATACTCCCGAGATACATAAAACGAAGCAAGAGATCAGATGGAGCGCAATTAAAATTTAGAAACGCGGCAAAATCCTGCGCTGGCAGGAAAATAGAAGCTGGCGAGTATGGCGATAGAAAAGCTGGTATCGCGTTCGCTAGAATTCAACGCGCGAATATTCCAATGCAATTTGCATGACTTCCATTACCGTTCAGCTGGTTGAGATCGGAGCGTTCGGTGCGGATCTTCTCCCTGTGAATCAGCGGCTCGCCACCGGAGAAGTCGGCCACTGTCGCTGCGTACAGCTGCCCCTCTGAAACATGAGTAAACGCGTTTCTGTCAGTCGAGTCAGACTTTACAACATTTGCTAGACAAACGAGCAGTCGTGTCTGCGGCAATCGTCGAAGGATTCTGCCAAAGACACCTTGTACTTCGTTTTCAACGTTCCGCTCGTGTCACGCTGCAAATCGTTCTGGAAACGCGTCAGCACTAATCACCAGTGTACCGTTCTCTGTTCTATGCTCGCGCAAAGCGAATCTCTTTCACGGAGATTACGCGAGTGCTCGTGGAGGAATCGCACAGGCTTCGAGCCTGGCAATTAAAGAGTACCGAATTTCACGAGGGACTCGCGAACGCGCGTGCATCGTATTCATTTTCGCTGTTGGGATTATAGACGCGAGCACAGCTTGTCACTCTGTGACGCGTAATCTAAGATACGCGTGTCGCTTTATGCAAATTACGGCAACTGTTTAGTAACGACGCGACGATGGCGGAGATGGTATCGGGATCGAGCGAATTTCTGACATCAACGGGGAAAGAGATTGCAGAATTGGAATAATCACTTTGCCGTGTCTGTAACGATACGTAGAGCTAGATGTAATGAAAACGATGTTCGGTTTAAATTCCTTGTCAGATTGCAATTTGCATTGGCTTTAATAACAAACCTGCACATCTTTTTATTATACCCATCTACGTTACCACGTTATCATGTAAAAAGCATCCTGTTTAATAACGCACATTTATAAGCTAAATTGCACGAGTATCTTTTTATGCTCGTTTTTCACACGAGCCTAACCGACGACAGGTTTTAGTACGGCGTCGCTGAATTATCGAGTGTCAGCCGATCTTTGATAACTGTACGCGAACGTTGAATAAATGACAAAACGCCGCCACGATATTACGGAATTTATTAGAAGCGGTTTAATTAAACGTGCCTTGAAAGGCGTTTTAATTAACACGGTAGCCACGCGATTACACCAAGAATCGTAGATTTCGCGTGGAACAACAGCCGGGAACACGATTCAAGTACACAAATTTTCTTCGCCACCGTTGTGGTTACGGGTATTAAAGCGAAGAAAAGATGGAAAGCGAGCTCTTTGTGTCAGCGAGTGCTAACTAGATTGGCCTTCGGTGCAAAGGCTTCTTCCTCGTAGAAACTGTGAACTTGATTGGCTTTGTTATTGCTCGTGTTCCGTGGAAACTTAGCTACTGGCGTGATACACTGAGATTACCGATATATCAAACGCGACTGCACGAGATTCAACGTCAAAAATAATTCGCAACCACCGTTTCAGCGTGGTAAGTATCACCAAGGAAAATAACGATCGCAAGTTATCACATATCACACAGATATGGGCAATCTTATGAGAAACTTGGGAAACAAGCAAAGAACAACGCAAAATCCTAACAAACATGAGTAAAAAAATCATTAATTTCGGCGTTACGAGATGTTTGGTGTATAATGAACCGATTGCTTCCTTAAATACAACGAATAGAAAACTGTAACCAAAAGAAATGCCAGAGATCTTCCCAACGTGTGGGTGCTTCTCCGAGAAAACGTATCGACGTATATGTTGAGATGAACGACCGTCATATCGAACACACGTATACTAAGGATAAAGTGTTTAACGTCGTTAACGTCGTAACTCAGGAGCTAGTATTTTTTGAAGCTGTGCTTATTGACACTCTTTTCCTTCTTTTGACGAATAACTATGCATACGCTCGTAAAGTGTTTCTCCAACCTTTCTCCATTCCATTCTGTATATTATTTCCACTCTGCATATTATTGAAACAACGTATCGATGCCAAGTATGTACGTACATTCCTTTAATAGCCTTTAACACTTTGACTGCTACGTTGGCCATATGTGACCGGCCACATTTTCTCCTGTAATGCCATGGTGGTCATTGATGAACGCAGCGCTTGAACTTCTTACAATTATAAAAATTGAATGAAAATTGACAGTTACGGCATTTTGAATATAACCGATAAATAGAAGATACTTTGAAATAAAAAGTGCCCCATTGAACAATTAAACATTTTTATTAGAGCATCAATAAAAAAGAATGAGAACAAATCTTGCATCTAACGGTGCACTGTGTTTGCATCCATATCTTTGATAGGTAATCTACGAATATTATTATAAACACACCTTAGAAAATAATTGTAAATGCTGCTTTATAATCATATAATTGAAGTTAGAAGTGTGCGCATACCTTACTATTATATATAGAATGAGCAAATACTGTTTACTGATATCTTCTACACGTTTCAACAATATATTCTGCACGTTTTGCTTAAAACAAAATAATACGAAAGGTTTTTGGAAATAAACGAAGCCTTCCTATAATATGTCGCTATCAACTGTTAGCAAGGCGCCACGGTGGTCACCCGTGACCATCAATAAGATAAACTGTCCATTAGGGAAGAATGTTGTCTTACATCATCAATTTATTATTATTTTCCCATTATATGCCTTGAATAATAAAAATACTCCCGTGGCGCCTTGAGCGAAACATGTGACTTTGGCGTGGCAATCAAAGTGTTAACATCAAGCGGTACTATAGCACAGGTATTTCTTCAGAACATTCAATGATGTAACTCGCGTCGGTATAACATTTATTTTACATACGACTAAATAGCAGCAACCTCTGATAAACGCTAAAACACTTTCTTTGAACGTGTCTTATCAATCTTTCAGCACGAATCTGTACAGAACCATCGAACGGAGTAACGAAGAAGAAAACAAAGCGCTGTTGTTGCCGCGCGACAGACGTTCCAGGATCAAGTGGATTCGACAAGGTCGACGAATTTACTTGAAAGCAGGATAGAGCGGCTGACAACAAGATCTGTCCCTAGTGAACTCATGTAGGTGACCAATTTTCTCGCCGTGTCATAGAAACTGTGGTCGTGGAATCCCGCAAGAAGCCGCGGCTTTCCTGTGCATCAGAGTACACCGATGGAGCCATACCCTACGCCGATGTACGAGCCAACGTTCGCACGAAAAGAGAAAGAGAAAGAGAAAGAGAAAGAGAGAGAGAGAGAGAGAGAGAGAGAGAGAGAGAGAGCGAGGGAGCATTTTACCTGATACTCTCGCGAACCAAGAGATCTACCAAGGCCATGCACCCTCCTCCGGCTTCTCGCGAGCCTTCCATATTTCACGTTCAAAAAGCACGATGGGATTTGAGGCTGGCCAACGTATGCGCGCGATAAGTGTATATAGTGGCGGACTGGTCATATATAACCGGGCAAAGTAGACGTTAGACTTAGGGGATGAACGTGCCCGTTGCAGGCTACAAATCTACGCTGAGCCCAGCAACGCCGAAGCTCGCGAATACTGTACCGTCGTCGTCCTGGTAATACCCAGCGACTGAAGGAAGCTTTCTACTACGTGCCGGCTTCTTTGTGCCGCGCTGTCGACATTATTAGCCCGTTCGACCGACGTCGCTTCATCGCAGACCGTGCGATTGCTATGTTCCAAGGAACGTGTAGCTTCGCCTTCGGTTTATCGATTTCGATTACAATTCGGATTTTATGTATACATTTGCTGCACACTGGGCTTCCTGGATATGACGACGTCGTAAAACCGCTATGCACGCTAGTAGTTGGAATTTTGAAACAAAAAATGCCGCGTTACGAGCTCTTTGAGCGGCTACTCGAGCAAGAGACACGGACGCGGGCTTCCTGTTTCAAATATCTTGAGTTTATGATTTTGAGTAAAAAGTACAGGCTGAATGGCATATGCAACGCGTTACAAGCTGATTTGTTTCATTTGGAATTATTCAAGATAGCGAAAGGATCCGATCGAAAATCTGAAATGTCTGAGGGTGAGATGTAGACGAATAGTTCGGATTGAACCTAAAGCGATGGAAAAATTCCTGCAATTCTATCGACCGAACATTGTTTGCCATCGATTAGTCAGTTTTATGGGAGAAGAAAGCGGTTGAGTTTTCAGCTAATGTTATCTTGTTTAACGAGGTCGGCCGCGTGTCTCACAGAGACACGCCTGAATTGCAAATTTATGCATGTTCGTGTTTGACACGTCCGATACGTTAGCTGTCCATGGTTCTTTCGTTATAGTTGACAAGCTGCAGGATTTATTTCATGCTAGCCTATCTTGAATGATGTGTTATGCTGTTGCAGCTTTGAAGTGCTCAACGATGAATGAAAAATGTTTGCGTTGGGATTTCTAGTTGGTTGATTAAATCCTTCAGCCGGCAATACATAGTTCAGCTTCGTTTATTACTTTAGCATATTTATCGCAAAGATCTAAACCTACCTCCACAAAAATATTGCGAAATTGTCTTAAAAAAATACAGGACTTATCATAGTGCTATTTATTTCACGTAGAAAAAACATTTTTTCTCTCGTTAAAACGAAAATATTTATCAGAGTTTCACCATTCGTTTCATGCACTTTTGTTCGTCAAATTTAGAAAACTAGAATTTTCATCGTGCTGTTTTAGCCATTGTCTTTCGCCAGGCGTTTAAAAGAATCGCTCACGATATTGTCTATGCTAGCGATTTTAGTTTGAATTCACATTCTACCACAGAAATAGACCATTTGCTGCGACTAAATTATACGCGATAGTAACATCTTGCTACGTGCTTCCTGGCGTTATAAGCTTTATACGACAAGTATCATTTTCTAGATACACTTTCCGCTAAAAGCAAATATCCAACCACATAGCGTCTAATGAGCATTTTCATTATTTTTTGCAAAGCTAATTTTTATAATATCCAATGTCTGTTAGAAGCGGGATACAGCGATGCGCGCATTATATTTCGTTTAATGAATTTCATACGTTTTAATAAGATGACTTTTATAAAATAACATCCTAGTAAATATTACCGATGTTCTTCGAAGAATGTATTTTGCTACTACCGATCGAATATTTGGTCATGAACAGGAACTTGTTAAGCTCGCTAACTAATTAATTTCGATCGAATCGTTTCGAAGATTAATCGAAATTAATTGGATACCTCGACGAGCAAAAGCTCATGGCTCCGAATTGTTTCAAAACCACTCTGGAATTTTCTTTGTCCGCGACGAAATTCACTCTCAGAAGCTTTATTACGATAATACTGTTCGATTCGATGAGCACTGGCTTCAATCAATTAGAGGCGTTAAAGAGTCAGACGTACTTTGCCTTGAAATTATTAACACGACACACGAATTATTATTTTTCAACACGAAGCATCGAATTTCTCGTGTTGACGCAAGCTTTTGTGGCATTAATTAAGAATTTTTTCCTAATTGATAGGCGAATCGGTTATTAGAAATTAATTGGACGGTTCGATGCAGAGGGTGCAAAAATCTTTCTTGTTAATTAATTCTAAACCATTTTCTACACATGGAGTTCGTTCGTTCTGCAAGGCGATAAATTTTCAAGAAACTTATTTCGTTTTATCTGGAAGAAAAATTGGTTGTTTTTTCTTCTTTTCTTTTTTAATTAATTTTAGAGCAGCTTCTGTACTTAGAACAAAGTTATGCTATATACGGATGTTAGAGTTAATTCATAATAGGAGATTTCAATCAAAATTATTTCATAAGAATTCAATCTTTTACTTTATATTCGACTTCTTCATCAAATTGTAATTCAAGATTGGTGAAAATTTAATCCATTCTCGGCAATAGAATTCAATTAAAAAGGATCGACAGCTTTTAATAGAAATTCCTGTTTTATAATACAAAACTTTTTGACAGCATAGTATAAATTACCAGATCTTATTGAATGATTTACTGTTATAACTGTATTAACGTATAAAGTACAGCGTATCACAGAAAATTAATCGAAATCAATACGTGTTAATTCGAAATCGACAAGAAGTTTTCTGACTAATCTTGGCGGATATATCCCTGAATTGGCCCAATTGGTCGTATAATAACGCGTAATTAAAATGCAGCAGCAGATCGCAGCTAATTACGAATGCAATTCGCGTATCGACGCAGTTAATTTTGGAGCTAGCGAAGGAACTATCGACGCCACGAAATCAGGATAAATGCGAAAATTAACTAAAAAGAAAGTCGAAGAAAATTGGTATCTCACCGCCATTGAGATTAGTTTGAAGGAAAATTGTATTACCAAATAGCAATTTTAAAGGAAAATTCTATTTGCGATGTATGCACTTTGTTTACTATTGTTTTCAATTTATTCTTTTTCTTTCGTCCGTGTGCATAGTTCAAGTAGTTTAATTCCACTCGTAGACGTCGCTACATTGATGAACTTACGTATAAAACCTACAAGTTACTACGTAATTTCAGCACCTCAGTGCGACGTTTATAGAACGCGCTTTGAAACAGGAGGTATATGACGTAATTTGAAATTTGACAATTATCTTAAAACGGCGCTAAAACGAAATGACTTCACCACTCAAACGAAATTGATACAAAATTTAATCGTCAGCTTTTCGTTTCTTTCGTGGGAAAAACTCGAACCTGGATTCGCTGTAAAGAAGATCGCGATACCAGCGTGGCCAGAAGCTTAACTTTTAATTACTGACCGTTTCATTTCCGAAATTATGCTGATAAAAACTATTTAAGCGGTTGCCAAGAGGAAAAAGAGAGGATGGCAGAAAAATAGCCTAACGATCGTTTAAAATGCACGTGTCCAATAACGTTGAAGACGCTTTAGAAAGGAAGGTTGAATTGGTCGATAAGAAAGATACGATTGCGAATAAAAATGACAAGATCGTTAACCTAAGAAACGTTTTATTTTTTCTTCTGTTAGAAGCTTATGGGATCATGAATCGACAGTTCGATAACTATCGTGCACGATATTTGTACTTTTTACACGCGGTAACTTTGATTGATTTAACGTTCAACCAGCATTTCTTTGTTCCCTGGTTTTTGTTTAAACATCGGGAAACCTCCGATCAAGATGACGTCTTCACTCGGATTGAACGTAGTGGATGATCGTTCTTTTTCACATGGAAAAATGCATTGCCATTTGAAAGATTATCTGAAAGAAAGTCGTTTCAGAGGGTTCTTTTTGATGTATGTCTCTGCCATACAATACGAATCGCGATGAGAAAGAGATACTTTTATTTAACTTGCAGCAGGATGATAATAAACGTCTTTCTGTAATAAACTTTCAATAATAACAATAATAATAATAATCGCTTTTATATACGCAAAACTTTTTGTAGGACCGTAATGATAACGATTCTCTCTTTTTATGTTTTATTTTGTACGGTAACTCTTCACTTACGTTTATCAGATTAATTAACGTGTCTCTTAATTGCACGTACTATTTTCGCCGTAGCTATCGTGGCCTTTTGTATTCAGCTTGTACAGGCTACAAATTATATCTACCCTTGAATCTGGAGAAAACCGACCGCAGGATCATCAGGTGAAAACACACAGAGGCAGAAAGTTAAGGACTCGTAGTGTAGAGGGGGCGAACTCAGCGCGAATTACCTTGCTTTTGGTGCAAGTTCGCGAAAATACGAATCGCCAGTTCGATAACAAGCGAATGTTCGTACTGAATTCAGCTGTGTGGTACACGCGCGTTATTTGTGTCACTATTATTAGAGCGGTATGTGGACATTGCACTTGGAGCGGCCGGAACGGCAGCAGCCACGTTGATTCGGCTTTGTTAACGACTAACGACTAAGGTCCGGCCCCCGCTTTATTCCGCCATATAAATTTTACGCCCGTGTATTAACTCGGGTTTGCCATAATAACGCGACAGAATGATTTACGCTGATAAACGCCGACTTCGTATCGTAGTTTCCCTAAACTGGACTAAGTAGAACGTCGACTAAATTGAATCACGCGTTGAAATCGTGTTCCAAGCTTCCCGTTCCTACATCAACTTCCCTCGTTCGCTTCCGAAATACTCTGATTAATCAAACCTCTTCGAACGGTTAAAAAATAAGTAACCTGACCATAAAGTTTAAGTCAAACGATCGTGGATCGTCTACGATCCAACGACATCCATCGATTAGTAAACAAAAGTCAGTCGAAGTTTATTAGCTCGAAGCGTTGTATTAACAGACTATGAGACTGTCGTGTATCAAGAAGATCGATCCGTTGTTCGGTAGTATCGTGTCACTGTTTTTCACTTTTCTGTTCTTCCTCTTTGTTGCTCGGCAGAAGGGAGCAATAGAATGGCAAACAGAAGGGTTCAGATCGATGAGGATCAACGATAGCTCCTCCCTGGATCCATCAGACTTACCAGGCTAAACCTTAAATACACGTTGCACGCTTGGATTCGTAATACCTAAGACAAGGTTTCCTATCCATCCTAGCTGCTTCAGTCCTCATCTGACGCTGGTATTACGCATATTACACGTGTCTCGACTATTCACGAAGCTCGATGCCGCGACGGCGTCGTGGCTGGTTAGGGATGATAGTAATTATGTTTTCAACATCATGCGCATCCACGTAGGTATTTTCTCCTTCAACATAATTATACGACATACCATGGAAAACTTTTAATTGCTGTAACGAATAGCGAAAGAGCCTGTTAAGTAGGCGTAATTATTACTTTGTTTCGGACAATGACGTAAGAATTGTCTTTCAATTTATCAATTTTGACGTAGTCTGTATAAATAGTAACAACTTTATCGGTAATTCTGGATCCGTAATTTTGCCAATAATTTACGCGATTGTTTCGGTTTGTATCATCGCGTAGCTAATTGAGAACAAGCCGTTGTTGCTTTGATCGTTGCAAATTATTATTAATCGTAGACGCGTATCATATTTTACTACCATTGACCCGTTCACTGCGGTATTTTATCTCAGTTAGCAGAACGTTAATTACATATATCGACATGCTACGAAAAATAGAAAAGAAAGATAGTTTATAATTTTGTAAGTATTTTCCGCTGTTTCACGTTTGACGAGACACTCTGCTCGAATGCGGAACGACGCTGAGGAAATTTCGAAATATTTTCAAAGGATCAAAGCAGTTCGAGAATCGAAATAACAAGTTACAGAATCGGAAATTTCGCATTAATTAAATCGAACTGAATAGAAATTTTAGAGAAAAAATATCTAGCATAAGGTACGATCTATTGCGCGTTCAGAAAATACAAAAAAGAAAAAAGAAAAAAATGGAAAAAATACAGACGAAAGAAAAAAGAAATAAAAACTCGGGGGAAAACGGTGAAAAAAGCTTTCTGAATTCCTTTTTAGAGTTTTAAACTCTCGGCTATCGTAGGAAATAATAAATTTAAATGAATCGATTCGCGTATTAGAAGGTATAAATTAGAAATACGATAACACGACGAACATCTCGCGTCTGTTACTCGCGATAATCATTGTGTAAGTACTTTGTCCGCAGTATATACGCTGCTTATGGCATTATCGTTCGTACATATATGCCGTACAGACGTCATAAATAGTCATTATTCAAGTTACGTATTTATACGTCGAGCTCATTGCTCGTTCTAATAAACGAGAGAGGCAACAGGCGCGTCGCGAGATTTCGAGGATTTGCAGAAATCGTATTACAACTTCTAAATCTTTGCTCTGCTTTGATAAAATGTCTAATAACGATTAAATAAGTCTTAACGACGTACATATCTCGATACGAAGGCAGCCGAGTTTTCTAATTAAACATAATTACTGTATTTACTAACGAGCGGAAACGCACAAGTTACTCTTCTTGAAATTATATATTTCTCAATTAGTTCACATTTTGAAATCCTCGCGACGGAAATCTTTCCTTAAATAGATTTTAATATACTATGTTGAAATACTTTAAGCGTTACGACGTTATTCTGCAATTCGACCGAATGAAACTCGCATTCTGACTTCATCACCCATTCACCAACTTCCTTCAACTTCATTCAACGAAACAACCTACCTCGTTCCATTCCTTAACTTCTTTCCTAGCCTCCGAAGAAATTTATTAATCTAGCAGGCATATCTCGCATTATCCGCAATACGAAACTCCAAGGAACGTTACGTTCAATGAATTTTCCGTGTGCAACGAGTGCGAACGATTTAGCACGCTCGTAACCGGCTTCGTTATAAAATTAGCCATTTTTGGGTACACGCGGCCACGTAGTAAAAAGCAAACTGCTGGCCGCAACCTGCGCGATAAATCTACACGTCCATGAAATATGGATAACCAATCTCGCGCGCGACGAAAGGCGCGGGCTTGTTAGATTTTATACTTTGCTGTCACTGGTTACGGCACTCACAGGACATACTACATACACGTGTACACAAGCTGTGTTACACACTGATCGCATTGACCGTGACAAACACGTTGCTAGTTCGCGTGGAATTTCTTCTTTCGACACAGGATGAAACGTGATTTCCAAGGATAACGTTGTCGCGGTCGAAGGTTAATTAAACTTCCTGAATACGGAGCTCGTCATCGAAGCGCACGGGAATCAGGCCAAACCCGACAGGCGAAAGTTCTTCCGTCGAGACAACGAAAATCGTAAGTAGCTCGCTTCTATTCGATTCCTTGATCGTTCTCCAATCGTCGATCGTTGGATTTTCATATTCCAGTGATATACGTTGTTTCTGTATCGACCAATTAATGATAATAACGAAACAAATAATGAAATAGGAGAAATAAGTTTCTACGAAATACGAACACATCGTGTAAAATGAATAAAAACGTTCTACATCCGTGCAGAACGTACGCTTGTTACAAGACTTTCTCACAAGTTTTTAGCCATAAAACTTACGTACTTTTCTCTCCAGTCTTTCCCAACATCGATATAAACATCGAACGTAATACCGAACGATTAATTACGAGTTTCTTGGCCATAAAATCGTAACACAGACTTCCCCGATTTTCCGTATCGTGAACGGATGTCGCACGGTAGCTGTCATCGGATAACGAATTATGAATGAATGATTTGTTACATAAATTCATTGCGAATGGTCTTCGTTAACCGAACACGCCCATGTTCACGAACTATAGGCTTTTGCAGAAAAGGAACGTTTGATAGAGATATTTACGACCATAGTTTATTTACTCATACATTTATATACTCGTATATTTTGTCTTGCTTCCAGATACTACGTTACGACTGAAATATACACATACATCTTCCATTTCTCTCTCTCTTTCTCTCTCCTTCACACTCTTTCTATTTTACGTATTTTTTTGCACATAGAAAATATCGACGTACGATAATGATAAATTGGCCGGACTAACACGTTGCAACGAGACGTTTCGAGATTTTTAGCAGAGCAAAACGATTTTGAGTTCTAAGTACACAATACAAAGTAGAGAAAAATGACACCACTGACAGTTTAGAGAAGTATAACGCATTGGGGCTAGGAAAAAGTTTGATTCGTCGTGGATTAGTTGATTAAAAACTAGTCGGCGATGTTTCGATTAATATTTGAGCGTGTATATCGCAATTATGATCAAGGAAGAAGCTCGAAAGAAACGGAAACGGAATTCCCTCGTTTATTTAGAACACGTCAGACGGTCGGTTCACCGAGTATCATTTATTTCCAACTCCATAAAACTTTCTCGACGGGGAAAATTCAATCGATTTGGAGCAGCAACTCGGTTCGAGAGCTCTTTCGAGTCACGCTTTTTGTTTAAAAATCGCTGGAACTTCGACCCGGCGATGATGCTACTCCGAGCTCTCAGTCAGAATGCACAAGGGCGTATATTTTACTTCGTTTTAAACAAACGGAATTCGTTTGAAAAATTCTCGACGTTCCAAGGGGAATCATATTTTCAAACTTGCTCTCTCGAGTTTTCATACTTGATAGTAAAACGACGTACAAAGTGGAAAACGTTTATGTTACAGAATTAAAAGATACTTGTAAATCAAACGCTCGGACAATGCCTCGATCAGCGTATAACCAAGTATTGTTAGCGAGTTTCGTGGTTTAATAAACTTTAGTAGTACAAACTAAGTAAAACCTTTCTAATAAAATGCTAATAAACAGTATTTAAAGCACCTTCTTCTAATTCTCTACGTAACTTCTTTCCTAACATCAAACCTCTTGCAATCTCTCCAAATTAGCTCCAACTACTTCGTTCTACAAAAGAACAACAAGAAACTTTGCTCCTTTCGTTTTCTCTTTTCCTTGGTCATTGGCAAAGGACTCTCTTTAGAATCTGCAAACCATTCTTTTGATACTTGCGAAGAAAACATAAAAGTACCATCGAGTTGAACAAGGAAAGTTCACAAGACAGTGATACTACTCGAGCAATCACTCAAAATATCGCAGCGCTGGTTCTTTCCAACAAACGAAAATAACGATCATGAGAACCGTCGGTTGTTTTCAGCGGATCGGAATGTTAGCGTTAATTCTCAAGGAAAAATTGAACCGCGGACTTGGCCACAGCCGCGATTAGATTCCAGATTCGAACGAACTGAACAGACACGGCGCGTTGTCTTGCAGAGGCGGAAAGCGAGAGGGTGGAAAGCGAGCAATCGTTCCGGTAAATAAGCTTCTGCGGTTTGCTGGATTTCATGGTGGATTCGCGTCTACGAAATACAACCGTTCGTTCCGGCAGAATGCACGTTGCGATCCTACGATCGAACGGATCCCCGTAGAGTCTCTTAAATTTCTCCTAGAGCGGATGTTCGCGGCTCTGGTAGGAAAAATCATGCTCAACGGAGTTTGTAAAGCAAAGTTTAAAAAAATCTGATTATCGATTTTGGCATTAGGAGCGACAGGGGTGAGAGACAGAGATAATTATAGTCATCCGAGTGTGTGTCGTATATTATCCATTGATACCTGACATATTCGCTTTTCTACAGTACAGTTTATTGAGATATATATAATTTTGTGTACTGGACTAAATTGGCCACGTAGTAGTGACACACGTATGTGAATATGAGTGTGTAACTGTTCCGTTGGCAATGTGATATGGAAGATGGCGAGACAAAGAAAGTGCTGAGACAGTGCAAATGTATATCGACGAAGATCCTATAAATCGTTTATTAAATAAATCTAAAATTATCTTAATTTGAATTCTAAGTGTAACCTTAGTGTTTCTTTACTTTTATTTCGGCAATTAAGATCCACAATTCTCAACACAGTTATTTTATTTAATCGCGTCGTTTTCTATTAAACTATTGCATTGTTTACTAACGGTTATGCGTCAAGGCTGGCAAACAGTCGGATTATAAATTTGCACGTTTGCTCGTTGGGTATATGATATGCGTAATCTAATAGTTATCGAATGATCGGTTATTGGTTACGACGGCAGAACGTTGCTACAACGTTGCTATAATGTTGCTTCGGGCATCGTAAAATCCCTTTGTGTTTTATTCAACTCGCTACGCACGCGGAATGTGACTAGTCGTCATCTGGCAAATACCTATTCCGACCATTAGGTTTTATTCAGATCAGTTTACCGTTTGATCATCAAGGGTTTGCACAGCGGATGGATATTTATCCTGTTAATGGAACAGCCTTAAATTCAATTATCAATTTCGTACGCGTCTGTTTTCAATTAAAACCATCTTCCTCGATAGCAAGCTACGGTTATTCTTGAAATTTTTCAGAAACGTTTAATATAAAAGAGATGACGCTGTTTCGGCGAGTATGTAGCGGACAGTGTTGTAGCAAACTCCGCATAGGAACGAATTTTGGCGGTACCTTGGACGAGATGCCACTACCTGTTCTTGTTCGTTACTCTGTGCCCTTTGTAAATTAACAAGGAAATAATATCCTTGATGCGCCAAGGGAGTCCGTGGAGCCGACAAAGCCAACGGGAGTTCCTTTGCCAAAACGTTGAGGACCAACTAGTTCGTTTAATATTTACGAAACAACATAAATATTTGCCACGGTCGTGTGGTAGTGAGATAAAAAATTTGCGTGGCGGTGAGATCAAAAATTTACGTGAATTCTGATCGACCTGGGACGGAAAAAGTCTGGTTCATGATTGAAAAGGAAGCTTTAACCGAGAGATCAAGCCGAGAGACTCTTTGCCTTTTAAATCGGATTCCAGCCAAGTCTCGAATGAACTTCCGCGTCAAGTTTGTCCAAGATTTCCAGGATTAACCACACCCCTATTAAACGATTCGACGACCGATACACCGTATCAGAAAGAGACTACAGCTGATTAAGGTTAAACAGAATCTGATAGAAGATTTACGAACAGACAAAAAGTTCTTGGCTCTAATCTAAACCATCGTTTAAACGAACCTCACCAACGGTTTTTGATTTAGATCGAATAATCTCGCGCAAACATTACCTTCCGCGTTTAACGGATATACTTTTGCCTACCTTTTACTTCGTAACTTTTACCTTCTTTATTTTATCACATTATACATTCATCCTATTCATATTGGAATTTTATAAGATATTTAGTGATTCGCGTGGTTTAGCCAGCAAGCGATAATAATTTTGCCAGGGAAAGTACGTTTTTAACTATCGTCAAGTTAAATATTCTTTTGAAGACGAGCAGTTGAAATTTAACTTTAAAGTCGATGATATTTTATTCTCAACTGTCTCTGACATTCTCGATGATTTGTCATTTACTGTACGATACTTTTAATAACCGCGCGTGTAACATTTTATTATTCGATTAAATTCGAACACCTCGGCAGATGAATAATATTAAAACACGTCTAATGCATATTTCACGCTTTCGTTTTCAAAATTAAAAATCGAAAGAAAATCAAAACTAAATCATATTCCAATTCGCGTTTATCAACGTCCGATTTATAATTTGCTCCATACGCGAAACTCCATGTTATCGTCGACGATACAATCGAAATATCCGAAAATTCGAATCTAACTCAATCTGTACATCCTTCTTCTACGTATAATACAATTAATAATCGAATGTTACTATCTACCACGCTAAAATCCACTTCTAGCACGCACCTTCCGTTCTCTAATTAACGATCAATCAAAATGTTTCCCGAAATCCCAAACGGCAGAGAGAAGCTTGATTTATGACACAGGAAAACGGCTGACAAATATTTCCCCATGTATTACAATGTGGCCGAGACCACTTTATCGGACCATATACCAATTTCTATAGTACAGCGCTATTTATCCACAAGGTATATCGATCTTGCTTGCATTTCAAACCTTGTTTTGTCGCAAAACGATAATTCCATGGCCTATTCTTCGATATATCGCGTCATTGATGCAATTAATCCAAGGCAATAACTTTGATGCTGGGAATCGCAGTCTCTAAACCTTCTCCACCTCCTGCCATTATTTTTCTCTCGTTAATTAATGAAACTTGCCTATTCAACCTAAACGATAACACGTGTTTTCTTCGTACACCGTGATCGAATTTTTGCAATTAGAAGATTGAAAACTTTTTCGCGATGAACTTCCCTTTAACAATGTTTTGTTACGACTCGTGGTTCAACTTTTTGAATTTCATTTCTTATGTTTTTCTTCTGCTCGTGAGAATTTTGATCAAACGTTCGTCAGGCAACGATACATTCAATCGTTTTATGATTCGAACAACGACACGAGAGAGCATAGATGTGGATCGGCAAAATTAATTCCCCTTTGTAATAATTTTGTAAATGGATTGGATCTTTTTTTGGCGCAAGTTTCATTTCTGTTCACGCTTAATATCGATCCCGATACGTAGATATCATTTGAATTCCTCTTTTCTGTCTGCTCGAACGAGAGGGGATTCAACGATGTTGCAGATTCTGAGAATGTGCAATAAGTAATTTATTTCTGTATTCGATATTTGACTGGTCTTTACTATGAAAAATGTTTCAATTGTAACACGTAATAATATTTAATATTTCTTATCGTAATATGAAACTCGTATTATGTCACTAACTATTCTTCTTTTTATTTTATTTGAGTATCTATTGTCCTTCCTCGCTAAATGGAAACTCCTACGTTTCCGGTTAATGTCGTGGCTTACCCGTGACCCACATAGCATGAAATGTGATAATTACTAACACGATGTCAGTTATATGAATTAATTGCGAGTTATGTGCATGTAATTGTCCAATTTGTCAAGGACGCGTACAACTCTGCGATGATATGTGTTTTCGAAAAGTTAGTATAACGTCTTTATCTTCTGCAAGTACGCCCAATTAATTAGTGAAACATTAATTTTCCTTTATTTAATAACTTGCAATAATTTATTCGAATTAAACTTCGTTTTAAATGATCGAAGAATTAAGTTTGTAAGCATCAAGGATCTCATCTAATTACTAATCTTATCCCATATAATTACAATCTTCACACTTGTTCTATATATCGTACAAACAAATATTAGATTCTTTCTAACAGGAAAAGTTTGCAATTTTTAATTGTTTCTAACTTTGCGTGCATTCTGTTACAGATTTTTCAATTACATCGTTGAAAATTAACACACAGAATCTCTTCTCTTCGATAAATAAAAACGTCCTTCTGCCAGTAAAAAAAAGAATTACGTGGATATCGATAATACGTTCATAACAAGTTCTTTACAGCGAAATTATATTCGATATATATTTCGATACGCGGTTCGATTATTTTATATAACATAAGCATTCGCTAATAAGTTCGTAGAAAATATAATTCATATACGTATTTACGAATAACTAAAATTTCAGAAATAAATGTAAATGCCCTATTACGCATAGAACGTATTTCACAGGATTACCGAACAACCGCGTTCTAAACAATCTCTTAATTATTTCAAATTACACACATACTTTATGTGGCTGCGATAGATTATCCGAGGGAAATTTATTTCACCGAATGTATCCTGGCGTACCAACAACACGATTCAGCGATCGCTCATTGCTGTTTTTACATCAGCTGAGTAATCGTGTTGCACATTCGAACGGCACGCATCACACGTAAGTTACTCGAGGTACAATCAATCGGATCATTGGTTTCAGAGGTCTCTTCTTTGTTCGAAGAGTCGGCCGCCGTTTCTCCTTGCGAACGTACCACTACCGAGGCGATTAAAACGTACCAGCAACACGAGAGCGTGCGTGGTGAATATTTATGATTCCGTTAACATGTTCGCGCGGAACTTGATTTATGAAGGCCCATTGCACGCGTCATTCATCAACGTGTTTGCGATAACGAGAGCCGGGCAACCCGCGAATCGTATCTTCCTGCTTACGCGCGTTTTTACATCGTTTGATGTTGATACCCGTACAACTTCATCGACGACCAACAGACGGCTTGGTCAGATATCGACGCACCGAAATCGATATTCGCTACAGACAAACGCGTCGTTCGTGTATAATAGCCGCGAGATTGATATGACACGAAGAGAAAAGAAAAAAAAAGAAAAGGGAGAGAGGGAGGGGTAAAGAGGGAGGAAGAGGAGAGAATATAACTTGCACGCCGTTATGACATCTGACGCAGCGAGACAGATATTCGGTGGAAAGGCTGACAGTCAAAAGTACAGATCTCTGCTCTAATAAATTTCTCGTTTTCGATTTCCGAAACGATTTCTTGCGCGTCGACCTTGTACGCCGGAAGTTTTCAGCCGCAACGAAAATCCAAGCATGTTTCACCGTATGAACGCAACGTGAAGAAGCAGAAGCTATCGCGTATGTGGTACGTGATCGAAGTGCGATCTAACGTTCCACTATATTTCCAACAGTTTCCGACGTATGGAGTAAAAAGATGAAAACGACAGGCAACAGACAGGAAAAGTATCGGTTACGACGTTATAAAACGTGCTTGGACCTTGTTCGTCTTCTATTCTCTTTTGTCACGAAGCCGAGATAGCGTTGGTCTTGGCATGCAAACTCTTTTCCTTCCTCATCTTCGTTTCTGACCGATCGCGTTCCATTCGTGCGATAATTTTGATTAATTTTCAACATGAAACTTCTTGTCAGTCGAGTCGATCAAACATTCGTAGAATAGACAGGGTTTTGCTGTCTATCAGGATTCGGGATATCGATGTATTGGGTTGGCAACTATGTGATTGCCGATTTTGCCATTAGGTGGAATCGAAAAAATCTGCAATCACTTAGTTGCCAACCCAATACTTGCCCCAGCTCGTGGAATAAAGGTAATATTTTGTTCGGAACAAAAAGCCTGATTACGAACAATGTTCGACGTTTCGCTATCGTAACTATCGATGTATAATACGTATTTATACGTAAATATTCCGTACAAATATCTTTTTTTATATCCTAAAATCTTTACAATTTGTCCAGACAAGAAATTTCATAAATTGGTATATATGAGGTCGTCCGAAAAGTTTCTTTCGTTTCATAAGGAAATAATGGATGCACATTTTCTGTTTTATATTATTTTATCAAATTACGCATCCATTTTGTTCTCTCAAGATAAAGATTACAACGTTCGACAGATTAAGTTCCATGTTTGTATAAAGATGAATCGTTGTAAAAAACGTGTCTGTAAAAGGAAGACACTTTTCGAACGACCTAATAATAGCGTATATATCTCGAAGACGTCTATAACGAAGGTAGATTTAATTTTCTAACGTTGTATTACAATTTAACATTTATACAATTCCAATTCAATTATAATTGGACAACGTTCAAAAAATCTGGCTATTCATTGATACTATTCGCCTATTGATGTAATGGACGTTTTTGATTCATCGAGTTCAGGTTTCGGGGAAACGAATGATTTCAAATTTAAATAGCGCGAAACACGGCACGAGCAGCGTCGTCCATTTCGCCATCCCCTTTTCTTTCTCTTCGTTTTAATATATATTAAAGGGATTATAAACGAGGGATTCTGCCGAACTTTTAACAACTATGGCCGCTACTGTTTGAGTTTTCGGCCTCCTACTTTCCACCCTTGACGCTCGAATAGCGAGGGTAATCGCGAATTTCTAATGAAACGTTGCTCGACGAAATTGTACGCTTACGTCAAAACACGGTGCTGATTATTATTTACAAGATAAAGAGATATTACGCACCGATACAGGAATTATTACAAATATCGCGCATAAGTTGTCGATATATTTGCTTATTTCGCGAAATGGCATATTTCATCGTTTATTTCACACGTGTACACTTGTACCCTAATGTTTCAGAATGACTTTTAATCGAAGATAGAACGCGCTATCCGGTTAGTCGTTCCATGTTCATTTATAATTCGACGATTATGTCCTCTTCTTCTTCTTCTTTTTTTTTTTTTTTTGGCAATTTCGTAGCTTCGAACGACTATAGTTAGCAACGTGCATCGATTAAATCACCGATAACTGCAGTCTATTGTTTGCGTTCGTTTATTCCATTTATTAACAGGCGAAAAACCATCGCTGGACGTATATGTCCTTTTGATCAAAATACCAGTTTGTTTATATCGCTTTAATCTAAATCACCTCTTTCATTTTGGGAAAATAAATCGAATAATGACAATTTACGCAGAAAATACGTACTCTGTTCCATTCTTGGCTCGTCGTACGAAACTAAACCAGGAAATAGAGACGGCGCAAGCGTGTCCATTTCTCTTCTTTCATATAACACAATGAAATAAGAAAACCTGGTGACAGGCATATCGAAACGCTGACGGTGAACGTTCGTTTGGTTACACGGTCAAACAGAGTTTTAGGACGCGTAGGATGACTTCTCTCGCGGTTTGTGCTGAAATTAGCGTCACTTTGTGGTCGCCGAGTTTTTCCGACTGTAATTTTCGAATTTATCTGCTATTTACCGTTTCTAGAACGTTTGAAATTTACGTCATATCAAGATTACGTTGAACGCGTCATGTTCGGACGGTCTCTCAACTCGCGTTCTAAATACCGTGTTCTTCATTGAAAATAATGTATAGTCTACGATGTTGGTGATTTTCATTCGAAAAACGGATTAAAAATACGTCGGTTAGATAAGAGTTGGAAAAAAGAAATCGCTCGATAGTCGAGTTAATTGAACGTCTATTTTCGGGATAAGCTTCGCGGAAGAAATTAGGATACGTTGGTAGAATCTTGGACGAAGTTTAATAAACGTCGTTATATCGTTGTTTTATGAAATGAACCGAAGCGATAGCTTACGATTAAAAATGATATCGCCGTGCTTGGTAGCAAGTTTAAAAAATGAAATATCTAAATTACGTTGACACGGATGGATAAATTATCTGACTCTGCATAATCCATAAGTTACACTCTCTGTACTCGAGTCTGGCGACTATTTCTAACGAAAGTTACATCTCACCTTGTAGAGAAAGTCTGCATTTACAATGTATACCTTGGAAATAGCTTCGGTTTATCATATTTTCCAACAATCCTATATAAAGAGCGATCCATCAAAATCAGGACATCTAATTATCTTCTTTGTTGCTAAAAATACAAGAAAACATTATAGGCGAAAGTTGGCAGTTCCGTACGGCGCCGAATGAGGTTTAGCGATAATCTTTTTTAAAAGTAATTTTTCTTCCAGCCAATCAAGATTACCTGTATCTCTCTAAGTGAAACTATACGTCTTTTCCTGTGTAATAGTACAGATTTTTTGAGAGCAAATCCATCATCGTACATCGTATATTCATAAATCAGTTCGCTCTATCACCGTATATGAAAATGTAGTAATAAATATACAGTATTCCTCTAAAAATATTATAATAAAATTCATGTTAACATGTTATTAACTGGAATATTCATCACAGTGTAATTAACCAAAGTACATAAAAATAATATAGGAGAACGACAACGTTAATTAATTAACATAATAAATCACAAATATGAAAAGTAGCTTCGTTCGATGCGATAGCTACTAGCTTCTACCACGAATCATTAGAAAAATCTTCAAAATTTATTAAATGTTAAATAATATTGTACAATAGCGTTCGTTTTGCTAAACGTACACGTATCTCAAGATTTTTCTCCTATCGTCTAAATTCCACTACCATCTCGTATCTCGGACGAAACATTATTTTAAGATAGTTGAGGTTTCCTAGAAATATATGTGATTATGCGAGTTACCATATACATATTCAAATTGTTTAATAACGTGTTTGCACGTACACGTGTATGTAGGAAACCGTAAATGGAACATGAGGACAAAAATGAAGGTAATTCCACACAGTTTCGTAGAATTTGCATTTTCCTTCCTATTTTCGATTTTCTCATTGATATGAGAACGATGTTTAAAACGACCGTAGGAAAACAGAGCACAGGGCATTTAGCAGGGAAATTTTCGAAGGGTAATTTAATAATATCAGAAGACGTTGGCCTGTGAAGAGGATGGAAAAATTCGCGGGTATCCCGCGTGACGAACTACATATCGTGCGACGATGATACAACCGCGTCACGCTTCTGCATATTTCTTTGTCGTACATTGTGGCTGAATTACACTGGGCTCCGTATCTTTTCTTTTTCTGGAGTAGGTCGCCTAACATGCGATTCAGTCACGCAAGCTAGTTTTATGTGCACCAGCCTCCGCCTATCGCGTTGGTTAAATGCAAAAATTAAGATGTATTACTTGTAAACAAGATATACACGATACAGAACTATCGAAACGAAAACTAGCATTAGGCCATTATCCGCGTCCAGGAACCTTAGATATCTTTTCCTTCGTATTTGTAGTTACTGTGAAGTTGTATTTTACAGATTTGGTTATACGATGGCTCGTCGTTTACCTATCGCGTACGAACGAAAGAGCGCGCGGTTAAGAATACCTTAATCTTAAAATTAGATTGAAACAGGTAAAAAAAAAAGGCAGTGGAAAAACTTTTAGTCTAGTAGACTCGAGCGCTTTACAAAATATTATCGCGTCTCTCGGCGGAAGTTCGCGGTCCTCCGGTTTAAAGCGACGCTTTCTAGGCTTTTCGGAATTTTCCACGCGAAAACTCGTAATTGTTGGCCGTGAATAACTTCGTTACCGTGAAAACTTCACTTACATTTGGAATAATATTTAAATTTTCTGCTCGCGTTCGCCGTTTGTACGCGATTCGAATGAGCTGAAAAAATAGTCTAATTTTCATTAAACGTACCAGGTTCGCATCTACGAGAATCTTCGATTCCGCTTGTGAAATTTCATCTATGTATTTATGCTATAGGCAAACAGCCGAGATTCGAACAACGTATTTATCCTAAGAATCCGACGCAAGGTAGTACGAGAGTAATTTTTGTCTAAAATTCTCGTAGATCCAGGAAATTATATCTACGTGCCATCTGTATTAAAATAGAGGATTTCGTTATAAATTTTTGACCTTAAATATGTGTATACATTGTAGATGTTAGATATATTTTTGTACCGGGTTTAATCTCATCCAAAAAATTTTCAAATTAAAGATTTTGTGACTTGGAAGACTTTTCCTTCAAACTCCTCCTCGTATATGGCGTGAAAATATTAAAATCGTGGGCAATTTTCTAGAAAACTAAAGGTCGTATCATATCATATAGATTTCGTTCGTTAAAAGTCTAATTCATTGAACGCGATATACATTCGACTACGCGATATCGATTGTTATATCATTTGTATTGGGGATTTTGTCATTACAATCTAATGACAAAATCCGCAATCACTTAATTGCCAACCCAATATTTTCGTTGTATCGGATACAAGATACATAATGTTTCTGCATATTTTGCATTAACGATACTATCGAAAGTATGCATACTCTACACGTACGTGCGTGCTACCTGGTTTATTTACCACAAACGTTCGTTTTTGGTTAATGCCTATCATACAAATTGCTTTTTCATTTCCCTTCTAATTTTCTTCGTCTTTTTCATATCGTTCGTAACTCACGATCACATGTATTCTCGTAGCTCTTACCATAGTGTACAACATGACACGATCTTTTCGTCCACCGGAATATTCACAACATTTTTACAGACGCTAACAAATTGCAAGTATTTAGTGTACGCAAGTAACAAAATAATATTATCCATCAAATTATCGAAGTTGGTATAATTCTTATCATTTTCGGATGGTAATACTAATAGCGATACACGTCGCAACGATTCATATTTCCTTTCGTGTTCGATTCTTCCTGAGAGACAACAACCTTGTAAATAATCCTCAATCACTATGTTGCATGTACATGCTCGTTCAAACGTACTAAGACTGCTGCTGGCTTCGTACAAAACGTGATAATTGACACAGATGATCAAGGAAACGATTAATTGATCGGCATTTTGTATTCCTGTGAGGTAAGAACACTAAATACATGGCAAGAACATTGCTTTAATATTTTAGATTTAGCTGACGTAGATTCCTGGATTTTATACAAGGAAACCACAGGTGAGCAGATATCCAGAAAAGATTTTATGTTTCAATTAGCAGATGAACTTGCCGCTGACAATGAAAAATCACGGATAGAACAAAGAGCATCTGAGATCCGAAGTACGTCAAAGAACTCACCTTATTCACGCAAATGGTATCAGATAGGGTACTGTAATAATAATAAGACCACCATCATTTGCAATCTTTGCAAAAAATATGTATGCGGAAAATGCACGCAGAAGAACATTCACGTTTATAAGAAATATGACAAATAATAACTTTTGCACCTAATAATTCAAGTTATATTTGTATTTCATTTATTCCATTACGCTTATTATTATATTATTATATTATACTTCTTATATTTACCAATGGAAATTCATTTTAATACTCTTGTTATCAAAGATTTTGGTACTAAATATTCTCCATTATTGTACTTATTGTTATTATTATAGTTGTTATTATATAGTTTTTATGATCTCACAACATGGAGCTCCTTTTGTAAGATAATAATAAATCAATAAATATAAAAATATTCTACTATTACATATTTTTGAAAATCATTTTGAATGGTTTTGTTAGAGATAGCTACGTCTCAAATGTCGGTAATTCTAGTGTTAAAAAATCGAGGCTCTTTCCTTGTGATTGAAATAATGGCGGGTGGTGGAATCGAGGTAATCGCGTAGGTTAATTTTACAGGCATAAAGTAAGATATATTTCAGCAAAGAAAATGGAAACTCTGAAGCTGCGTTCGTGACTGTCTTCGTATGTCTACAAGCAGGACTTACCGCGTACGAACTACAAAGCATAGTAGAGCATAAGACAGCAAAGATAAAGTAGATTTTGCAGCCGCGTTTTAAAGAAACGTTGTTACGGTTAAAAAGAAACTTACGTCCAGCGAACGTAACTTGATAAATCTAATGAATTCGGCTCATCTTTTTCACCATTTTCCTATGTTTCTTCATAAAAGCCTCACAGTCAGCGATTTCTTCATACGTGTTCGTTCGTGACATGACTTTCACGCAAGATATCGATATGCCACGAACGATGTAACCACACTGTACTTCCGCATATTTCTCCTTTGTTGAAGCTCATTGACGCCACATGTTCGATATGGCCGACACATTCGCATACACGTTTGCCTTATTAACGATAGGAAAGACTGCACGCGTAAATAACGCAATCGCTTCTACCGTAGTATCTTCTATTATAATATCTACTATAATAACTTCCAAGCAAGACTACGTGGTTTTTAAACCGAATTTGTTCGATTATTACTAATATTTGTTGTTACTTATAGATATATTTATATATATGATTATTTATTAATTATAATTATTACTATCAATTTCGTATTTTTTATATAACTTTCTATTCACAAGATTTGGGGAAGATATTATTAGGTTGTCCGAAAAGTTTCTTTTATTTTATAAAGAAATAATAGACGCACAATGTTTTTTGTTTTACATTAATTTATTGAATTATGCACGAACGTAATAATAGAAATAGAACGAACTGGATCACACCTAATTCAATGAAATAATATAAAACAGAAATTGTTGCTTATCTATTATCACCTTATTAAACGAAAGAAACTTTTCGGACAACCTAACGTAATTTTATAAGCGAATTACGCACAGCCTGTGCCATGAAATATCGTTTGATAACGAAACCGAAGAATCAGGCTGTTAAGATTTGTAGCGGCACGCGAGCTAGAGAACAATTCAAATCATCTCAGCAAATATTGTCTGTATACTAATTTATTTAACTGTTTTAAATATATTTGACGGTTTCAACAATGAGCAATCTCGTCTAATAAATCTCACGATCAAACATCCTCCACACAAGTCCTCTACAGATTTATCTTCGTTTAAAGGAGAGATATCTTCGGCTGTGAATAAAATTACGAAAATAACGCGCTGTATTTTTATGCGATATATTCTCTATTTAACATAAAAATTTCTCTTTTTCCTGTGTGTATGATATATCAAACAGAAAAAGTAACTACGCGATTTAGAGAAATATCGGGAATAATAAGCGAACAGCAAGAAAAAAGGGATAATCGCGGTATTTGTTACGCTCTGAAAACTCAGTTACAGTCGCGATCGCGCTCCGACCAGAACGAATCGTTGTAGATTCGCAAAATGTAGGCAGCGTCGAGACGCGTTATTTATTCACAGCGATAAGAACAGTTCGTTTAGCATAAATTAGCCGAACGTGGGCTACGCAACTTGTTAAACAAAACGGTGGTAGCGCGTGATGGACGGCTGTCGATTACGTCCAAGCGTCACATACGCGTATTATGCATTTCTGTGTTGTTCGAATAACTTTGTCAAAAATTCCGCGTCTTTTTATTTCTCTTAACTTAATTGTCACTCAAAATGCCAATCGCTATATGCGAGTTTTTTTTATTAAAATTATTTGTTAAAATTGATTAAAATCATTATCAGATTAATTCAATCGATTACGTAACGTTGAAGATTCGCTGGAGAACAAGAATTCTTGGCGTTTAGATATTAACGAACAATTTTTTTATGCCAACTTCGCTACAGAGAATATCCAGCTTAAACGAAAGATAAGAATCGTATTAATATTAACAACTTCCACCGTATTGGGAAAACTATCGAGCTGTTGGGAAGCTCATGACGAGATTTAAGCAGAAGTTAAAGTACATTTCTGTAGAATTACTACTTTATCAAGTAATATATATTTTGTTCAAACATCCATTGTTTCTGCTTCTCGAAAAAGATATCGGCAAAATTTGCACGTCAACAAAAAATCAATTCCCTGAATTTCGAAATAAACGATAGGACTTCCTTGTAACAAGGTTAATAAAATAATCACTGTTAGAAAAACATTCCAATCGACGCAGAAGAATTCTCTCTAAACGATTTAATAATAAATTACGTTTTACACGCGTTATACCACCTACGTCATGGCATGAACACATTCTCGAATCAGATGCATCGTTTCTGCGGTAATGAAGCAATGAGCAATCCTCTTTTCCAATAAAACACTGCTTACGTAAAATCACCGATTATTTCTATCGCACACCTACTCGTTTAACGTAATTTTTATTTCCGTCCTTTGGTGCGTTATAAGCAAAATACATTTCTCTTTCACCAACTTCAAGATCATTAAAGCTAATAAGAGTTATTAAACATTTCATTTTTATACTCGATATGTCTGTGCTCCAGTGAAACTCGCTTTTAACCATGATCTCCATACCATACTTTAACCATGACGCTATATCTGCCGATAAGACCCGACGCTCATAATCACGCGAAAAATCCGTATAGCAGAGCGTTGTAGACCATTTCGTAAACGATCGTACGCTGTTTCAGGGAAATTCGGGGTGACGGCAGAGATGACGAGTCCAGCGTGTTTATCAAACTCGCGAAGAGGCAGCGTGTTGTTGCATATACCGCGTGGCAACAGCGGGTTGCACGCGTACACGTGTCAAAAGCCAGAAGTGATTCGTGACTCGGTCACTGTGCTCCATCCGCGTATTTATACGTATGTATGCACATGTAGAGCGATCGGGTCATTCGAAAGAGAAAGAGAGAGAGAGAGAGAGAGCAACCGTTGCTCTTTGCTTCTGTCGTCAAAGCCATGCGACCGTCCGCTTCTCAAATCTGCGACTACGTGTTTCGTTAAATATGCAATTGGTAATCAGAAAGTTTTGTAGCAACTTTTGCCTATGCACTACGAGGCAAAAACGTTTTGTTGGTTTCGTAACGCGTCACGTTGAGTGATTTTTCTAAAAGCAAACGATTTTTCTGAAACATATTTTCGAGAACAAAATTACTTTGTACGTCACCGTGTACAGTTTCCCATAGTTTCTCTTGTTCGCAGTAAAATAATTGCAATAAAAACCGTAATAACCATGGAATTTCGAAATGTCGTAGACGCTCGATCGTCTCTCAGGTCATAGAGTAAGTATCGCGAGAAAGATACTTATTTATACAGCGAGCGAACTGCAACTAACACAATTCAACAGAATATAGTTATTCGATGGTAGAATCGAATTTTCTTTAAACGAGATCCTTAGGGTTCTTGTAGTTAAAACTGTTAGAGGTTTACGGGTGTAAACCCTATACCCTTTTGGAACACTGTTTCCAAGTTTCGCCAGTATCGTAGCTAACTTCGTTAGGGATCCAAGAGATCTTATACATTATACAGTATCGGCGAATTCTCAGAGTCCTGATGAAACTAACAATAAGTACGATGCTGGCGAAACATCGAAACATTCTTCTCAAAGAACACGCTTCAGGCTCGAAGGACTCTGTCGCCATCTGAAATCCTTGGCTAAAGAACCGTCGATTTCTTTAACCGTTTGCGAAACAGACAGTTCGAAGGGAAGCTAAGCGTTTGACGAACATTTATCCACACCGATAAAATTAAAAGTTTGTTACTTTTTATCTCTCGTTAACTCTAATCTTTGTTACGATACTAGGCATTTGGTTTTGGTTTGGTTTGGTTTGGAGCAAACGATGGGATCAACGTACAGGTATAGAGAAATTTTTCATTGAAATTTTCATAGAGTAGGCGACATACTAAACTGAGCCTAGAAAAGCATAGTTCTAATATCGGCGATACGATAATCTTTTTAATTCGCTAGACGTTTAGAAAAGGGATGTATGCCTTCTCGTACGAAACGCGATTCAACGGAAAGAAAGTTACCTACTTTGCCGTAAGCTCCTGAAATTCCCAGAAGAACAAACTCCTTTAAAACGTGCCCCCCTTTTATGCATAAAAAGGTATTTTCTTATCGTTCTCCGTGATCGCGAAACCCAGCGAAATTGTTACGCAAAACGATCGTATCGTCGCACGGCAACCCTAAAATAGTTCAACCGTTCCCTTCTCGGACAACTGCTGATTTCCATATTCATTTTCGATGCTAACCTTCGTTTCTCGTCGTTCGCTTGCCTCTACCACAATTTTCCATGAATCGTTCCCGGTAAACTTATAGACGTTTTGTCAAAATTCTTCTTACGCTTTGCAAAACCCTTGAAATTCTCGAATAAGCTCGAAAGAACATACATACGTAGAAGGCACATTACGTAGGCAGATCCGTAAAATAAATTCCATTGCTAGATAACAACACGACAAGGATTTTCCGCAGCCATTTATCGCATTTCATTCGAGCAGACATTTTTACGCGATATTTCGCTGCAAATAAATAAGAAGATATATTTGATTCTAACTCACCGACGAACACCGCAGTGCTGTTGTGCCGTGGATCGTAAGGGCACAGTCCCAGTCCATCCATATCGCTTTCCTGCGCGTACGCTCCATCCTGAAACACGAATCGCAAATATCAACGTTAGAAATCGCGTGAGAAACTCGCACCTTTTCGTTCGGTGGTCAACAATCGTATTTCGCGGTAGTTAACAGCGTTGCATGTGCGCCAACTTCTACGACGACTTAACGTCTTGATCGCTTCATTAACTTCCACTAGCCGCTCCAAACACCTTTTTTCCTTGTAATTACAGAAACGTTCGCGATGAACGTTACGGATCAGCGTTCTTATTACGTTTTACAGATTTTCATAGTCGTTCCATGCTTACGCCACGATCGGAAGTAAACCGCCAGGAATAGAAAAATGAAGATAGAGGGTGAGTCACGCAATTCCAAGGAATCGTATTTCCTGTTTAGAAAACGACCTTATTTTTCGGCGAGGTGCAGAAACGCGCGTACAATGTTTAGCCGCGGTTCCTGTCCTCCTTCCCTTTCGTTTCTTTTTTTTCCCCCGTTTTCTTTTAACGAAGTCGCTCTGTTTTGCATATCAAGAAATTAGGATGCTGGCCCGGAGAAATGAATATTTCATGCAGCATTTCCAACTTCCTAATGAAGCGTAAAGAGCTTGTTTCGTACAGTTTTATTGTTTGTTCGTTAGTTCGTTGGTATGGAATATACAAAAAACAGTGACTTGTTTTCAAGCTTTTGCAAGCTTTCAAAAATACGACTATGTGTTCGACTTTGAACATTTCTTAATTACCCTCGGTTCTTTCGTACACGTTGTTTATTATATTATCAAGGAAAGTTTAATCTATTAACATCGATCTAGTTTTTAGGGAACGCGGAAAGAATCGAAAGGCAATGCACTTTTGTAGAATTGTTCGCAACGTATACCGCGTAACAACGTTTTAAGAAGGGAATTCGATTAAGTTGGAGAAACCAACTTACCAGCTGCCTCGAATTCTATACTATGAGCACAATCGTATTAGTTAACGCCAATTCGATCAATTCGATTCAATGTACCACCTAACTATTAATCGAAGTCGAGCGCACAGTATATGAAGTGTTTCATGTAGTTAACTCTGGTCCAAGTTACATACCTTGGTTAGTACCCCAGGGAAATTTCTTTGACAGAAATTTTCTCCAGTAAAGTGGCCTTTTTCAATCTGATTTCTAATAAAAAAAATCAACCAATAAATAACGACGATGTTCATGTGAAACTCGGCTCGACTACCGTCCTACTTCGTTTTAACGCATAACTCTGTTATTATTAGTACAGTAGAAATATTAATAAAACTTTGCAGGAAGATATCCATCGAGAGAAACGAATCTATAGAGAACACCGCAAAAGGGGGAAAGGGAGAAGACAGCGGCAAAGATTAAATTTGTTTACCTTTCGCATCCGAATCTTTTTAATTTGAAGGAACAATATCGCGCAATTACAACTTCACGACGCGAATTCCCCCACTGGCTTCAAATTTCACCTTGCAATTTACTCTGTAACTACGTTTCTTTCACCATCACGCTGCCTCGCAAAAGGATTATCTCGTTATGCGCGTTTCTTCTGTAGCGCTAGACCGTTCGTAAACTTTTTGCCATTATAAGATCGTTTCTTCTTCTCGCGAACGTCGGCGAAAGAGAGAATCTTACACTTTTCAAAATTTTCTTTAGATATTTGTCTTTTAACGTTCGTGCACATTTTGTTATAACGAAACGAAGGTAATTTTCCATAGCTCTTCTCCCATTGAATTATTGGTTGCCACGAGGCAACGCGACACAAACGTGACGCAACGCGACGCGATGCGACGATGCGTTATTAAACGTCAGAAGTTACAATACAATACGGCTGCGATTAGAACGAGCAAATAAACGCGAAATATCGCAATGAACATTGGATATTATACGTACGAACGATATTAGCGTCATTTCGACGATAATACACGGAATTATTGTTTGGAATAATTTGCATCTTATTATCCTTGCGAAAGCAACGCACAGTTAACACGCGATGACAGTACACATTCGAAGAATTCAAACGTTTCCACGTGCCATTTTGGCCGTTGATAGATTTCTAATTTACCTCGGACGCGGATGTTATTGGGTTTGTTTCTGTGAATGCAGAGTGCTGAAAAATCCGTGCGAAGTATTAACTTATCTTCGCGGTGATTCGTGAAAAAACAAATTTTTTTTACACCGTATCGATAACTCTTTGTTCGTGTCCGAGTATCGTAAAAACGTTTAATATTGATAGGAATGATTTCATTTCGTACAAATATACGATTCGTACCGACGTTTCGCAGATTGCTCTTGTTGAAAATGTTCAAAAATTCTATTCCGAAACATGTAACACTCGATAATTTGATTATGTGAAAATATATTTCAACCCATGACAGCCAATAGAATTTCAACGCGAATAAGAGGCGTTTATATCATTTAAAGAAGTTATGTTCGTACGAGTGGCCACAGTAGCCCGAAATTGTTAAAAACTTGATAATTAATACTTTGTTAGAATTGAAACAGTTTCAGGAGTTTCTGGAGTCATAGAATCTAATTCATTGTAATATAAATATAATAGGATTTATGCGTATCATAAGTTAGTCTATACATTGAATGTATACATTGAATCTATGACCGGAATTTCATAGGTTTTCAATGAAGTGAAAAACAAGAATTTAATGCAGATTTATACGGTTTCGAGTTAGTGTGCGACGTTCCCTTGTCCTCAACACTTTCACTGTCACGTTGGTCATTGATGACTGGGGCGCTTGAACTTCTTACAATTGTAAAAATTGAATGGAAATTGACAGTTAGGGTATTTTGAATATAAGCGATAAATAGAAGATACTTTGAAACAAAAAGTGCCTCATTGAATAATTAAACATTTTTATTAGAACATCAATAAAAAAAAAAGAGAGAACAAATCTTGCATCTAACGGTGCAGTGTGTTACAACACTTTAAACATAAATGTGGCTCATCAATACAATTTGGACAATAGGTGGTCACCTTTTGGTTCGATTCTTAGCAATTTTTGATCCTAACTGTTTAATATTTTTTTTTTATAACACTCTCTGCAAAATTTTCCTGCCAGGTACGCTTGCCCTTCTTTCTTCCGCATTTGTGTCGCAATCTTTGTCGAATAAGTATATTTGACGACTCTGGTGAATGGCATTGTGTAAGATGCATTGCGAGTGCCATTCTAAAATCTGATGCCTTGATTTTTGTTTTTATTGCTTGTTTATAGAGTATCATCGCGTTTGAAATTGATGTATTTAACAATAACTCTAAAGATAATTTTATATATCACTTGAGGGTTCTTCTATGTGGTGTAGAATATGTTATCATTTGATCTGATAAATCTACAGCATATTTTCCTCTGTTGTAATCTACCACTACCACTGATTTATCACGAACATAATTTTCTTTGAGGGCCTCTACCATTTCAGCCTAATATCTTCTACACGTTTCAACAATACATTCTTCACGTTTTGCTTACGACGAAATGACGAATGCGAATGGTTTGTTGAAATAAACGAAGTCCTGCTATAATATGTTGCCAAGGCGACAGGATGGTCACCCGTGACCACCAATAAGATAAACGGTCCATTGGGGAAGAATGTTGTCCTACATCATCAATTTATTATTATTTTCCCATTATATGCTTTGAATAATAAAAATACTCCCGTGGCGTCCTGAGCGAAACATGTGATTTCGACGTAACAGTCAAAGTGTTAAAACGAATAAAGTACAGTGGCGAATCTTCATCGTCAATTTTAGTTATATCCTGTATAGATATTATTGTTCCAATGGAGAATGTAATTTCAACATAATTTACAGTGTAGAGTAAGAAGAGCGTTTATGATTGCTCTACAATGCGTTATATTTTTATAGGACTTGAAGGCTCAGGAAAATACAGCACTTGAGAGTACTAGAACAATAGTATCTTGAACATCTATGCTTTAATAGGTGTAACCGTACGTCAAAATATGAAAATATCGCGAGTCGTCGCTAAATTTGACAAAGCACTGTCCGATAAAACCGCTAAATGATAATAAAATCTCGAAATTATTTTGTTAACTTATGCACCATAGCGAAAGTTGAAAAATTGCTGGGGCGTTTAATCAAGTGTAATGCATTTACTTTGACACGAATGATAGCATGTGGAAGTAACTGTTTTCTTATTCGAGTATCGGTTCGTGTTCGTAAATAATTGCTTTAATGGAATGCAAGAATAGTAATTGAGAATAGGTAAATGAATATGTAGGAGCTTGTCGAATTCAAAAGTGCTATTATCAAAATCATACATTCTCAGCATAGAAAACAGGATTATTCTATTATTCATTGCCCGTTTTTCTCTCGGGGAATCATTTTCTCACCGACTTATTTTGCTACCTGACAAGAAGGAATATTTTTCTCTTTAAATATTGAATCGTGCAGCAAATATTTATTCCTCCGAACGATAATCATAAATATTAAATGTTTATTTTCAATTTTTACACGATACATATGTATTGGGTTGGCAACTAAGAGATTGCGGATTTTGTTATTAGGTGGTATCGACAAAATCCGCAATCACTTAGTTTCCATCCCAATATATTCCATTTAATTGATCTATAGATATTAGGTCGTCCGAAAAGTTTCTTCCATTTTATAAGGAAATAATGGATGCACAACATTTTCCGTTTCATGTTATTTTATCGAATTACGTATGATCCATTTTCTTTTATCAAAATAAAGATCACAACGTTCGACAGATTAGGTTTCATGTTTGTATAATGATGCATCGTTGTAAAAGACGGGTCCTTACTTGATCCATTATTTAACTTGCCTATTTGTTATAACGTGGTTTAATATGAATTATCGTTGTATCTATTTTACTATTTATTATTTATATCGAGAGCTAAGAACGAATCGCGCTATTTCGTCGATATCATCGAATGATGGGAAACGAATTGTAAAAATCTCATAGAAAACGATTGTAAAGAGATCGAGTCAAATTGTGTACACGAAACAGCTCCAGACCACTCTCATCGCCCCGTTTCCCAATTCTCCACTTGTACCAGTAAGATACATGCGGTCACGTATACGTACACGTAGCCAGCAACTACTACTAATACATGGTCAGAAAAACAAAAAGAAAAAAAAAAAAAGAGAAGAGGGAGAAAATGGGAAAAATCGCCGACATCCAGTGGCACTGCTTAGCTGCGCACAATCGATACATTGTGTGCACGTGAAGAAGCGTTGTCGAGATTGGCCCGTTTCGCCAAGCGCTTTATTCCCATCTCGCTTCGACCTTTTTCGTATTTGTATTTCCGGTGACGTATACCGAGCACCGGTGAACCGGCGAGTTGAGAGAAAATCCGCACGCTCGGCCAATAATTCGTCCCTTTTGTTGGAAAGGTTGGGATAATTTTGGCGAAAGTCGAACGCTATCGAACTGCTTCGATTGTTTCTTTTACAGTCACGAATCATTCGCGTTAAACATACACGAGCCACGAGTAAGCGCATATTTTAGCGAGTATTAGGGTTAGTGAGGAAATTTTGCGAGCATTGCTTTAAAATCTAAGAAAGTTAACGATTTAACGAATTTCTAATTGATTTTCTATTTGCTCAGAGTTTAATATTTAATTCAGAGTTTAACGGAATATTTACACGAACAGACGAAAAGATACATGCGAATTTGTAATTACAAGAAAACGTCCAATGGACATTTGTTTTCTTGCTCTGGGGCAAAAACGTTCATCCATCTCGCACACGATAATATACCGATTAATAACATTTATTTATTGATTGTAGATTGTACGTTACTGTGCTACAAACACCTAGTTGTCTCGTAATTTGTAAAATTTACTTATTGAACTTCACTTTGTTCGTTATCAAACTTGTTAGCCTTACAGCGAAGAATTTATCGATACTAATACTTTGCAAGTTGTAAAATTTTACTAATAACACCTGATCAATTATTCTTATGCTTGAAAGAACCTTTACAAAGGCCGAGTCCGCTAGATTAACGAGAGGAAAAGAAAGTTAATAAGTAGATAATGAGTTATTCAGGAGAACAAACGAGGGAACAAAAGCGATTCACTTTACATATAACGTATAATGAAAATTGCATACAAGTATCGATATCGGTAATTAAAGAGTGTAACGCCATATCACAATTAAACGGTGTAATGGATGGCGAATAAAAGTAAATAGAACGAAATCAACACGCGTTACTTTCACTAGAAGCACAACCTGGCGTACGGTTAAGCTCAATAGAAAGGAAATTTCGCCATCGGACCATGTAAAATATCTACATGGGCATTCATCTCGATAGGCAGCTCATCTGGAAGAAACATATCAGAACTAAATGGAAACAACGTAGTCTTAGGATGAGAAAAATTGTACTGTTTGCTAGGGAAAAGAATCTCAGTTAACAATGTATGTGCAATAAGATTGTAATATGCGTGAAGTTATAATTAAACCAGTGTGGACCTCTGTATGAGATACAAGTTTCAGGTTCTGCTAGTAATTCGAACATAGAAATATTACAAGCGTTTCAGTCTGAAGCACTAAGAATTATCGCACACTCGCCATAGTACGTCACAAATGAGATATTCTAACACGAATATTCCTCGGAACACGAGCAATGAAAGAGGAAATGGCGAGATTTAGCAGAAAATACTCAGACATATTAGATTCGCACGAATCTCTAATATGTCTGAGTATCTTGCGCTAATCTGCTCGACAATAGCTCGACAAATACGCAGCGTTAAAAGATACCACGCGTCTCATCATGCCGCTGTTTTTCAAATCAGCCAAACACACCCTTGCATCGTACATCATTAGATGGTAATGACAAAATCCGCAATCACTTAGTTGCCAACCCAATATTTGTAGCCAGAAAACATATAGAGGAACACATTGTGTATTGCTCCTGCCAAAACATTGTAACAACATCGCGTTTGTCTATAATCTTCTGCAAATAACATATTAATCGCAAACGTAGCAATATATAAAAGAAAAAAAAAATGGTAATTGGAAGACGTAGCGCGAAAGGTAACACGCGCAAGAAAATAAGGAAACAAGTACGTACACGAGGAAAAAACAAAGTCAGAGAGAAGTATACTAGAGGAATGCATGAGAAAATTGGAGTAGCATCGTTACTCCTTTCATAGCGACACCCTTAAATCTAAAAACACTCGCTGTATATGGAGCAAGACAACCGTTATTCTATTCTAACGCGTACACGTGTATACATATGTAAGTCTATATGAAATATGTCTGGCGATTAATCGATTGTTCGAAAGATCGTATCGTAGAAAAGGAGGCTTCGTTCAATCGCAATGATGTTGAATCGTTGAATCACAATATGATATTAACCCTTTGCACTCCTAAGTCGAGAGCGACTCGACATCAGTTTTTATCTCAACAGCTCCTTTGTCGAGTCCCACTCGACATCCTTTCAGTCCCACCTTTTTTTGTGAAAAGAAAATCAGGATTGCATCCAGGAAATTGTTTCAAGATATATTATACACCTAAAAATTACAAAATACAACAATAGTGTGAATAAAACTGGTATTTAAGTGAATTTGTTTCTTCCTTTATTTATTTAAATTGTCTTATTTTTTAGTTCAAGTGAATTTCAAATAAAACCCTTAAAAACGCTGGGAGCTGCTGCTAACGAAATTGAAATAAAATTCGGAGTGCAAAGGGTTAACGATATGAATTTGACGCTACAAAGTAACGTTGTCGGTTATCACAAATATCGAACGACGAGGCTGTTCTTCGATCAAAACGTTTCGCTTGCGTATAGAGAAAGCAAAGTTTCATCGTGAAATTTCACCGATAAAAATTCATCGAATGAATGAAGATTCCACGTGGTTCGATATTATGCAACATCGTTTGATTATCAGTAACGTACGTACTTAAAAAGTGATTAATACAAAGTGTATTAACGATCTGCTTACGGCAGATAGCGTGTGGGCCAAGGGGTTAATATGTCGTAGAAATAAGCATTTTGAACAATTTTTTCCTTTACATATAACCTCCGCTCGGCCTTAGTTTCCGACATATTCATCAACATATCCTTGACACCTTTACTTCGATGTGCGTTATACGTCACTTAGATTTGGGTCTGGACTTATCTATGGGCGTCACGGAAGCATGAGTTTCTCGAAGCAAATTATCTTGTAAATCCACATGGAGAGAAATAAACGGAAGAGCGTTACAAACATTGGAAGCAAGGGACGCCGGACGTCAACGACAAAAAGAGGATGGCGAAGAAGGAGCCGCTGAAAACGCGGAAACACAGGACTTTGGCTTGGAAAGCATAGAACACGAAGCAGGGGAAAAGGTATAAACGAGATATAAGCGAACACGAGGAGAAAAGTTGATCCTGGGTTGGTACGTGAGACCCGCGACAACGTTGCTGGATGCACGAAAAGGGAACTGTCGCATCGCAACACGCCACGGTCTGCCGTTCCAATTTCTTTATATGCATGACGCTTAGAACGCGGCTACGTTCGCATTCGCGGCGTTACTACGGGCTTGTCCACCCTGATATCTCTCTGCTATGTACGTGAAATTTTTCGAATCATCTTTGCGACAAGCTTTCGAGAAATGCAGCCAGCTACAGCAAACGCACCTGCTTCCGTTGAGAAATGCGAAACAGTTTTAAAAGAGAGAAGAAGGAAAAGTAGACGAACATTCGTTGGAAATTGGTTGAATTCGTTTATTTCGATCGTTTACGCGATTTCTAGATGGATCTGATATAAGTAAAGGGATTTTAACGAACAACGTATGAGAGTAATACTCTATGGCAATTAGATTATTTTCGACGGGAAGGCCAGTTAAATTAGACGAGCGGAGCTCGTAGTCGAATGATAAGCGACTATGGAAAAGCTACGTACATACGTTTGAAATATAAAAAGTTGGACGAGGAAAAATCACGAGTGAAAATGTATTTACCTAGAAAATTACAATAATTTGATATATCGTCCGCGTTATTCGGTTTTTTAAATTGTACAATAATATTGTTGAAGAAATTCTATTCGCGATAAGATATCGTATTATTTTGCGTAATATAATCTGAAAATTATTTTATCTCGCGAGTAACCATATACTTTTTATTACAACAAACAGGAATGTAGGAATAAATTTTTATTCGATTGGATCGCGTTGCATCGATCTTAAAACTTGGATATCGAGGCGTGTAAGAAAAATGATCTTTTCGTGTTGTATACGTATACTTCAGTGAAACGCGGAGGAAAAATAATTTCCGAGTATCACGCGATATTATTAATTATCTCGCAATTCGCCGACTGACATTAACGTTGAAAATTCGCGTATTCGGATCAGGCTTTATCCACGAAGCCTACCCCACGAAGCCTAGAAAATTGCCGTGTTCTCATCCAACTAACTCCAATTAGGAAAGCTGATAGAAGCATGCAATGCGAAACGCCGCGCATCACTTCAATTCGATGCACGAAAAGGGGGAAACAGGAAATAATAACAGGTGCGTAATAGAAAATGGGATTTGCCAGGGCTCGTAGACGTTAAGGCGATATGAAGTTGAAATACATTTATAATAGAACATAGAATTATGGCTATAGATACGATCAACAATTTTTGTTATCAGGCTGTTTCATGAATTTTCACGATTTTAAAATATATTAAATAAAAAACATACTTGTTCGTTTGATGATAAATTCGTTACAGTTCCTTTCACGTTTCTCATCTCTGTCATATGTAATCCTTCGGTGAAGCATTCTTTGTTTCGCTTTTCTTTCTCATTCTTGCGAGAAAAGTTCCTTTCGTAACTTTTCCGACTAATACTATAAATTAGAGCTCCAACTTTAAATACCTTTTCCCCCGCGAATGGTCAGGGATGTTATCTTCAACTACATTAAGCGAAAGTAATAATCCCCACGAAATGTTCCTTTTCAAACAAATTGAATAATCGTTTCAATCTCCAACATTCTGTTAAAAACTTTTCAAAAATTTAAAACAAATTAGAAAAAATTTAGGACTATTAAATGAAAATTTCAATACACCGAGGATATTGGAACAGTTATTTTCGCTGGTTATCGAATAAGACGGTGATAACATGACAATACCGTGAAAACAATATCGACGACTGTTATCGTGTTTGGGTATTGTGGACCATTAATTTATTCGTCTATTTTATTTTTAATTGTTAAAGCTATTTAAGTTTGCTTTGCATGGATACGACGAGCGTGTTGGTGTGCTGATATGCTTTCGAAAAGGCAATGATCGGAAAACGAAAACAGATTAATCAGAGAACACAAGAAGAATACAGTTGAATAAATTTCCGCTGTCCAACTTTCCAATATTCCAATTCTCTTGGAAATATACGTTTCTTTCTTTCTTTACAAAAATATCCCTACGATATTTTACAGTTTTTGTAAATCGAGATACGCGATGCACGATGTTATACGACCTCGTTACGCGACCTAAGAGACTTATCGTTACGTTATAGATGCGCTTGTCTCGTCAATCGATTTAGTGCTAAACTAATTGTTGCCGACTTTTACAATTTCAAAGACACAGGGTTACATTAAGGCGTGGAACTTTGAAAATGAAGAACAGGAAGACTCGCAGGCGTTCAAAAGTTGAAGAACACAACGGTACTTGAAGTGCTCTTTAGATTTAACTTATGAAGCGACGTTACGTCAACAGCTTTTAACTTCCGCAAACTAAGAGATCTAGCGCTACGCCGAGAACTTCTAATTTTCACAACTAAGAAACGCTGTACCTACACCGAGAGAGCTTCTAATTTTCGCATTTCAAAGGTTGTAATAGAGTGCGTCGAGTACTCTTGGCTTTAACTTGGCTACGTGAAATCGTGTAGAACTACCTCCATGACCCTTAACTTCCACAGTCTAAAACACATATCATTATATTAAAGAAGCACGGTTAATAGACCAACTAGAAGATTTACAACTTATAAAAAATAGAGCATATGAAGTACGATACCGATCGAAGATTATAAATATTATTAGTCGTTTATTATCGCCTAGTACGTATTTTCACCAATGAAAATCGTGAATCAGTAGATATAGGAATAACGAATCAAACGTAGGCCGGTTCCTTTCGTTAATAATTCGCCTATTTTATTAGGTCGTCCGAAAAGTTTGTTTCCTTTTATAAGGAAATAATGCATGCATAACATTTTCCATTTTACATTATTTTATCGAATTACGTATGATACATTTTGTTTTATCAAGATAAGGATCACAACGTTCGACAGATTAGGTTTCATGTTTGTATAAAGATGCGTCGTTATAAAAGACGTGTCTGTAAAAAAAAAAGACATTTTTCGGACAACCTAATACTCACCGATAAAATTTCTATACCACTTTCGTATCTTTCTTCGAAACACATGCACGATCGACCACGAAAAACCAAATAAAACCTATATTATTGGGTTGGCAACTAAATGATTGCGGATTTTGTGAATACCATCTAATGACAAAATCCGCAACCACTTAGTTGCCAACCCAATACTTTGCAACGTCTTACGCAGAAAGATGTTACAATTCGATCCGCCGTACCTGATACTTTACCATCTGCTCAAACAGCCTACGATCAACTGTCAAACCTGTCATCAGCTCTCTGAAATCCAAATCGTAGTCGTTATCATTCGAAAGTTTCGACAACGACGTGTAGGTTTAGGAATAACGAATCAAACGTACGCCGGTTCTTTCCGCTAATAATTTGCCTATTTTAATTACCGATAAAATTTCTATACCGCTTTCGTATCTTTTTTCAAAACACATGAACGATCGACCACGATAAACCAAATAAAACCCATATTATTGGGTTGGCAACTAAATGACTGCGGATTTTGTGAATACCACCTAATGACAAAACCCGCAATCACTTAGTTGCCAACCCAATACTTTGCAACATCTAACGCAGAATGTTACAATTCGATCCGCCATACCTGATACTTTACCATCTGCTCAAACAGCCTACGATCAACTGTCAAACCTGCCATCAGCTCGCTACAACCCAAACCATCTCGTTATCATTCAAAGTTTCGGCAGCGACGTATTTGACTCGCACGCCAGGGCATAACGTTCGCGATTTCCTGATCGCATATCCTCCGTTGGGAACGCAACGTCGTAGCTCGCAAAGGAACGAAGAAAAGAAAAGAGGACAGGAGAAAAGATCGAGATAGCGCGGCGTGTAACTCGGTGTAACCGACGCAACGGAACGAAAGGGCAATAGAAGCATTTTAGGAGGAATTCGTATGCCGGTCTCGAGCAAGGTTCGCTTCGCCTGTCCCTGATTGAGTTAGCCGAGCTCGCGATGGGTCGCTGTATACGCGAATCGCTCGTAAAATCGGACGGTTGCTGCGAAAGGCCTCGAACGAGACGAAGGCCGATGAATACGTGATATCACGAGCTTTTTCCACCTTTGTCGCACCGTGCCACGGATTTCTCTTGGCGCCTGTTTGCCCCGTTGTAGTCTCCCCTTTCTCCACTTCCTACCACTCTTCCAGCTTTCTTTCTTGCTTGCTTTTAGTCGCTCGTCTAAAATGGGAAAACGCCGGGAATACTGGCAACGCCACGACCACCGGCTTTCAGGAATTCATTAGCCGCTATTAAGCGTCTCTTTCATGCGATTGTTAATTTGCAACGTGCCTGTGTTACGCTACAGGAACACGGTCTCTGGCGTGTTCTCATGCCGGAAATTCAACGTCGTTTCTTCGAGCTTTTCGCAAAATTTACTTGGCTCTACCGATACTCCATGTTCTACATACACCAGGTTTTCGTATGGAAAATCTTGTTCTTCAGACACTGACTTCGCTTGGATGACTTTGTTCCTGGGATGTACCAGTAGATTGCGTTTCAACGACTTTCGTTTTATAATATCCTACCTTGCTTCTGCTATCTGTATGGTAAAAAATAATTTTCATGCAAAATGTTTTCTTTTATATAGCAAGTCTTTGCGTATGTTTCGTCCGGTGACTCTCTACGTAGCACGGAATCTATCCCTCGGTCGAGGCAGCCATTCGCTACGTCAATATAATTAGTTGGACCGTAACAATCAGAAGGAACTGTCGTAAAACGAAGCATTTCGATTTGATCGTTAAGTGATATAAAACACCTTCGAGTCAAGATGTTCCGTATGGTTATTGCTCCATCAGGTAAAAAGTGGGGAAACGTGGGTTTTCCCATGTTTCCCGGAATTTTCACCCGCAAGCGACCGGTGGTGGGGCGACAAACACCCAGCAAGAGTCTTCCTTTGTGACAACATCGTCAACGAACTTTACTGCTTCTACGACTACAGAACAGTCAAGATCTCTGTACTGGGTTCGCTACTCAGTCAACATCTATTCATTAACTATATCTACTTTTAATTATTCATCTAATTAACATATATATATCTATGCAACGAGCGTAATCATGTTGTCCACAAGTTGTTGAATAAAGAATAAATTATAACTTGTTACGTTATAATCCATCCAACTACCTCTATTATCTTAAACGAAATAAGGGATCGATCATTTCGTGGCGTCGATTGTCTAATCGTAACGGGAATTTACGACTGCCGTTGACACGCTTCCTTGAGATCGCGTTTCTCCGCGAACGGTCGATGAAACAGCATATGTGGTTAGTTTGGAAATTATTACGACAGCTTGTTTCAAACTACCGCGAGTATTAATTTGCATTAGATATCTGGATCGGTATTATACAGATAGAGGAAAATGTTAACGGTTGAAAATACAAAAGATTTCAGGCACTCGAAGGGAATGAAAAAAGTGGAAAGAAGCAAATGCGGAAATGTGATCGCATGGATAGATCGTGAGGGAATCTCGCGAGATAATATATACAGATTTATTCAGGTTACATAAGAGTGGATGCACCGAGTTAGAGTTGAAAGAATGAAGTAAAATATGTTAACGTCCGTAGACTTTTTGAAATCCCTTTTGAACACTTTTTCGAAATATTCAGTAGGTATATAATTTCACGAGTTAAATCGAGCAATATGCACGTAATTTTGTTAAATTTCTCTAAAATTTCGTTTCATCTCAATTGTCAAAAGTAACAATTAAATGGTTCACAAGTACGTGCTACACAGAGTTTGTTACAAAGGGCTAGAATAGAGAAACAACTTTTCATAATACACACGAAAACAAAGTGTATCAGTGATGACGATTGTGCACAGATAAAACAGCTATTTTCTCGATGCTTGAAACAATGAAATTTTCCTCACAGTCTACTAAATTTCCGTAAAAGAATTATGTACGATTAACGTCGTTGTCCCGTTACGAGCCAGCGACCACGTTCTTCGTCGAGTACGGTTTTCCACTAATTTGCCGTCACAATATTATCGTTTGATTCATTTCACCACAGCGACGTCATTCGTTAATCCGTGACGCGGCGCAAAAACTGTCAGGAATGCTACTCTTTGGAATAATCGAATTATATCACGGCCGGTTTGCGTTCAGAAAACTGGCATCGGAACAAAGAGAGTGTCGGCTTGGTGACATTAGTGATTGATACGCACTGGTAATTATTTGTCCTTTCAAACCATAAAACCATTTTCAGAAACGATGTCTATGCCCTTTATACACATATTTTAACGTATTTCTCTCTTCTATCCTATGTCACAGATCAGACTTGGCTTGTCGTATCGTTTTTCATATACGAATCCTATTAATATTAATAATTTATCATGGTCAGATACGAAAAAAATGCACGTTACAACGGGTAGAGCGGTAGAAACATTGTTACGTAGCTAATACGTGTTTCATCGCGAAGGAAGATAAATTTTTAATTTACTGGCTTATGAAAATAAATTTTTTAATGTACGTAGAACGAAGAAGTTGACTGTTTCTAAACGTACTATTGGCAACTAACTTAGTTGCTAAACCCAATACATCGCATAATATCTCTGCCAAGCAATGTTCAAAGATATACGTACACGGGCGATGTAAATATAACGCTTTTTCTTCTGACTTTATTTTGAAGAATTCACCAGCCCATAAATGAGAACTGAAAATATCAACGCGTATTTTCAGACGTTTTTCAGAAAGCTTAGCTAATCCTTTCTTCGATACAAAAGCGTTTTTTCATTTCCTAACAGAATAAAACAGCACTTTCCAGGTATAGAAAAGAAAAATTCCTTTATATCGAATAACAATAGATTTCAACGTTTAATACAATTTCTGCGTCAAAATTCGTAATGGAAATGAAACAGGATCCAATAATTAACTATCGTTTCACCGCTTAATCTTAAGCTCCATCATCCATCCCAAATTATCTGACAACAGATTCCATTTCCGAAGCCAGACTTCGTTATATTATTATCCGTTCAGGCTAATCGATCGAACGTAGAAAATTTCATTTGTTAGACTCTGCTGGCATCCGAGTGAAACGCGATTCGAGAACTTAATGAATCAACGGACACTTGGCTCATCGATTCGATCGTAATTCCCCGGGAGGGAGAAAATTCATTCACGCTGGTCATAATGGATCAGGTTAAAAAATTTCAATTATAATTTCAACGCGTTGTCGATCGGTCGAGCCACCAGTTCAATGGTGGAACAACCATTGTTCGTTGCGACGCCACCCTTCTCCTTTTCATCCTTATCGTCGTTATTTTATGGATTCTCTTCTCAGCTTTGTCCAATTAAAAACGAATACATTCGATATAAAAAAAGTCTTTCGCATTCGTCACCTGTTCATCATCGACCGACGAACCATTGTAAACTGTAAAACGTGGTAAGAAAACGCGTAACAGTTGGATTTCTATTTACCGTAACCTAATGAAATATCGCGATAAACGAATTCATTTCAAATTCCATGTGAATTTGATCGTTAAGGCCAATCGGCGTGGAAAAAACCTACGATTCGCCTATGACGAGAAACATTAATTATTCGAACATTTCATCTGTATTGTAGTTTTGTTGTACGAGCACGAGCGCGTGCTGTCCACGGGCGTACGAATGACGAAAGGCAATCGCGTGAGGCGAATGCAAAATTTTCTGCTCGCTTGTGGTGCGCTTCAGGAACATCGTTCTCTTTCTTTCGCTGCGCAAAATCACCGACGTCATTGCGGGCACTGGCTTGGTTTTCGCGATGGTTTGCTATTCTTCGTTTCGCTTTCAGCTGAGAAGGTCTACATGTTGTCGTGGAAATTTTCTTTCTTCTCTCGTGGAAGAGAAAATAGAGCTAAGAATACGCTAATTTTTAATAGTTCATTTTATTATTCGCATATTGACAAATTTTCTATTAATCCTCTTTTAGACTGTATCAGACGCTAAATATTTTTTCCAAGTTTTTTCAAGTATAATAATATCGTACAGTATCACACAGCACGTATGGTTTGTTTATAAAATTGGTTGATATTTAACATCATGTTTCCCGTTTTAATTCACCGGCGATAAAGTGTGTCTGTTCTCGATGAAACGAGTGAATAGCGGAACTAGTTAATCTAAATATTTCGCGAATTAACCCTTAACCTACAACTGCGACCATAGCTCGGGCCAAACATAAATATTACGGGCATAGCCCGTAGTACGTACCACACAAGTCGTGCAAATGGCTCGGAGGCTGCGCGAGCTTGTTTACGTTTTCGGCCCAAAATTCTCGAAGGTAAATCGTAGGTCAAGGGGTTAATTTAGCAATAAGATGTTAAAGCATCGAGTATTGTTCAGCTCTATACTTCTATGGATGTCGTTTACGTTATAATCTTGACTATTCTAAAAAATGATCTTTCCTCGATGAAACAGATTTCATTAAAATTTCCGGACGAGCAAAATGATAAACATCTTTTTAGCAAATTTACTCCGAAATGAACTATAAATATGTTTCCCGTGGCAGATTTTACTAGCTCTTCCTTCAAAGTAACGTTTCTAACTCGAGTTATTTAAGAAAGTACCGATAAAACTGGTTCAAATTATCCAGAGACATTTATTTTAGGAAATATAAATAGAAATAAAATGTAGCAAAGCAAGTTATTTACCAGCTTAATATACGAAACTCAGAGCGTTTTACAAACTTGCTTATAAAGTTATTTATTAAATCATTCGTGTCACGAAGGGTAATATTAAAATAATTATTACGACGTGTAAAACCACTGCGGCCCAACACAGAACATTATCCGACAATGCAATTAAAGTCTTATCTGATTACTATTTACTAATCACTGACATATTTTTCGACTACTTTAAATCGATCGATCATACGCCGTCACTTTTCACTTATCCAACTCGAAATAAGTAACTGGCTAACTCACCGTACGCTTTACTTATATTATACAAACAACAAGTCCAACAATGGCAACTTCCACTTAAAATTTCCACTTAAAATGAACGATCTACTTTACCAACGATCGCCTAGCAATCCCATGTTTATGAAGCCTTGTATTCTCCTTTATGAATTCTATTAACCAGCTAAGCCGGTAACCACAGTCGCTGGAAAGCAGTCGGTGTGTTTTCCTATCCCAACTCAGCCAACCAGACTTCGTACTGCAGGTATTCGTGCGAGCAGCTAGTTTAAAAAAGGCTCGATCCGCTTTCTTTCATTTCCCTGCGCCGCTTTTCATGAGAATACTTTTCTCGGTTGGTTCGTGCACCAGGCATTGCCAACCACTTTAGCAGGAACCGTGTAATTGCGACCGGTTCAAGAAACACTATCCAGAAGGTAAACGAGCAAACGGATGCTACCAGCTAGAAGAAACGAGCGGCGATCTGAGATAAAAACGGCGTGTGTGTCACGTTGCGAGGCACCGTTCGCTAATTCCGTGTAATCGACAGACTTGCTACGCCTTTTCGATTTTCTGCCTTAAGAACCGAATCAGCTTGCGCGTCAGAAACGTTTATCTTTGATTTTCTATTCTCTTATTTTGCATTGATCGTTTGAACGATTAGCGCCGCAATGTCGGTTCATCTAATTGTTCCACGCGAATGTCTTTGCGATTTGTTTCGGGTGCCTGCGTTATGATACGCGCTTTGGCATGTGCCGGCAACGTATTTTACGCAAAGATTGTTTACGTTGAAAATGACATCGTTTCGTATCTTTGTGTTTGTGGATTTTTCTCGCTATTCGGTGAATTCGTCGTGTCGAACGTTTTGACGCAGTGAAAGAATCGCTTTGTTATTCGACGAAATTTTCCCATAACAGGGTCATCGAAGCGTTGGCAAACATCAATTTACGGACTTGATTAAGGCAGACATTTCGTTAGAGCTATAATGCTGGCAGTAAGAAAATTCCCTGCAACTTCTTCTTCCATCGTTTTCCCTCGCTTTCAATTGTCTTCTCGAATCCACTACTTACTACTTCACTTATTCCACTAACAAATGCACCGAACTAAACGGAGCTTTTCAACATAACTTGGAACTAATCAAAGCTGCAAGTACTAGCTTCGAGAGTCCTTTAAATTGCATTTCTTAATAAAGCCGAGGATATTTAAACCTGCCTTTATTCTCTCTAGAAAGAATTCTTTATTTATTACACGATTGTCCTACTAATTAATCTGCTTCCTGCTTCGTCTTTCCTTTTCAACGATTCTTCTATTGAAAATTTTACAAACACCGTTGGCTACAACGTCAGTTCAAACGGGCTATCGACAGAAGAATTTTATAAAACAACAGCAACGGCAAAGCTGCGTTTCTTTCTCGGCGACGGAGATCGACGACGAGTTTATAGGTGACCTGAGGAAAAAATATCATCAGAAAATGCTACCGCGGTGTAATTTTCAGAAGAAACAATTGTTTCCAGGGCCGGCGCAAGGCAGGTTCAGCGCGGAACCCGGCCCCACGTTTTAACAAGCCCCGCGGTCTACGAAAATTACCCAATTAAAAAACACCGATTTTGATTAACCTCTTACAGAATGATGATACCATTAACAGATGCAAGACATTTTTTTAGTAGCGATGATTCAGTTTAAAGGAGTGAGAAAAATCACCAAAGTTCAGTGTAACTCCATAAAGTCCTCATATCCTGGAAACTACTTCAGATAAAAAATCCAGATGCTTTTAGAGAAATGTACATTTCAGAGAAATTAAACTACATCAACAGTTTTTTGCAAAAGTCATACATGATTACAGATTTTGTACTTTCATTGAATTTTTTGCCCCCTGAAAGCGAATTATGCATGCGAAAAAATATTACTTGGATTTGTTTAAAAAACTGCTTATAAAAAATATATAATATGTAACAGCATTCGTAAATAAATAATTCCTCGTTGTAAAATTGAAGTGTAGGATTTGATGTAGGTAAAATTTTTTAACCCGGCCCCGCATGAGGTCACACCGGCCCTGATTGTTTCTGAGAAAACACGAGAACGCTAATTAAAGTATGCGCACTGGTCGGTTTTTTTTAAATTAAACTGCTTACAAGCCGAGATAAGATGAAGACGTAACGTCACGTCGAAGAGAAGTTCGCAACGAGAGTGTGATTACAGTTGCTAAGTTAGGAAATAAGATTGTAACCCTTTTGTCGCCGTTTGCAGGCGATAAAAGCGTAAACATCTCGCGGTAACACGTCATGGGGTAGTTTGTTTCATGGCTCGTTTCGACGTTAAACGATGGCTACGATACCGTAACCCGACGTCGTGTGTATAATTAGACGTTTAAAGAGCTACAACACACTGATGCGAGTCATTAGCTCTTTGCGTTCTACAACGAGTCTATAAGGCAAATAAAATAGAAAAAGAAGACGACGAATCGAATCTAAATTTATTTTTCTGTTTATATTCGATAAATAAGAATCTCGTCGAACATTAACGAAGAATGGAAACGAAGATACGGTAAATAAAATGCTTGGAATAAAACTCCAAGGTTAGATACATGAGCTTCTACTGGCTTATTGGCAGACGCTCCAACTTAAACATGCAGAGTAAAATAATGTTATATAAAGCCATATTAAAACCTGTTTGGACCTATGGGATCCAACTACGGAGAACAGCGAGTAATTCCAACATAGAAATTCTCCGACGATTCCAATCAAAAACTCTAAGATCCTTAATAGATGCATCTTGGTATGTTACCAACGAAATAATACATCACGACCTTAAGATACCCACAGTTAAAGAAGAAAAATCCAAATTCAGTAACAGATATAATATGAGAGTTAACAACCAGCAAAATCCATTAGTTACCCAATTACTTGACACGACGGATCAGATCCGCAGATTAAAAAGACAACACCCTTTAGATTTAAGCATTAGATTCAACTAGAATCAAACATACTATGAAATCTTATAATCGAAGTTACAGTACCACGCCAAAATAATTTACTTATAATTCTTGTTGAAGTGGTTACCACTTCTAAGAAAACTCCACATCTGGTCTTTTTAGTTTTCTCAAGCACTGAAGCCATCGACAGCGTATAGATAAAAGACTGGGACGAAGGCAGACCATAAACAGTAGACAGGCGACGTTGGCTTCGGGGACCAGCTCAAATTGTATTCCTACTTGTAATTACATTTCTGTATTAAATTATATTTTCTACCTCACAATTTATCCACGCGTTTCTCTTTTTATACACCAAATAACCTCAACAATTCTCAATGAGAATTGATTGCAAAATGTCTACAAAAAAAAAAAAAGATATATGAGCGAGTTAAAGTTAAAAAAATGAAGGAAGAGAAAATCAGGCGGATGATCGCAAATCAGAATGATGGCATTGGAACAATGGCTGCGTATAAATCCCGTTTACGTACGATCCGTTTCTTATCGCGGTCTTAAAAAGTTCCTCTCGCGACCGGCTAATTATCATTAATTAGAAAAGTTTTACTCGTGCGCGCTGGCAAAAATAAGAATAAGAAGAAAGGGCGGGCCGTTCGCTTTTCGCGTGGCCTTAAAACTTTCGCGGCGAGAGGGCTCGTGATAAATTTCATTGTGAAACAATAATTGCAAACGCCAGCGGAGATAGCCGCTGGAGGTTCGCCACGGCCGCGAACGATGCAATTTGTATTGCTCGAGCAACGCCGCCCCATGGCGGCAGGGGCGAAAAAGAGAAAAACAGGGAGAAACAAGGCGAAAAGAAAAAGAGCACAAGCCAATGCGCATTTACATCGCGGTTTCTTTTCGGTACCGTTTCGCGAACGATAAACACGGCCGTGATTAACGATGCTAAATATGCTTCTGCATTCCGTGTTCACCGTGGATTTAATTCTGGCGTTTTAGACGCCGTAGGAAAACGGCAGCCAACGGAAGCCACGTTTTTCTCATTTTCTTTCTGCGCTCGTGCGTACCGTGCTTTCCACTTTCCTCATTTCTCAGTTATCGGTGAGATTCGATCTCGAAATCGGTGGACAATCGGTCGTGGAATTTTGTAAACACGGTGTTTGCGTCGAGGATATATCATCGGACCGACGATAAAAACGAACAAAATACTAATTAACGATACGACGTACGTATGTCGCGTTGAATTTAATTAATTTGAAATTCAGTGCTGTCGATAGCCGACATTCTATCGAAGTTTAAACGAAGATGTTAGGCAGGAAAAATGTTTGTACACATGAAATTCATGGAAAAAAATGGACTGCTTTGTATGCAATACCTGCAATGCAATCTACGCTATCTGTAATCGCATAGAGATTGAATGATTTGCAAACTGAAAGCTCGAATATTTTTCGAATGACCAATTTTTGAACGTACGTTTAGGTCATCCGTTTACGAAAAACATTGAACATGTACGAACAGATACGAGAGTTATCAGTTTACAGAGCAATGGTCCCGAAAGCGAGATAACGGGAAATTTAAAAAATTACCGTAACTTCATGAAGAAGGATATGTGAAAGATAATTACATCGTCAAATTTATTTCCATAAAATTCTAATATCTGTTTACCTAAAACGTCGTATATGTATAAAATTGCGAAAAGACGTAGTTAAATCTGTATAACTGTTGCTATCTTTAAGCCTTTAACGTGGTATCACAAATTGATCGAGTTATCGGAAAGAAACGTAATTTATAGCAGCTGTAACAGTAAAAACAAAGTATACGCCACTTCAGGTTTTATCAGAAGAAGAATTATATTAACGAGAAGTAACAAATTACATTTGTAACATTTAGCATCGTGTTCTAGAGATTCGATTCAATTAATATTCGTTTGGTTATTCGGAACAGTGTCAATCCGGGTTTATCGTGGCTTTCCATTGGATTCGACCAATAATTTCGTAATTTGGTAAAATTTACCAACAATGTTCCACTTAAAATCGCATGTAACATAAACCGTATTTACGTTGATAGCCGATTAATTTGTAGTCATCGATAGGCAGCGATCCTGTTACAAATTTTGTGATAAACCAATATCGATAGTACCGGTAGATAATCGCGAATCTGTGTACTTTCGCAATAGCGTTCCATTTGCGTTTCAAGTGAGAAAAATAAATGGGAAGAATAAGCGAGAAAACATAAAAATAGAAATAAAAATACCTGAATGCGCCACTGTGGTTTTCGTTGCGAATGAAACTGACACGACGCTGCACGCACCAGATGACTGCTGTCGACAATTTCGCCTCGAAAAGCAGACTATCAAAATATAGGAATATTCGCGTTTCTATCAAGAAAAATATTTCTCTGCTATATAAAGATGAAAAACATAGAATAAAAGGAGAGAAAATAGCGAAGATGCAGTTGGATCGCACTATCGAGCTTTATATGCAGCAATTATTTTTGTTTCTTCCAGTAGGTTGAAACGAAATCTTTCAGTTTTTTCACAAAATAATCTCTAACGATAATTTACCTTACATCTTTCGAGCTTGCATTCTTTGTCCTTTTAAATAGACATTCAATTTTGAACACGATGATTTTTTTATCTTACGTAAATTCAATTATCTTATTTAAACAATTTCTATGAAATTTTTCTCAAATATGTGAATTTTTAATAGAGAAAGTTTCATATTGTTAAGCAACATGAATGGTAAAAGGTAATAGGTCATAATACATTGAAAGATCAGTTTTTCCTTTTTTTCACTGACATATTATCCGTCGAAATAAAAAAAAGTAATTACTCTCGTGATGATATAAAGATATAAATGGAAGCCATCGCAATATCGGTTAATAGATAAATATATGATCAATATATTACCAATACTTGATGTCGCGTTTGTAACGTTGTGTTTAATAAACGCTTAATTCAAAGGTTAACGAGTGCAATTAGTTATCATACATGTATTCGTTTCGAACTGACGATAAATATGAATATAAATTATCGACGTGTAAACATAATACAAAGTAGAGGCAATTATTTATGACAAAATTACTTAAAACTAATCGAGTGTGATTCTCGAAAAAGTTACATCGAACTTCTGAAAATTCTAACTGACTTCAATATCAATTTTTTGCCAATTCTGTATGGAACCTGTGAATTATTGCAATTACATGGCAGCTATTATATTATAATTTTCTTCATTTTCGCGCTCCGACGTAATCCAACACCACTGTATCTCTCTTCGCTAAGAGATTCGATTTTAATCCACGTGCTGTTAAAATTTATTCACTTTCACCATGAACATTGACAACGATCCTATACGTTGGTAATCTAAACAAAAATTTCTTTCTTCTTTTCTAAAAAAAAGTACAGCTACTTCAAATAGAAAAAAGTAACTGCCTAGCGTGGAAGTTGATCTGCAAACTCTAAAAACAATTCCATCTATAACTTAATAACCAGACAGAGAAGATTACGCGAGGCAAGCAACAACGACAAGACGAGCTGCGACTGCTACGAGGCTACTTTAATCTCGTCAAAAATCCGACCATCACCAGAGACAGACGTATACTTTGCCAAACACAGCCTCGCTCTGTCTGTACGTAATTTTAAATTCTGCCGCTGGAGTTTAAAAAGAGCGGTATAGTTAAATCAATAAAATCAAAACAGATAAAGGAAACAAACAACGAGACGAAGACACTCGTCTTTATCCATTGACTGTTTTGCTCATAACCGTCAGTAAACTTCGAAATCTTCTCTGTGAAAACGCTCGTAGTATTAAACTTTTGCCACGTTCGTTCGACGAAGAAAGGAAGAGAGCGAGCGGGAGAGAGAGAAAGAGAGAGAGGAAAAACGTTTGGAAACGAGTTTCACCGGGGGAGCTGTAACAAATTACCCGCGTCACGACCGCTGTCTTCTCTAATTTGCCCGAAATCAGTAAACGGCCAGTGCAAATTATAGGGGTGTCCCGTGAGCGCGCGCACGCGTGAACACCAACGCGAACAATAATTCGTCGTTGTCTTTGTAAACAATGTTGCAATTATTCCAGCTACAGCCTGAAAATTTGAATGGCTGGTATTCAAGCCTCGGCCTCATAAATCTCCCGATAAAACGATAATTATTTCAAAAGAGATAGGGTGGCAGGCAGTGGGGTTGAAAGGGAGGGTGTGCTGCGAGAGACAGGGACCATCTTCTCTGGCAATTTCTGCCAAGTACGAAAACTCGGTTACAAATTGCACAACGAGCCACCCTACGGCTTTGTTTCGCGACGATCAAAGCGACAACACGAGCCTGCGTGATAACATATCATTAATAACCCCCGGAGCGGGGTTTCCCTTTGGAAATTCAACTATGTGGCCCTTTAAATTCGTAAACGGTCAGAGGACGGTTGCATACGTTGTTATGGCCATGCGATGATGTATGACCAACAGGGACTGATACGTTTCATTAGCCTGGAAACCAGTTTCGTCGCCTATGAAAGACGATTACCAGAAAGACTCGAGGGAGATCGTCTGAATCGAGAGGAGTGAAAATTTATCTTTCCGATACGATCCTCGACTTTGATCGACGCTCGTCAAAGGTTTACAAACGTGTCCTTTGATTCCTTTTGAAGAACCGACTACTTGCTATTTATCAGTGCAGTATCGCGCTAAGGATAGTGTGTCAAAATTCCCAGATATTCTTCAACGAGAATATAAATTGAACGTTTGGTCGATCGTTTGAGGTCGTAATTACGATTTAACGAGAAGATCACGAGTTTGGAATTAATTACAGGTAGATCATAATAATATGCTGTAGGCATTTGTTTGATCAGTTACTACCTAACGTTAAATTCAATTGATATTCGAAATTAAACTTTCCTATTAAATGAATTCTCACGTCTCATGAAAATGAATAACACATTTAACGAACGAAACGGAATCGTTTAACAAAATCATTTTACATTATTTATTACGTACATTAGGACACGCAGATAATATTTAAGATATTAATTTGCCTTATTTACGTTTTGCGTATTCCATTTTCTATTGTTTCTGCTATATGATTGCACACGCGTATATACTTTACGTTACAGGGAAAGTATTGCCTAAATATCCAAGCCTTTGATAAATAACTGTAGCAGGCGTACAGAATCATTCTATTTAATTTCACCCCATTTCACGTGTCGGAATACCAAAGGAGGACACTTAATGCTGAACAGTCTGTGATTAATTTCCTAACACCTTACAAGTTTCCCGCACAAAGTTGTGCAAGTAAAATGTAATTAAACCGTAAAGTAAATGATCTCGATTCTTATACTTTTACAAAAATTCACCATACTAAAATTGAAAAAATCTGCAATGAAACAATTTCTAAGCACCGTAGAATAGGGGTGAAATAACACGATAATGTACAGTAGTAAACGCGAGATATAAAATAGTTTCGCATTACCTTCCGTACAAATATTTTATACTTGATATTGCGCGCATTCTCTGTGACATATATTATAAGTTATGCACTCTACACTTTGCATGTACATATATGAATCTTTATGCAGCGGCGTCCAATAATCATTAATATCTTAATATCTGCAAGAGTTGGAGGAGAGCTTGATGGAAATGAGAAGAAGCTGCGAATAATCATTCGTTTCTATAAATGTCTCTATTTGTATTAATTTCTTCATTATCTACAAACCCTAGACTTTATTTTAGAAAAGAAATTTCAAAATAGAATTCATACTTGGCGATCTATCTTTACTCTTGTTGAGGTTGAAGTTGACTGATTGAAGAACGAGTGGATGAATTTGTAATGGAAAAGTATATTAAAATAATTAAAGGTATAAGTATAATGTATAAGTTTATGCTGATTCAGATCATCACTCTCTTAGTGTTACTAGACAATGGAAAGATAAGGGGCACGTTCATATATTTATAACAAAAGGACATTACCAAAAAAGTTAAGCTTATAGTTTTGGTTAGAAGCTACAGGGAACACAAATGGAAATCTATTTATTAGATCCTTTGTTCCTAGACCTTGCAACATAAATAAAATAATGTATATTCAAAGGTACAATAATATGCACCTTTCCTTATTTAGAATATTTCTGCGTAATAGTAGTCTCCAGGTTAATGATATGCAAAAATAAAGATGTAAAGTTTTTCTTGAAGTAGTTACTTCAATAACTTTGACTGGCACATTGGTTATTGGTGACCGAAGGAGCGCTTGAACTCCTTACAATTGTAAAAATTGAATGAAAATTGAGAGTTAGGGCATTTTGAATATAATCGATAAATAGAAGATACTTTGAAATAAAAAGTGACCTATTGAACAATTAAACATTTTTATTAGAACATCAATAAAAAAAAAAAAAGAGAGAACAAATCTTGCATCTAACGGTGCAGTGTGTTACAACACTTTAAACATAAATGTGGCTCATCAATACAATTTGGACAATAGGTGGTCACCTTTTGGTTCGATTCTTAGCAATTTTTGATCCTAACTGTTTAATATTTTTTTTTTATAACACTCTCTGGAAAATTTTTCTGCCAGGTACGCTTGCCCTTCTTTCTTCCGCATTTGTGTCGCAATCTTTGTTGAATAAGTATATTTGACGATTCTGGTAAATGGCATTGTGTAAGGTGCAATGCGAGTGCCATTCTAAAATCTGATGCCTTAATTTTTGTTTTTGTTGCTTGTTTATAGAGTATCATCGCGTTTGAAATTTAACAATAGCTCTAAAGTTAATTTTATATATCACTTGAGGGTTCTTCTATATGGTGTAGAATTTGCTACCATTTGATCTGATAAATCTACAGCATATTTTCCTCTGTTGTAATCTACCACTACCATTCGTTTATCACAAACATAATTTTCTTTGCGGATCTACCATTTTTGCCTAATATCTTCTACACATTTCAACAATATATTTTACACATTTTGCTTACGACGAAATGACGAATGCGAATGGTTTGTTGAAATAAACGAAGCCTTATTATAATACGTCGCTATCAACTGTTACCAAGGTGCCACGGTGGACACCCGTGACCACCAGTAAGATAAACGGTCCATTGGGAAAGAATGTTGTCTTACATCATCAATTTATTATTATTTTGCCATTATATGCAGCATTATAGCAGTCTCCAGGTCACGAATATACATAAATAAAGGTGTAGAGTTTTTCTTGAAGTAGTTACTTCAATCTACTTCTACTAAATCTTACTAAATCTTCTTCTATCGAAACAACAGACACCACGTCTGCTACTCCAGAAACCAGCACGATATATGTACAACATAATGTACATACGTGTTCGTGTGTGTGTGTGTAGAACGACCGTGGTCGGTACAATCGCAGATTACAATATCCGAGCAGTTTGCGGGGGCGACGCATACGATTTTAGTTGTGCCGCGTGATAAATTTTCGCGTTAAAACAATAATTATAGAACACATCCGGAGATATAAAGGTCCAAGGCCTGGCGTGTCCTCGCGCGCATCAGTCAGCAAAGACCGTGTGCTCTTACAGTTGTTGTTCGCAATCGAAGCGAAAATGCTGCGATGCAAAATTGTGTACATCTTCCGAGACATATCAAGAGTTATCAATTAGTCTGCGTGCACCAAAAAGTACGATCGAAAAGCCTCGAGAAGCTATCGAACCTTCGCTCTGTTTCGTTGCGAACAGACATCCGGCTGCGCGTCACGAGATAATTTGATTAAAGGCGATTGCCGCACGAGCGCAAAGTGGTTTGCCTCGCTCTTGTTATGTATATACGATATACAGAATCCGTATACGTGTGTTGTTGCTGGCATAAAACAGCTTTGTAAAGGTTCTTTAAGACAAAATAATACAAACCAGGCTTCGATTTTTGTCGACAAATAATTTGATAAATATATTACATACTATACGTATAGACGTATGGGCTGCGTTTATTCTAACTTGCAAGTAAAATTTCATTTCGCTACGTGTACTCGATGTTGCGTTCATAAACGAAGAGTTTTGAAACACGTCACTCAAACAGCCGCAAGTCAGCCGTTCCCATCGATTATACACAATCGATCGATAGCCGACATTCACCTGCGGCCAATTGAAACTCCAATCTCCTTACGCCTCTTGTTCGTCTTTATTAACGTCGCGGCTTATTGTTAGTCGTAATCGCTATTTACAACGCTCATAAATGTGCTTTCGTTCTCTCTCCTTCTCTTTGTTATCCTTTTCGTTTGAAAAATATGCTCGCTATTTGTATCCGTGTTTCATTCGTATGATTAATCAAACGAAGTGGGCACTAATAACGATTAACTCGGAGATTCATGCCATGTGTCATGTGAGTCTGATTCCACTCTCAAAATTACGGAAACCTGCTGGAGAATTATAGGAACGAGGGAGGAACTGCGCGTGGGTACAATTGCAAAAGCCCAGCACCGTTGGAATTGTCGGTCCTTTGTTAAACCCGAGGGGAGTTGTAATAAGCACAATGAAGTAGAATCAAGTATTATGTCATCTAATGCGTCTAATTAAATTCCTGCCGGCGGCAGCGAAGAGGCCGGCTTTAATTGCAAAATATAATTCAAATAGCAGTTAATATACCTTCTTCGCTGCTTTACGCACCACGGTCCAAGTAATTATACTCGCTTTAGGTGCTGAGAATTATAATGTCTCGATAAACCGCGGTAATTCTCGGAATTTCAACGAGCTGATATTCTCCTTTTGCCCTCCTTTCTCCTCAGTTTTCTATTACGCGGTCCACAGTCGATATAAAACAAAGAGGTTATTAAGGTTTAACCGTAGCTTTGCTGATCTTTTTTTTCCAGCAAAATTCATTCTTTCATCTATTTTTCAATTATAACAGAAAATCGTTTCTAACGCGACGATGATTGCCATGTTTCTAATACCCTATTACCATCGCATTCTAAGACGTTAATTGATAGAAAGTAATTAGCCGACGGAACACTTCATTCTGTGTTAGGTACGCTTGTAAACGTAGAATCCATTTACTTGCGTGCCATGTATTCCAATGATCTACCGCAGCTTGTTTGAAGTAGAATTTGCTTTATCACTGCTGTTAGACGAAGATAAGGTTGCCACGCTTCGAACGTTAAACGACCTTCGTGAATCGGAACGAACACACGCAACGTTGCTCCTCTTTTCGATATTCGTTACAATTGACGGTAATACGTTTTGGCCGGTTACGCGCGTACCTTCGAAGCTTTTAACAAAACGTTTTATATCTCACTGATATCCTCGCATATCAGAATTTCAATTTCATTTCTATCGAATTTTAACTTGTAATCGAACTTTACAATTACGATACAACCATTTGCCTTTCTTTCTTGAATTATGATACCAAAGCCGGAATAATCAAAGGAAGAAACGTCCTGTAAAATTTCCAAACGTTCATTGTGCTCCATTTTCGTATGCTACGAGGTTGAAAAATCGTCAAACAAACCAGCAGCGGGACGAATCATTATTTCCCCATGTCACTCTGCACAATTACGAAGCTCTTTTATCGCTTTTCCTCAAACGTATTGCACGCGTGCCCGCAGCTCGATTGGCAAACGCTACACGCGTTTCACATCGCACCGCCCCCTCGTTCGGCTAATTAAATTAAATTAATGAAACAACGGGCGAGGCGGCCGCGTTAAATCGCGAACATGCATAATCGTGTTGTGTGGCGATAAAGTTGCGAGCCATGGAAAAGTTGCGCGGTACACGATAAATTCTATGATGAAACAATAATCGTCCGTTGGCGAATAGCCGCAGGGTCCTCTGTTTTCGGACATAATTCGCGGCCAGCGGGAAAACTCGAGCGTGCAACGTCGCGTCGCGCTTACTCGCGCTATTGTTACGTGGCGATCAAAGCGACCACGCTCCCGGCTAACCGCACCTCCGCTTGCTAACTTATTGTTAATAACTGGCTGCCGGATCGAGGATGCGGCGTGTCAAATTAGCACACAAAGGGAAAGAACAATATCGCGACGTACAATGGTTGCGCGAGCTCAAGACCGAAGCGGGCACGTCTCTGCGTTTAGATTGTTCGAGATATCACGTGTTTTCGAGATTATCCTTGCGTTCTGATGCATTCGAAATATCTAGTATCCAGTGGATTTGACACGTGAACAGTGAACATACTGTCACAGAAATTAGCCTTCGGCAAATATTTCACTAGCCAGCTAATCGTTCTCATAACATCAGCGATTTATCGCTTCGCTGTTGTCTCGTCTGCCTCGATATCGAACGATAGGTAATTCATTTTTTAAGCAGTAATTATCGAACGCAATAAATTCCTAGGACTGGCATTCGATATCTCGCATCCCTTCAAACATTAATTTCCATCCGCTATATTCCATCCACTGATAAAATAACGAAAGTTCGCCGGTATGTTCGTATATGAACATTTACTCGGTGAAAAACGAACTTTTTGCAACAATTGTGTAATTTCGCTTTCGTGTCGTTCATCACTACGAGATTGAAATTCAATTTTCCATGAAATACGATTCATTGATTCGAAAAACGCTGCCCCTTCCTCAAATGTTGAAAATATAGTAACAGCCGTGTGGTTTCTATTTAGAAGCCTCGGAGAAAATGAAAGATTATCAAAAGGTTATAAATTGAACAAGGTTTAGCGAAAACGTTCGTCCAAAAGGAAGCAATTCGGTACGCGTGCCGATGAATATAAACACTGACGCGATAACCTACGATCGATACTTTTAGAAAATGCATAGAAATGCGCGCGTAAATAATAAATGCGTAAACGTATCGAGTTTCAAAGGTGAATACATCGTTTAGAAATGATAATAGGATATAGAAGAAATTCGCGCGCCTGAACGTTTCACGTTATTTTTAAGTTTCGTTGGAACGCATTATCGAAACGAGAAATTCACTTTCGAATTCTTATTCCACCGACTATACTCTATACATATAGTTCACCTTATAAATTTATAAACCTTCGACATCGCCAAAAGCATCAAAAGGGTCAGGTATTTTAAATTTAGAGTCGATTTAATTCGGCCAGTTTAACGTTCATGGGCGATTGACGTCGTCTGACGTCGTATCGTGAAGACGGCCATGAAATACAGTCGTCCAAAAAGAGAGTGGAAAGTCTCGTTGCAAATACAACTGAACGCCAGTCGCAAACACCTGCTATAATTCTCGACAATTTTCTTGCAACTGGTTTAAGGTTGTTTAATTGTTACGAAGCGTTTGTCACGCATTCGCGCTTTTCCTTCTTCTTCTTCTTAGCTCGAAAGCATTTCGAAAGTTCCTCATGAACGAGTTGTAACAACCTCGCAGCTGATGTTCGTGCCACGAAATTGGTTAAAGCGAAACTCCACATTCTTTCTAGTTAGGCACGATTTATTAGACGGACGCAATTTTCTTCTCTACGTACGCTCGAGTACGTTTTACACTCTATAACGCTTCGTTTTAACGCTTTTCCTTTAATCGTGATTTAAGTCTACATTCTTTCATTTCTTTTCATCCTCGATCAGTGCAAAGAACGTTCTACATCATCGCAATTTCTAATTATATGTAAATAATTCTTTCTCTTTTTTCTAGCTTTATAGCCTTGGGATTTGAAATTTCCGTAAAAATTCAATGAGAATTTTCACTATGTTCCACCGTATTTCTTTATTCTACAGCTGTAGTTCAAATATAATTTGCTTCCCTCGCACCTGCATTTCATGGTTCTCCAAATCATGTTCGCAGTGTACATTAATGTACGTATTAGGTTGTCCGAAAAGTGTCTTTCTTTCGCAAACGCGTTTTTTACAAAAGTGCACCTTCATACAAACCAAGTCTGTGAAATGTCGCGATGTTTATTTCAACAGAACAAAATGAATCGTACGTAATTCGACAAAATAATATAAAACAAAAAACGTTGTGCGTCTATTATTTCCTCATAAAATGAAAGAAACTTTTCGGACAACCTAATATATGTTATACATTTACGTAGCGTGAATTATGTTGATCACGGTAAGCGTTTCGGTTCCGAAGGATCCGTAAATCATCGTTCAAAACCGACATACCGATTTTATGTTCCCTTTTTTCTTGTTCCTCATTACGACAAGACTTCGGAGAAAATGTTCAAAGTATCGCGATGGCGAGTCATCTTCGAAAGTTTAATGGACCGGCAAATGCCGACGAATTGTCGCCAAGTTAAACATTTAAATCAAGCCCAGCGTTGTTTTACGCGCGATATACGCGCCGTGAATCGGCTGAACAGATTAGACGAACCTGCTTGTATTTTTGAAATAACGATACATTTATTAGTCCATTGATAAATGGACGGCAATTGTTAGTATTTCGTCGATAAAAGATAATACGCTTATGTCGAGGCATGCAGCGGCAAAACACGGTTATTTACAGAAAGAAAGACAACGGTAAAATATGCCTTCACAAACTTTCCAAGATATCATCGCGAAGTAGCTTAGTGACAACCGGAAAACTAACAGCGAACTTGAGGAATTTGTGAACTCTAATAAAGCGTTAATATTGGGTTGTCTGAAAAGTTTCTTTCGTTTCATAAGGTGATAATAGATAAACAACAATTTCTGTTTGATATTTATTAAATTAGGTATGATCCATTTCGTTCTATTTCTATTATTATGTTCGTGCATAATTCAATAAACTAATATAAAATAAGAAACATTGTGCGTTTATTATTTCCTTATAAAACGAAAGAAACTTTTCGGACAACCTATAGTATGGTAAAACGAGAGAAAAAGAAATATTCACTTAACAAAAAGAAATACTCGTACCTATGCATTTAGCTCTTAAAAATGATCGAAATAAAAGACAAGTCAGAGAACGAGTATTTTTTTTAATGTAGTAAGAACCAATTTGTTGAAAAACTTGAAAACTTCCTTTCAGAATCTGTGTCCTTCTATCTAACATTAACTGGAGTTTCCGTATATAAACTGCTTTGCTTTAACAAATGAATTATACAATAGCATCAGTATTATAGCTATTTTCACAGAAGGACTACATGAGCGTAATAAGCCTGTTCCTTTGGTAATAAGATTTCTTTTTACCGATAGCACAATAGTTTTTCTACCTGCTGCCATTATCCGAGTAACTTTATAATTTTATTCACAAATACGATTATTGAGATACGTATAATTTTGTGTGTTAAACTAGATTGGCCGCGTAGTAGTGACACACGTATGTGAATATGAGTGTGTGGAAGTATGTATGTGCGCGGCGTCTCGAAAAGCAGATGAATGTATTGTATGAATGTAACTATTTTAATATGAATTCTAAGTATAATCTTAATGTTCCTTTACTTATATTTCAGCAATTAAGATCCACAATCGTCAACAACGATTAACCGTTTATCGATTCGACGATGAGCGAATACCACGACGCTTTTCTTATTTTCACTTTCACATTTCGATATCGAAGTTGCTGCTGTTTTCTACGCAAAGCGTATTATATTGCACTTTGGTTGCCTCGCACAGGCAAGATCACTCGATCTTCCCTTTTCACGGAATACACGTGGTGGATGTGTTGGTCCAAACGTTGGTTAATTAATTCGTAATTTTGGCACAGCGTCGAATCCATGGAGATTCTCCGCGGAAGTTACCGTCTGTTTCTCCGGAAGCGGTCGGTCCTCGTCTCTTTCACGACTCGGAGGACGAACGCGAGCGCGAGCGCGCACACACGATGGAAACCGCATCTCGAGTCTATTTCAAAGTCACGACAAGCTCGCCGCACGACACAGACGACCCGATTAACCGACAGATCGAAATAAGCTCCGGCGCTTAATTAAGGCTAATCGAGTTAACGAATATACTTGCTGTACATTGCCGACCCCACCCTCAACCACTTCCACGAGCTTCTCGCCAATGTGTCTTGATACCAATCTATAGTTGCAGTCTGGCGTGCTACCTGGAAACCGAGGCTTACCCTCCAAATTAGCCTATCCTCTGTCGTGTGCTTCCTCTTTCTCTCTGATTCCCTGTGTTTCTCTCGATAGACTGTCTTTCGTGGCTCGATGCTGCTTCTATGCTCGGCTATTTCGTCGCAATTACTCATAATAAGTGGCCTTTGGTTCTCATCGGAACATCGAATCGGTCCTCTTCTCTTTAACGTCAAATTTTTACATTTACGAGTATGCACCATTTCATTGAGATCTGTGTTGAGTTTGAAAGAGAGAGAGAGAGAGAACGTTAGAGAATTTGCAGACTTTCAGAAGTTGAGAATTATTCGTAAATTTAAATTTATTAATCTCGTGGAAAAACGTTTGACGTGGAAAAACGTTACACGGACGTTTCGGTGTAGAATGTGGAAAAATTGACTTCACCGAAAAATTGTTGTCCATCGTTACGAGAACTTGTTTGTCGTTGAAACGCGAGGCAGAAAACGTTATTCTGTTAAAAGGTTTCCAATGATGCAATCCTCTCTTTAAAACGCAGAATCAAGGGCCACTTGGTTAGTTTGGTTGTTTTGACACGGCATCACACCGAGTTGCAAAAGTGGTCAAATATTTATTCGATTGATTCGCTTTCCCTCGAAAATTAGAAAGGTGTTGTAGAAATTGTAGAAAGTTGACTTTCTATATACTGATTAATAGAATTTCACGGAAATGCAGGCAGACGACAAACGAAAATCCACAATTCGACTATAACGTATTCTTGCGGAACATTTTCGCGTAATTCGGCCTGTTTTTCTACATTTGATCCGATAATTTAATAAATAATCCGTCGAAATTTCAAATTGCCATAGCTTATTAAGAACGTTATTACCTTGTTTAATAATATTGTGAAAATACATTCAAACGTTCTTTTAAATTAATTTAAACTCTTGTCGTTCCTTTTCCCCCCCTCCCGTTCTTCCCTTTTATTTCGCTGTACGTTCAACTAAATTCAACTGATAGACTGAGCGTAAAAAGGAACTTGCATCGTTTGAAGAGATCCTTCTATTTGTTTTGGAAGAATTGTTTTCGAGTGCATATCATATTAGAGATACACAGAAAGAAGGTACTTTGTGAGACAAGGAGAATTCTTTGCGTCGCAAGCGCCGTGAGGAAGTTTGCTTCCGCGGAGAGAAATCGAGGAATGAAAAAAGACTTGACAACCAGAGTCATGCGATTTTATCGTAAATAAATAAACGAAACACAGTATGCACGAGCGCGGAAAATATCTCACGTCACACCGCTCGAAAATACTATAGAATACTTTCCAGCGATTTATCGGCTAATCTTATCCTTCAAATAGAGACGATAAAACAACATTTTATTTTATCGATAAGTTCGAACTGGAATTGAAGAAATAGTAAACGCGTTCTTTCGTAACGTAGATATAAAGGACTATAGTCTAAGGAACGAAAATTATGGTATTTGCAATAGTTTGAAGTTTGGAAATTTAATAGTAATTTTTATTGCGAGTGTTGCAATTGAGCAATGATACGAGATTGATAAAACTAAACGAAAAATTTGATTTATGATAGAGTCGTGTAATGATAAAATTGAAATTTAATAATAAATGTGTACTATGCGATGTTGGATTAATTTAATCCTATTACATAATTATGAATAATCAAGTTATTGTTACATAATTATAGAAACGCATATAATTCCTGATAAAATACATTATTCAAATATCCCTAATTAATCATACAAACATCGTTCCTATGTAGGTAACGTTGGCAGCGAATGTCAAATATAATAGGTAACTTTGAATTAGAATATTCTAGAAGTATGTTCATTCCCTGTTTCATAAATAACGTCATTTTGTAGATCGCGTTCATAGCGGAATAATGGGTTTGATGAAAAAGGCGAGTAACTTTGAAATTTTCACGAGCAGCGATCCGGAGAATGCGGATCAAATTTCTCCTATCGAAACTTCTTCGATGTTAAACCGTAACATTTTCATTTCAACCGATCAATCATTCGGCGAACAAAATCATTTGAAACTTTGCAAAAGGAATGCAGAAATGTTTCAACATGCGTTGGACCGTTTCGTCGATTCTTTTGCCCAACAAAAAAAAAAAAAAAAAAAAAAAAGAAAAAAAAACATTTTATAGCATCATTTGGCCGAGTTAGAGAAACCGAGGTAGAAAACCAACAGTTAGGCGAACAGTTTACTATTAGATAATGTTCCGTGTAAATATGGAATGGCTTTTACCGAAATGAATAAATTATGTCCGGTCTCATAGTCGTCGCTCGTCAATACCAATTTCCAACTCTCGAACCAGATTTCTGGCTGGCAGCCGAGACCGAGACTAGTCGACGAAACTGGCTTCTCTCTCGTCGAACTCTGGCGTTAGCTATACCGCGCTGTGCTACATCGCGCCACCATCTTCTGTCGTATAGCCTCTTATCGACAATTTAATAGAGCACCTCCTGGGCGTCTCGATCATTTTCATTTCGATGAAATATGGAGGAGAGACCGCGAATTAGCCGTGTACATTCTCGCGTTCTCAAAGAGATACGTTGTATTAATTACATACTTAACGCGTTGAAAGTTCTACACTTGTTCTAGTCCGAGCTGAGATTCCAGAGATCTTTTTGAAAATATTTTTCTGTAACTATACGACTGATTCTAACAATTCGACGAGTGAAGCTCAGTCTAATTTGAGTAAAGTTGTAAATTATCGTTTAATTCTATTTCTATAAAAGGGTTGGAGATAACTTTTTGCTACTAACTTTTCATCCACTACTAATCGTACTTGTCTTCTCGATCCAACTAAATAAAATTTATCGTATAATATTAGTACGACGCTATACCTACTTGGAAGTAAACAAGTCGGGCTGATAACTGCTATTTGCTCTTACCTGAAACAAAAGAGAAAAAAGGTATTTTAATATAGCTTGGTGTAAAAAAATTGACAAACAGAGGAAGTATTACAAAATTACGAATAATTTATAAACTATAACGCATTTAACCGATTGAATTTAATCACAAATACCGCGTTTATATGAATATGTCGGAGGACGAGTTATTAGGTTGTCCGAAAAGTGTCTTTCTTTTACAGAAACGTCTTTTACACATCTTTATACTGTAGCGGCATATGCGTCTTAGGACGTCTCACGTAGTTGTTTTGCCACAGAGGATTAACACTGTACGATGTACATACTGCAATAAATAAACTCTGGACAAAGCAATTTTGCTGCTACGTGTAACCTACAACTTGCAACAAGTTCAAACCTTTTGGTACCCCCCTCGACCAGTATAAATAGACGACCATGTCGTCCCCCGGTCAATCGCACGAATTAATATCAGTATCGAGTCAGTCAGACAGTCAGTCAGTCAGTCAATCTGTTAATCAGTCTGTTAGTCAGTCAGTTAGTCAGTCAATTAGTGAGTCAGTCAGTTAGTCAGTCAATTAGTGAGTCAGTCAGTGAGTCAGTCAGTAGTGCAAATGAATATGAGTATCGACTCAGTAGATCAGTCAGTCGAGCAAACAAGTATAACGAATCAGCCTAGCGAATCAGCATAACGATTAGTATCAGTACCGCAGTATCGCACTATCGTATAACGAATATCATTAAGCGAACAACGCGTGCGATTAACTTCGTATTCTACATTTTAAAATGTCTGTAAATATAGTTAATTAAATTAACTCGTCTCGTTATTACTTTAACCAACAATACGTCACAACGTTCACCATAATACAAACATGAAACCTAATCTGTCGAACATTGTGATCTTTATTTTAATAGAACAAAATGGATCATACGTAATTCGATAAAATAATATAAAGCGGAAAATGTTGTGCATTCATTAATTCCTTATAAAACGAAAGAAACTTTTCGGACGACCTAATACGATACAATAGAAGTCCATCTATAACTTTTCGTTCATATAATAGGAGTTTATGTTTATATAAGAGGATTTCGCGAAACATTCGTTGTTAAATACATAATAGTGCTGCACATTTGTATCGACCGCGAAACATAATAGCGTGTCACGTAACGCGTGTCCCTACCGTTTACATCTTATTGTTAAGAAACGTTCAGACGTTCAATGTTATTATCAATATGATTGTCAATGATCGTTGGGTTCTCAACATTATGGTACGTAAGAGACCGTATAGACGATCTATATACTCATATTATAAATGAATATGAGAACGTTGAATATCGACAATTATATTGTTCGTCTAGGCGGTCCTTTAGACCTTCGTATTATTACAAATGTATCGACTGACGTGCAACGTTACTTCAGATAATAGAAACTCAGTTAAAGTTCTGTTAATCAGACAGAATTAAAATTTCGTTCGTACAAATGAAATTCGTATAAATGAAGTTCCATTGTAGTGGTATTTCTTGTTAAAGAAAGTAAGTTAGTAGTAGTCTTTTGATACGAACTAAGCTGCTTGTACAGGCATCTTTTTATAACCGATAGCCGAAGATTACGCTTTGCAAAACTACGCCAAGTTGTAGATTACGTGCTATACTATACTGTAATATCAACGTAAAACATCGAACACATATACTACTACATCAGCACGCTTCGTGACGGGTATATCATATTTCAACTAGAACCTCATCAACAGACCACAATAAATAATTAAAACTATATAGCGATTAGATTCTAATTAAAAATTAGAATATTTTTAACTATCAAGCGTATTTAACCACAACCATAAAAAGTTGCTGAACTGTTTTACGTCTGACATCCTTGCCACGTCATTGTACATCCTATTATGAAAAACGCATGACGTGTGAAAGACATGGTTCGACGCTAATGATCCCACGATGGAACAATTCCCATCCGATTACAATTAAACTTCAAAATGAATTTCAAAGTTTTATCGTGAATAACGTTGCAAAAGTTATCGAAACGAAGATACAATTTTGCATTTAACTTTAATCGTTATCGTTGTCCAGTTAATCAAATTACAAGTACAATTGTAATTCGTTTGCAAACTATCAACAGTAAACAAGAAAACCTGGAACTATCGCTATCGAATATTTAAGATCGTAATACGAAGTCTATACACTTCGGATGCTATAAGATACGACGGAATACGAACAAGTTCAAGGTATCGAGTTCAAAGTTACGAACAGTAGCGTAAGCTCGAAGAAAGGTATAATATTTCTTAACCTTCTCTGCACATCGTTATCAGCTACCATAACGTAGCGACCATAACATAACGGCCATGAACAGACAATAAAAATAATTAGCAGTCGAATTTAAATAGGACACACCAAGATTACCCACGTGCCCACCTTCTGTCAAAAGAATGAGCCTCACGATGCGTACAAGATTACACACAAATTACGATAGATCACTTATTTTGGACAGATCTGTCCAAAATATTAGGTTGTCCAATATTTTTTGTTTTATATTAATTTATTGAATTATGCACGAACATAATAATAGAAATAGAACGAAATGGATGATACCTAATTCGATATTCAACCCTATTCGATAAAATAATATAAAACAGAAATTGTTGCACATCTATTGTCGCCTTATGAAACGAAAGAAACTTTTCGGACAACCTAATATAAGCTCTGTGAGAAACGTACACCGAAGCAGTTTCTTCGGAATAATTTGGAAGACAAAAAAGACACGATCTGTTGAGATTTAGCAGGAAAGCGAATTATCTGACACCCCCTCTACTCATAGTGTTGCTAATAACTTCCTAGTTGATACGATATCAAAACTTTAATGTCTTTAGTCGATACTCGGCCGTGGTAACGTAAGTACTCGGCAGTTGTCTACTGTAAGTAGTCATTCACACCGAGGCTGAGCGAAAGATATGTTTGCAATGGAAGATATGTTTTGTTATAAAAAGATAGAAAATTTATATAATTCTTTCTAGCTGTCTCGTTCGTTACCTTCTGCAGTACACAATTACAAAAGCTATAATTATTATTTATATATCAGACTTACTTTTAATTAATTCTTTATCGTAAAGGACGTTGGCCGCCAAACAAATGGTCGCTTAAACCGACAACAAAGAAGATCACGATGTTAAAGTTATAATATTATCAAGTGACGTATATGTAATTCTATTCTCTGATCAATTACTTTCTTATTCTTCGATATTATCACATTTCTACCCCGCAAGCATCATTAATGTATTATCATCATATTCCTTATTATACTGTACGTATTCTAATGATATATCATCAGGCATATTTCACTTTCAGCATGTATCAATGATATTTCTATAAGATATCAATGTCACATATAATGCAATAAACCTAAACGTAACATTTAGCAACCAAACATAATTTCGTACATTCGTCATGCAGGTAAATCTGGTTAAAAATGTTGTACATAGACGGTCAATTTAATTCCTAATATTTAATTAAACCGCTGTTAACAGCTGGATAAACAGAATCGTAGCAATTATCGGGTCAGCCATGATTTAAGGATTCCACTTGTGGACGAGCTGAAATCGCAATTGACAGTGAACCACGAGCAAGCAATATCCTGCCATCAGTTGAATCGCATTATTACACATTATAGGAATCACGTCTGCGACAAGTATAACGTAGGAAATAAATTCCCAGCGTTTCTTCCTTCCCGGATCAGAGGCGCGTTTCCTTTTAAATAAACACGATCGATTCCTTCGAATTCCTTACGCGCCATCGTGCCAATTTATACATCGTCGTCGAATTACCTTGACTGCTTGGCTCGAATTATATTGCGCGCACGTATTTATTTGCATTGCTGATACGACTGGGCCTCTTTCAGCGATCCTTCTACGAGCGTCGCGACAAATATCCTCCGAGCTTATCGTGCTTCGCCAGAAACGAGCATCGTCAGACGAGCCAGGAGGAAAGGGGGGAGGGAACCGGGAGAAAGAAGATACGAACCAACGACGAGAACAGGCATCTGCCACGGGGTGAACGATTCTACGCAACTACGATATTTTTTCGCGTCTTTGTCGCTCTTCGATTGCTCGGAATTTCTGTGGAAAATTGCGTGCGCTGTGTAATCCGAACGGCGGGGGATGGAAAGGCGGCAGACGGGAGAAAAGGAGCGAAGGGAAGCGATCTCTTGTTTAGAGAGAGAAAATGGTTGGGCGGAAAATTCGACCAATGGAGATTTATGCCATGTTCTGTAGACGTTGAATTTTGAATAAATCATTCCCCGTGACAGTTTAAATCTTCGGCTTCGGGGTTGCAGGTGTTGTTGGCTAATACAATTTTTAACAACGCAGCTGAGATATTCGCGTTGGGATTAATATTTAGCCCGAATTGTCCTCTTTTTCAAACTGTTATTTGTCATTAGTGTAACTAAATACAATTACTCGTTGTCCTAATAACGCTAAGATGTAGTTCGTTTTGATAGGAGGCAACTTGATAACAGACGCAGTTGAAGAATATCTTTAGTTGCTTAAAGAACGTACGCAATCGTCGCTCGTCAATCGCATTGGTCATAAAATCCAACGTCAAAGTAATTGATCGTTCAATTGGTTTGTTTGCCACGCGTTAATCTGCAATCTAAGATCGTACGTGCGGTATTGCTTCGTTGCATTTAAATAAGACAGCGTTATCGTCAGATGCTGTTGCATCAGACAGACCTTCGATCGTGAAACGTTGCAAGGTTTACAGATGCTCGATTTGTCGAACGAATTCAGGCGTCTGCCCTGTCAAAACTTCAACTAGACCTAAGTTTCTAAATAATAAGAATACCACGATGTTGCGAGTGAACTCGTAATAATTTACCTATCGCACATGAATTTCATCGCACGATCGATGGGAATACGTTTAGTACAAGTTTTCATCAACTATCGCGATATTTTTAAGACGTACCTTTAAAACTACTTTTTTCTAATACTTTGAGTCATACGAAAAAGTTCCGTACGAAAGATTACCCACGTGTCCACCTTCTGTGGAAAGAATCAGTCTCACGATGCGTACAAAATGTTACACACAAATTACGATGGATCACTTGCTTTGAAAAGATCTGTCCAAAATATTAGGTTGTCCGAGATTTCTTTCGTTTCATAAGGATTTTTGTTTTATATTAGTTTATTGAATTATACACGAACATAATAATAGAAATAGAACGAAATGGATCATACGTAATTTAATAAAATAATATAAAACAGATATTGTTGTTGATCCATTATCAGCTTATGAAACGAAAGAAACCTTTCCGACAGCTTAATAGATTTACTTAGTCTGTCAAAAATACGATTAACGAATTTTCATTCATTGTTTCTCCTTTCGCAATAAATTTCAGATTACGTATCGTTTCAGTTTACATCAGAAAGACATTATCCAGTAAATCAAACGAACGTATGAAAAAGGGTTCCATAGACTTGTGACGCTGAAAAACGAATCAGTTTATTCTCGTCGGGCAGCGTAGAATCGAGCGATCGTGAACGAGGCTCTTCTTGCCACGCGAATTGGCCGCCGAAATGGCTCGCTAAAAGCTAAAAGCCGGACGGACGAACGCGAGAAAAGCGAACGAGAGGGTGGGTGGGTGGTAAGGAAAGGGGTTGCGGAGGGAACGAAACGGACAGAGGTAGGAACGAAGGTGGAAGACGAACAGAAAAGAGCCGGCTGGAAAGAGAGTTTTTCCGGCGTGAGATTTACGCGAAAGGTCCGCGTGCACCGGAAGTACGTACGTATGTATACCGGTGTCTACACGAGAAACGGTTTCTGTTCGAACGTCGAGTCACCTCATCCGTCCCCTCGCCGCCCCTCCTGGTCAGCGCCACTTTTCTGTCTGGCAATTTCGTTCTTCTCCTTACGCGAGGAACGAAAAGCGGGCGTGGCCGGGACATAAATCGCTAAATCCCGACCAGTCTTCGGTCTCTTCTCCGCGCTTTTTCTCAGCTTCCTTTTTCCGGCCGTTGGCTGACCAACAGAGGAGACCAGTCGCCGCTTTTCGAGACGTTCGGTCGCGTTCAACCGCTCCGAATATTTCTCCTCTCCTTTTTCTTCTTCTTCTTCTTCGATTTCTAAGAAGAAATTTCGCGGTGTCAGTGGCGCGGACGCAACGCGACGTTTCTTCAATTTTCGCGTTCTACCGTCCAGCAAGAATGCAGCGTGGTTTATCGGCTTCCATTCGCATCTTTCCCGTGTCTTCCGTCGCTGTTGCGATTTTGTTCAGCAGCCAATTCGTTCCAGATATTTGAAACTTTTCACTACGAAAATCTCCTTTCGCGTTTGTTTCAATCGATTCCGATGAAATTCCAATAAAACTGGATAATTTTCGAGAAAGTCGCGTGGAACGTCAGCGTGGAACAAACAAATTTCGGCTCGAGCCAGTTCTTTGCTGTGATACAAACTACGCGGCACACGTACAGGCGTTGTATTCGCGGAATCGAGTTCCACGAAATTTGAATAGTTGTCCGTGAATCCAGTGTAAGCTTGAAAGAGTTACAATACCGACGAATGTCTCTCGTTTCGGGAAATTCCATTTGCTTCTACGGTATCGTGCCTCGTTTACTTTTTTCCCTCTCACGTTCAAAATTATTGCAGCCGTTTTCACAGTTTAGGCAGTTTTTACGCGATTCCTGTTCAAAAATCGAATATTCTTCGACTCGAACGTTTCTAATTAACTCTACAATCACGCCGTCCGAATAAAAATAATTGAAAATAACATAACAAAGGTCATAGACACAAGGCTTTTTTTTAAAAAAATAGAATAAAGAAAAATATTCACTACGTAAAAAAGAGATCGAGAGATTTAAAGAAGAAAGTAAGGACCTTCTATTTCTCACCGAAAGCACCATAAATCCTCGTGTTTCTTGTTCTCCTTTAAACCCGCGATTCCTCAAAAGCGGCAAGATATACGGCAACAGTTTGCAAACAGAATCTGCATTCTTCAAGCCGGCACACAAAGAGGGAGGATCGTTAAATCGGAGGAGAAGAAAGAACGGAGCATTATTAAATCAGAAGGAATAAAGAAGCATTAGCTGAGCCTACGTTTCCAGCGTCTAGCAGCAGCGTCTTTTATCGTTTCTTAATCCCTGCTCGTTCCTTCGCCGCGTCCGCGTCACGCCGTGCTGTAAAACACAGCGGAAACAACGTAAAACACATCGAATGTCCGATCCTACGTTATTTTGATAAATTTGAACCGTCTTTGTGAACCCTTCCTTTTACAAAGAAACGTCGGAAGCATTTTTCGTTTTGTGTCCAGAGATAAAGCGTCGCTCGTTCGACGACCCGAAACGCTCGGCGACTCTTTCGAGCTACCAAAGGTTGCTATTTCCTAACTTTCGTTTTTGCCTAAACAATCATCTACAGTTTGACGATACTCGTACAATTTCTTAGTATAATTTTGCTGCACAAAGATCGAATTTTAACCGTGAACTAATCAGTTTCGCGAACTTTCTTCGAATTGACATTGCAGCTGATACCACGCAAACCACCGATAGTTTTCGCGACTAGTAAGAGTTTCTGGTTCATCGTCGGAAAATCAAGACGTTCGACGCTTGAGAAAGTAGCTAACAAGACTCGTTTCGCCGTACTCAGAGGATTTTCTAAAATCTCCACTTGGCGAAGTTTTCAAAATTACAATGACGCCGCGCCGACCAACTTTTCGATATTTATCTAAATTCGGTTATGAGTTCGCCAACTCGCGCGACGTTAAACGAAGCGTCGCTGCGTCGCGTCGCGTAGTCTACGGAAGAAGAAAATTGCACGATAACGTAAAAATACTCGTACGTACTCTACGTATGTGTATACAGATGAAGATTTCTCGGATTTTCTAGCTCCGAAATGATGCTGAAATGTATCCGCAATTTGTTTCCCACGCACACATTTCGAGGCAAAGTAGAATCGTTGTCTCCGGTAATGTTGAAGGAAAATCCCATCGTACAATTTCGTCGAGAAAAAACGCGTTTGGAAGATTAGAAGTTCGAAGAGCGACTGATTTTCCAGATCGGAGAATTCTACCCGATAACTGTACAATTTGAGGATACCGTAATGAGAAGTTCAAAGTTCGAACGAAGTTCAGAGTCTTTAGCCTGTACTTTTTACATATACAGTAGTTACAGTAGTTACAGGGCTACACATGTTTTTAATTCGCGAAGAGAGCAAGCGATTCAGTACATTTCAATTTTGTCTAAAATCCAGAGTTTTCGCAGTTCTGTTACTACGGCACTCGCTATGGAAAAACAGAAAGAAGCTGCGAGTCTTCCATGTCCTAATTAAAGTTTAGAGTTTCCATCGTCGTAAACGAATAAATGAGAACGTCCGAGTGCACGAAAGCAAAGGCTATTAGCCACTTCCGAAATGTAAGCCACATTCTCTAGAAAAGTGGTTATTATCTCAAATTTCAATTAAAATTATTTTCCAAAAGAAGAGTAGAGAAAGAGAGAAAGAGAGAGAGAGGCAGAGAGCAGAACTTTCTTACAGTGATATTCAGAAAACCATTATAAAAACATTATGTTACTTTGTACAACTTTGTTACGAAGAAAACGCTCTTTAACGTTTTACGATGGCAACATCATTGAATTAATTAAAAAACCGAAGCTTAGCGGATGTTGTAAATGCTAGCACATTCCATGACAAACTAACGTCGTCATAAAATTAAATCTATACAACGCGTATCTGTATGAAAGTTACACACGAACGGTAGAAAGTTATTTCTACGAATGGCTAGTGAGCAAATTTGCGGGCTGGAAAAGTTGTTAATTAGGAATTAGCCATCGCACGAAATACTCTATTGGGAATGTTTAGAAACATTTAACCTGGACAACAGCGAACAAATAATTGTTCAAGCGAAAATTAGCTGTTAGAAAACCCGTGGAAAATACGAAAATAGATTTACGACCGAGCGTGGCATAAATTGAAACTCTTGAACGTTTAACAAACGCTGTATTATTTGCTGTATCGTTAAATAGCGTGCAACGTTCGAGTGTTTATGCTCGTCGTAAAACATTAAAAGCTCTGCTTGCAACTTTCACCGTCGATCCAAGATGATAGCTCTTCGCTTCTCTCTCTACGGATTAATTATTTCTTCTTTTATTACGTATGACCAATTTATCACGCGATTTCGTAGCACAAACAAAGATGGTGAAAGCAGAGAAAAACTCGACCCGACCAACCGACTCGACCAATCGACTCGTCTCAATCGCGTCCTCGACGAGTACATTCTTGGCGTTAAAATCGAAACAGGATTTTCGTGGCTAAAGCGAAAAGCCGATACGTCGCTGGATTACCTGGCCGATCGGAATATTGCTAGGGATTACTAGCGTGCTATTCGACGACTCGGTTTCGAGGTTACGACGTTCAGAATCGCAGCGTGGTCAGCTTTGAAAAATTATAATCGCTCAGCCACCTGTTGTGCATCGATAATTTGTATTCGCGATTGACACGCGAAATCGAAATCAAAATCTTCGATTAGAAAGTACGAACGTGGACAGTAGCCAGTTGCTCGTTTGTTTTATGACGAGTGTATTAAAGTTAGAAACGGGTGGTTGGAATTTGCTATGTGTAAAGTAATTAAAGCAGCACGAGCTGACGAGTAACGTTAAACAACCTAAATTGTTAGCGAAGCCAATGGGAATTGAATATTAGCGGTTCTTCGTTCCTATCCGCTGGTATTAGGCGAAATAGCTTTTGGAAATTCGTCGGTTTCAGGCTGCATTACTTAGTCGTACGTCGTTTATGAATCGATTATTAGGTTGTCCGAAAAGTTTCTTTCGTTTTATGAGAAAATAATACACGCACAACGTTTTTTGTTTTATATTATTTTGTCGAATTTTTGTCCATTTTGTTCTCTTGAGATAAACAACAGATTGAGATTTCACAGACTTGGTTTGTATGAAGGTGCACTGTTGTAAAAAACACGTTTGCGAAAGAAAGACACTTTCCGACAACCTAATACATTTGCATTCTTTCTTCGAGCATATGAATTCGCTTGAAGGAAATATGATTAACGAGAAAAGTCGAGAAGAAAAGAAATCTTTCAACGTTACAAGATAGGGAGTACGGTCCGATAGAAGGAAAGAACGAATCTAGACCGTTCGATATCTTGAAGCGCGGTTTTTGAGAGCCCTTGCGAAGCTTCGGCTAGTCAAGGACGTTCGTGATCGGATAGAAGGACGACGTATTCGAGGATTACCGTGACGATCGGACTTTCCGTGGAAATTCCGAAGAGTTTACCGAGTCGGTGAATGGGAACACTAGTTTGTCCAGTATCGTCCTCGTGACAAACGTACTTAGTCAGATATAGGCAAATCCAATTCTCCCAACATACGATTTCTACGGAATTTTTAACCAGTTCCTATCGCGTTCTTTCGTAAAACAATACGTATCTTCTCTTAATTGAAGGTTTCACATTTCCCGAAATTACATCGCGCCATAGCTCTGTATTTATCGTAAATTCGGTGCAACGTAGAATATCGGAAACATTTTCTGCGTGTCACCGGAATATCCGAAATTGATCGCAGCACGTAGTACGATTCGCGCGAGAAATATTTTTAGAGTATCACAGACTGGCTGATCCTTCGAATCGCGATCGTTCGTGTAACGCGTAGGCTTCTTTAATTTATTACATAGAGATTTGCATACGAACCCGCATAAACAGCCTGGACGGACGATCGGTACGATGCATGTGATAAGAAAAGAACATCGAGTTTTCGTTCGTGACGACCGGTTTCCTGGCAATTACTCGTATAACGAACCGAACCGGCTAGTTTAGAGGACTGCCACTTTGCTACTATATAATTCTCGTTTTTTTTTTTACTATTCGCGTTTGAATAACGACGAATGAGTATCATCCGAGGTAGCGACAGTATGTTTGCTCGAATGCGTCGTTTCGACGAGATTTCAGACTGGTTTGTCCATACTGCTCAAGATATATCTTAATTAGAATTGTTGCTGGTTTTACGTTGGCATGACGTAATATTTAAACGATAACTTCTTTTTATTATTACAGTCAGATACGATTTCCTTTTTTTTTCCTTTCTTTTTTTTTTTTTGTTGAAAAATTTGGCTCGTTTAAACTTTGGTTCGTTAGTAGCTAACGAATCAATTAAAATTCAATTATTTCTATTTTAATAAGCGACATTTTCCGACAAAATATGTTCTATCCTGATAACGTTATATTATTCCTGTGTCGCTGTATTACAACATAGTCAAAATTTTATATTTCGCGTTTCCGGTAATAAAAAATTAGCACAGCAATGTATTTGCATATGAACGTAATAAACTTGGCGTTCGACTGTTACTTTACTTTCATTTGAACATTATATTGCACTTTATTTGTGCGATATAGCGACTAATGTTTAACGAAGTACATATCTCGCCTAATGCGAAGTTTAAAGGATACTGATTTTATGTCACATATTTTCCGTAATAATGTTCTAACGCAAATTTTACCCAATAGATTGTTTGGATTTACGGAGACATATACTCGTGACGCATTTGCGATAGTAATTAAATTTATTTATGACAGTACGAAACAAGCGATCGAACGCACACAATCGTATTATATTATTAGATTGTCCGATAAGTTTCTTTCGTTTTATAAGGAAATAATAGACGCGCTATGTTTTTTGTTTTATATTAGTTTATTGAATTATGCATGAACATAATAATAAAAATAGAACGAAATGGATCATACCTAATTCAATAAAATAATATAAAACAGAAATTGTTGTTTATATTATATTTGTGTTAATACTATTTATAATAATACTCTATTAATTTTTCAACTTTATTATCGAACAGATTATTGTCAGAAGCAAACGTTCGTCGATAAATTTGTCGCTACTTTACATGTCACGCTTAAAAGAAAAATCGATCGTGAATTATTCCAATGTTTTTGATATACGGCGTAGCGTTTTCTGAATTGTTCGTGGCTAGTTTCCATTTCTAATTGAAATTTCCTCGTCTCTTGATCGAAAACCGCTTTTATCGGGATTCTGTGCTTGCACGGGATATGATTAGCTTTGACAAAAAGTCTGTTCTGATCAGTGGAATCGGTGAATGTATTCGTCGACCGAGCGTTGACACTTTGTTCGATGCAATTTTTAGAGATAAAAGATATAGTACTATGGAGATGAAAGTGACAACGATTTACGTGCACCAAGTTGACAGGGTTGTTCTAGATGCTCGAAATATTCGGATAGTTTGAAATTCGAGTCGAATGAAATTTGGCGAATCCGACCGGTCCGATTTCACTTATTGTGAAATTTTGCGATTCATTTTCGATGGAAACATCGACTGAAATCCTCGAACAATTGTTCGCGAATATTTATCGTTAGAATTTGTCGATCGATGATCTTTAACATTTTTCTTTCGAGACACCTTTAATTAAATTTCAACTAACATTTCTCATACGCGAACAGGAATATTAATTGTGGTGAAAAGGAACTATGCTCGATGTTTGCTCGAATCTTAATAGTCGCATATCCGGTCGTTTATGGTCGTTTATGGTCGCTTTTGTGGTTTCCAGTTCTAGAAGGGGACGAGTTGGAAATTATACAAAATGGGGTTAGCGCTAAATTGGACTTTGGTCTTCTGGAATTTTATTTCCATTTCAACGACGCAACTTCCTGAACGTCAGGAACGCAGGTGCGCTTAATCCGAACGAAAGGTAAGCTTCTCGTTTAAAGCTAATTTCGTCCAGGTGCTCTTAATCTGAGAAAGGTGCCGATTAAAGCCAATTTATGACAGTTAGCCGAATTTTGACTAACTGAGAATACCATTCAGAGTCACTTTCAACGTTAGCGATCTCCCTTTTCCTGCCAAATTGCTTGATTATTCGCGTTCGGTTATTCGATGCTCGATTATCTATCTATAAACGACTAGATATAAACAAAATACGTATTTCAAATTTACCAATCGCGTAAATGATTTGTAAAGGCAAGTCCAGGACTAATATTTGGCCTGAATTTTACTCGGTTATTTCCGACTAAAACGTACAGCAATTTCGAGCAGCGTTCACGTGGTAGTTCAAAGTCAACGTTGAAAGCAGGATTTCGTCGAATCATCGTGAACAATTGATGGCGCGCGACAGCGTAAAAGTCGCCCGTATATTTCACGCATCCATTCGAATGTCGGTCGACGCACAATGCGTTTGGCGGAGAATGCAAAATAGGAAGGAAAGTAATCACCATGCGGCGTCTGCAAAGAAACATTCCAAGGTTGGCGCGCAAATTGCAGTGAAATTATCTCGAAGGAAATCCCGGTACGTGAATTTCAAGCTGTCGGATAAAAAGAGAAGGCTGTGTGAGGGACGGGGGCAAGAGAAAAAAAGAAAAACGAAACGGACGACCGACATATTTCTGTCTTTACCGACGTCGCTATTTCCCAATCGACAGAAGTTGACGAGAATACCTGTATTTTCATCATTGTGAATTCAGGATTACGTTAACGCATAAAATCGCCGACCATGAAATTACTTGGTTGCGCTACAAACGTGAGTTTAAAGGTAAAGTGCTGCAAGGAAGAGTACCTTTGCCTTCTGCCTGCTTCTCTTCTTTCTGCCTTGCTGCTGCTTTTTGCTTCTTATCGTCGTCCTAAGATCGAGCTTCGTTTCACAGGAAAATGAAACGATTAAAACCCGGTTACGAGATACGCGTTTCGTTAGAATTAGCCGTAACTTCCATTTCTGCAACGTTCATTTTCAGTTGTTAAACCTGCCTTCGACTCTGGCGAATCAATTTTAATAAGGAATTTTTCCTCGTTTGCTATGCGCTGCCGCCATCCTTCGTTTCTTAATGCTCGTTCTCTTAGCCAAAAGTAGGTATCAGATTGTCCGAAAAGTTTCTTTCGTTTTATGAGCAAATAATAGACGCACAACGTTTCTTCTTTTATATTATTTTGTCGAATTACGTACGGTTCATTTTATTCTGTTGAGATAAACACCGCGACATTTCACAGACTTGGTTTGTACGAAAGTCTACTGTTATAAAGAACACGTTTGCGAAAGAAAGACACTTTTCGGACAACCTAATGCTTGTTAAATTCTACGAATCATTTTTCCTATTCATAGCAAACGCAAGGAAATCCAGCGTTAGCTTGTCGTACAGACGCTTGCCGTAAATAGAAATCGATCGTTCGTATGAAAATCGAGGATAGAATATCGCTTATCAATTTTTGATTTTTCTTCGGAAAAGCTAGTACAGTTATCCTGTAACGTAAGCTTCAGGAATAATCACAAATTAAAACAGATTATCCAAACGGATTATCTGAAAAAGAAATGTGCTCGAGAGAGCGAACTTTTGCTTCGACTTTAAACCCTCCTTTCAAAACTCTAGGAACCTGTCAGGCGGAATGAAAGAGGAAGTCCTTGGGCGAAGCGCGAATGGGTTAGAAACTTCTCTCCGCTTCTAATGAAGATTTATTCGGCGCGGCTTAAATACACCCGGTGCCGATTAATCGCTCCACGAGAGTTCGAGGCCGTTTGGTGATAAACGATTTCGTACCATTTCCGTTTCGAATATTTTCCTCCATCCGATACTAAACGCAAGTTCTATCGGATTCGTTAAAAAAAGAAAAAGAAAAGAAAAGGAAACGTATGTTTTTATTGCTCTAGCCTCAGCGAGTCTCTAAAATCGGATATTCGTTTTATATTACACGCATAAAAGTTTATAAAGCAAGGAAGCAGATTTTGTCCTTACGAACGCGCATAGACACACTGACAAGGTAGAAAGCACGTTCATAATCTAATGCGAAATAACCAACTCGCTATTGTTTGCGCAAATTCCTGTCTCTGCTTCTCATGAATCGAAAGATTGAAGCTTGTTGCTTCGTTGCCCCGTGGGAAAACCAGGGAATTCCGTGGAAGCTTTTAACAAAGGGAAATTTATAATGAGAACGCATTTGAAGTTGTATGGTGGTGGAAACGATGCGATGCTTTTCACTCGTTTCTTCTGAAATTCGCGAGGTTACAAGAAATATGGAAAATGACAAAATGACGTGTCCGGTGAAGCGACTCGTCGTACCAAGCTCGCTTAGAGCGTAGTTTAAAGCGAAACGACGCTCGGTCGTCGCAATTTCTACTTGTTTAATTATCACGGAACTATCACGCTTTATGATAGTTTCAATGGAATGTTTACTTTTGAGATTTCCGCTCGCTTCGCACTCGCCAACTTGTACCTATTCTATGATATACTCTATGATAGTTCAATGAAACGTTCGTATCCGCTATACCAGAGAGTTAGTTCTCGATAAAGTTTACTTGATTTCATTAAACTGAAACTAATACGGCGCGCGCTTCAATACCAAGATACCTGTCTTATCACTACAAAAATATTCATCGCATGAATTTTCAATTCTTCAGCGAATCTTCGATTTCGTAAGGCGTAAAAAGTCAAGTAGTCTCTACATGGGAATTTCCATAGACAATTTTTTGTATGTCCAATGTCGACTCATTGTCGGTTCAATTCAGACCCTGTAATAACCAAGCATTGCTACGAACCACGTTGCATTTATTTTGCTTGCAATCAGTTTCTTACTTATCGACTTCAAAGACCTTGATAGATCTCGTTAATAATTTTCTCACTGTACGAGCACCGATCGGGTCATTCGTAAAATGAAACGACACGAGACTCGAATTAAAACCGATTAACTGACATTGTGCGTCGCAAGTAAAGAGACGTACGATTCTGTTTCCTTTGTTATCTTCCTCTTTTGTCTCTGGAGGCGGAAGTTTCCAGCTGGTATCACAACATCGAATTTAGAAGGAAACGGATCGACCTGGTCGGAAGGAAAGATACGAGCTGCTCGCGAAGTTGTCCTTTACCAATCCTCTTCCGCAACCATGGAAAACTGGAGTCCTGCGAGTGAACATCCTCGAGGAAATACAACTGACAGTTAACAGTGAGCTGTAAGTAAAAATTTAGACACGACGCTGTCTCGACGATCCTTTAACCTTTGCTACCCTTTGTCTTCGTTTCCTTCCTGGTGCCCGTATTTATTAGAAGCCTCGACCGAGCAAAGAGGACGAACCTTCGAAATGAGTCGTCTAGCGTAAGTACATATCTACTTGGAAGAGGAGAAAGTAAACGAGTAAAACGGGGAATTAAAGGACTAATTGTGAGTCGGTTTTCTTGAGTTTTGAAGTTGCAATTTCTCAAATATTCTCGAGTAAACGGAAAATATGAAAAGACGAGCAACGATGTCGACTGACCAATTGCTTTCCATTTATATCGATCAAATCGTAAATCTAATTTGGTAGCAGCAATCGTAAGGTAAAATTTTTCTCTGAAAGCAACAGGCTTTTTACTTATTTCCGTCATAAAAACGATAAACTATGATATTTTCAGAAAGTTGCAAAAATATGTATTAGGTCTTCCTAAAAGTTTCTTTCGTTTTATAAGGAAATAATGGATGCACAATATTTTCCGTTTTATATTATTTTATCGAATTACGTGTGATCCATTTCGTTCTATCAAGATAAAAATCACAACGTTTGACAGATTAGGTTTCATGTTTGTATAAATATGCGTCGTTGTAAAAGACGTGTCTGTAAAAGAAAGACACTTTCCGGACAAGCTAATATTTGCAAACGATAGGACGCGACACAACGGTAACGAAGAAAGCGTCGAAATTTACAAAATGTACGGCGAACGATCGATAATTTAAAGCGCAGAGAGGAAAAACGTCGAAAGAATCGTCGTATCCCACGGCGGTTAATCAAGATACACCTGTGCAAGTGTGCACGAATCATAGTCAACGACAGCATTAGTGGAAAGATCAAGCAGTATATTAACTAGGGTACTCTCGTGATAAAGTATATAGCATAATTCGTAGGTTGTAAGCGATAGAGCGTTTAGCATCTAAGTACAGTGTCTATACATGTCTATATACGTCCACGGGTATACAGTCCGATGTGCATACTGGGTGGTTTGGTCAATAATAACTTCATATCGAACAGAGGACGATCCGTTTTAATTGTCTCCACCCCACTCCCTAATCAAATATTTCGACAGAATACGAAACTGCTACCTCCATTTTTACAATCATCCGATAAACATACAACGTATCTACTTAGGCGCCTTTAGTCGTTTCGAAGCACGCGAGTTAAATTTAACGTTGGACTCCCGACAACGTATCGCCGAATTCTGAGACACGTTTTATTCCCTTTCGGCGTAAACAGCCAATCCTAAGACAAACGCCTGAGTAACGTCGTAGGAAAAATGAAAAAAATAAAAAAGAAAGAAATTAGATGCGCGCGATGAAGGTAAATCAGGCCACCCCGTATGTTCCGGCTGGCGTACATAGAGAAAGAGATAGCCGTATATAGCGGTGAGAAGCGGAAGGGTGGCTCGGGTCTGCGACCCTTTACGGAGGTAGCGTACGATAGCCAGCCAGGTTAGCTGGCTACGCTCCAAAACACCATGCCGTACGCCCCCTATCTGGCATCTCGTAGCAGCTTGGCTCGCGGAGAGAAGCGCGCGATATTGCTTCGTGCTGCGCTTACCCTCCCCCGGGCAATGTAACCCGTATTATCTACCCTTACATCCGGACTGTCGTTTCCGTCGAAATTTAGAGACCCATGGAACCGATCGTCATTAGCGTGAGCACGAGACGGTTTTCGCCTCGCCACGCCTCTGTTCTGGCCCGGCTCCCGTGTCCCGTGTCCCGTGTCCTGTGTCCCGATCCCTGGTCGATAACTAACGGCCGGTTAATTAAGAAGGGGCTACGCGATTGCGTATTAACGGTAGCGAACTACAGCCAATAACAGAGTCAGCGTCAGCAAGAACAGCGGTAACCGAGTGGCAGTGGCGTTGCTGTTAACGATACTCCAACAGCAACAACGTTCAAGTTAACCGTGAAACCGGCTGGTTATCGGTGCATTACTTATCGCCGAGAACGAGCCTGCTAATATTGCGAGGTTTCCTTCTTACACCCGTATACAGGGCGTTCCTGATTTTCCTGCTAAATCATTCCGTGGTAGCATAACGTATAAAGAGAAATAAGAAAGGACACGTGGAAAACGCGTAATTTCTTCGTCGTGGAGATTCTGACGTTACTGGTTTCGCGTCGTGAGGGATATTTGCCGAAAACCCCGGGAATAGTGTGTATACGTATACGCACAACTGAGGAGCATTTTCGTTAATCGTTAATACCGATTCGTTGTATAACCGCCTGCTGGCGTCGTCGTGTCTCTCTGTGCTTCTTCCTAGTTTCGCTATACTCGATATCTATTTACATTAGCTCCGTTCCTTCTCCTCTTTCGATATACTCGTCTGTACGTTACTTACAAAGAGAGTCGACCAGCATGGTGTAATGATGGTTTGTAATACAACTATCCCGCATCGGGTACGAAGAAAGAGAATACCCGAAAGATTTTAGTTAGAACGCGTTATTCCGTGTCTCATTTAAGCATTTCGTACGGAACAGACAAAGAGGAAACCGATATTTGCTTATTTCCCGAATTTGGCTCAACCCTCGCCCAATATGTAATCCCTTAATACTCCGGCCGGCATTTCTCTCGTCGTGAAATATCTTGCTCGTACTGGTGAAAGATTTAAGGCGAATTATACGGCCTGACGTTTGTATATATTGGGTTGGCAACTAAGTGATTGCGGCTTTTGTCATTACCACCTAAACCTAACCCAATATATATATATTTCACCTGTACGAACAAGATATTTTATGTATATCATATATACACGCACACACACGCGATCCGTCACTTTCAGAGATATTTAGAAATGACCGTGCTAATTTGCTGCCGATAACAAATATGCATAGGCAGTGAATCGGCCGCGTAACGGATCGCTTAATTAAATTACAGTTAGTTAATTATGAACGGTACGCATACTCGACAATGGGGTGACGTTTACAACGCGTCCCCTGGTCCGTTATAATAACCTGCGGATTTCCGATTAACATTTTGGAACGTGGAATTTCAAGACAAATAGGTTGGCTGAGGACGGCTGTTTACTCGCTGGGCGAGCGAGGAATTCGATTGCGTTTATACAATCGAATAAAAGAACGATCGTCCGTTTGCAAATTTGTTTGCAATTTGCCAGTATTTTTGCTGTATCACGATACGGTTAATTTTTCGACGCGTTTATTATTTGCCGATAACACGATCGATGTATATCGAGAGCAAACCGAAACGAGATTATGAGAGACAGCTTGGAGCTGAAATATTATAGAAAATTCACCGCGGCTGCCGCGATTAATCAAAAGCAAATTCTGCTTGTATACTTCGGCACGCCGATTGGATTTTGGTTTGAAATCCTTTGTATTATGTATTTGTTTCGTGGTTTCGATATTTTATTTAAAAAAGGCAAATGGCAACATTGGTTTTCTTCGCAAAATTATATCACATTTCAAACAGAATAAGCGATCAAAGAGAATAACGAAAGCTTCCATGAAGCTATGGATGTAATTTCGCTAATTAATTTATTTATGTAGCTATAATTCCATACAAGTTCCTTTTAATCCACAAAAATGTACTCTATAGACCCAAAAATTCCCTTAAAATACTTAAAAGAAAACGCTAAATATTTATCATTCGATATTTTCCCTTGGATTCGATATTCGCATTTGTAAAAGTGCTTTGGTTTAGAACCTCATTAACTCTAGCTGAACGTAACTTAGTATTCTCGCTTCTGTCATTATTATAATTATCGTTCTCAATAACGCTTACAGAGACATCGTTCTACCAATTGGAAAGTTTGCTTTGCAAAAAGATTATATCCCGGTATTCTGTAAATTTGTCTACGATATTTATAAGAAGTCGCGTACGGTCCATCGAAATGTAATTTCTCATCGAACCCGGAGCAGAAAAATGTTTCAGGTACAGACACGTTGCAGACCGTTTAACTCGTTTCGGGTCGGAAAGTGTTCAGCAGACATGGAAGTTCGCGTTATTACCCGGTAGCCTATATTACATATCAGTTGAGACGTGCACGCGAGAGAATAAAAGCAAAGAACAAAGGAACGAGAACAAAAAGGGGAAGTAAAATATTCGAATGTTAGCTGGCAAATTATAGTGAGTTCGAGGCATATTCTCGCCGCTCAATCGAAGCTGATAATTGCGTTGCTGTGAATTCGTTTCCGCGATCGGATGTGAGCAAAACTGCAGCTCGCAAAGCTTTTTCTCCGGTTACGTGAGCGCGAAACAAAACCTGTAACAAACGCGAACCATGTTTCTTCGTTACACGGCTAAAAACGAGAAAATGATTCGCACATTCGTCGATATCATAAGCTCGCAACAGTCTATGATCTTTGCACAGGTGTACATGACAGCCTTCGAAAGCAACGATCATAGTTTAATGTGTTCGTTTAAATTCGACCGTGTTAAAAAGCTATCGCGTTTGTTTTGAGCAGCACACGATGTATCGATTTGCATTTAATTGTTAACATAATATGACAAAATAATAACGATAATAATCGTACAATTTGTATCTTTAAATGACATAATTAAAAATTTCAATTTCTATCTACAGAGAAACGTTTTGTAAAAAAAAAAAAAAAAAAAAGATTTGTAAATGTACACAATTTGAAGGATAGAAAGCTATTTTAAGGCTGTGCATTGCAGCGAAAAATTACGGTGATTACTCAATTTCAAACGCGAATACACACTTTTTAATTTATCATCGTTGGCCAAAAGTTGATAACGTCAATATTACAATACCATTTCCACGAATCTGATAATTTACATCTTATCCTGCAAGTATTTATCAAAAATATGCAAAATGGTTAGCGCAACGAAAGGGGAAATAAAATTGAAAGTCAAATTTACAATTTCATACTCCCTGCCCGTAAAGCCGATATAGTTTGTTCATAAAATTGCTAGTCGAGAATTTTTAGTATATGGAAAGGGAGGAAAAAAGAGAACGGCAATTTTTAACGAATTTTGAGTTTAACATTTTTTCGTATGCTCGTGTATGCTCTGTATATTACTATGTCGCGTTACGAATTAAAATTTCCCGAGTTTTACAGTAGCGTTAAGAAATTTAGTTGTTCAACGAAATCTCGATACTTTTCATCTGTTAGAATTTCATGACCTATATGTTATCTAAAATTATAAGAAAATTTGAAGAAAAGTAAAATTGTAAGAAAGTAGAATTGATGCGGAATAAAATGAAGAATAAAAGAGATATTTTATTTTGACATATAGAATATACGAATTTTTGACATTATATCTTAAAAAATAAATGTTCCTTTTCCAATAAATACCAAAACTTGACATTCCTCCACTATTCCCGCAGATTCTTCGCATATTAAATTCTGATAGTGGACAATTTCTAGTTTAAATATTCGTTGTAGGAGAAGAAAAATACGTACGTAGAAGAGAAAAGAGAAATCCCTAACAAGAGAGGATCGTGGAGAAACATAAACGTAAAACGTCAAGATAACGTCTGAGCTCGAGTTCATTCGTCGAGTTTCGACGTTTATTCGTCGAAACGCGTAATTGAATGTAACAGCAATGTTAAACGAAAGCTATACGGAAAATCCAGTTCCCGTAGCCGGATTACCGAATACATCTGCCACAAAGCAGTACGTTTTTCTACGAAATAAAAAAGAAAAAATATGCACAAAGGAAGAGAGGGAAAGCGGAGAAAAAGACAAGGAAAAAGAAGGTTGAAGCAATAACGCGAGTATAAATTACATGGATCAGCGTAACAGGCGAACGAAACGCGCCACCCTGTAGATATCGGCGTTACAATGAGAAACTCATTTACGGAAGGTTAAAAAATTCGACAGGCGAGATTAATACGAGAACTCGGCCGCGCCACCGGTGTTTTCTCACTGTAAGATTCGAAAATTGGTCGGCGACCGTGCTCGTGCATCCACGGCCACGTTAATTTTCGCGGTTCCCTGTTTACCCGAGTAATACGCCGAATAAATCTGCCACGATTAAAAAATATTTCTGCGATATCGTTACGTCGAAACTTAATTATTCTGAGATCTAATTATTCGATGCAGTACGAAGCAGGGCTTTTAAAGCCTGCTCTTAAATTGCACAGATCGTTCATTCATGGCACGATAATTAGCAGTTAAAACGATGGTTATATTATTCAACTGTGATAAATAATTGCCGAGAAATTACGAATTTATATAAGAACACATTTTTAAACAATTGTTCCAGCTGATCATTCTATCGTTATACTGAAAATTATATCTTTCATACCTTTCTCGCGGATTAGTAATATTCACGACGTTTAATAATATTTAACGTATTTAAAACGAGAACAAGAAAATCACCGACACCAGGAATTAAATCTGAATGCTGCTTCTATACTCTGGCCGTATTCTATGTTTAAATCTCTGTTAGTGATAACACGGAGCAATCCGAATGTCACGCGTCTTCTAATAAAATTGTTTCAGAATTTGAATTATGAGAATCTATCATTTCATCTATCAATCATGAGAATCTATCTATCCAGACGCTTATCGTTATAGAAACTGTCCGCGATTTAAATATTTCGCACGTCGTATCTCTTTCTACAATACTCCGTACAATGCATTCATACGATTAACAAGAAAACTGTATAGATTCGCATAAACGGGAAATACAATTCCCATGTGTTCGAATTGCCTAAGAAATATACTCGATACAGAGTATCAGAGGGAAATTCGTTGAAAAAACATGATCATTTGATGTTTCGAAACGCATGAAAGGAAAACTGGAAGCTCGCGATATGCATATGACTCGCATTTCGACATTTCCGGATGCTAAAAGCGGCGAGAAAAAATTAGTTGGCAGATATATTAATTATATTTTTGCAGCGGAACGTGCGTTCTCGCGTACTCCGATCACATTAACGATCTTCGTTAAATTGGAACATGGCACACAGGTTCGCATGAATGCGAATGAAATCAAGATAACGTGCGCATCGTGCAAACTGGACAAACACGTCAGATGTATAAACGTCTGTTTCGAAAGAGAATAGCCAGCGTAGTCTTCGCGTATAATACGTACAATATGAAACATGGCGATACTGGAAACAAAAACTTGTGTACGCGGACGTGAACACGAAGCCGTCGATTAATTTTTATAATCGCGTTTTCCCCGTTAACGATCGATCGGTCATGAACGAGCAAACAAACGAGACCCGTGTGAATCCCAGCCAGTGGAAAACGCATCGACCATAATGCATGCAAATAAATTACGATTATAAATCCGCCATTATGGCTGGTCTATCTGTGACAATGAAAAACCGATCGCACTTGTCCAACGATTAATGCGCATCGGTCCCCTTATTTCGTGTTTTCAACGTGCTCACCGAGTTTCGTTGGATAAACGCTATGCGATTCGTAGGTAGACACGTACATATGCATATGTATACAGTTAGAATCGATGTATTCGTGCGGATTCCTTTGCTTTCTTCTATTTGATGCTGCCGATCTGATCATTCGATCGAAACGATTTCAATTTCACAGCGAAAGATTTTGCGTGTGCCGAGCTTTCTTAAGAAATAGAAGAGAAACGTTCGTGTGTATGTACGAATTACATTCTCTTTGTAGTGATTGTATTATAGTATGTTATATTATAGGAAATTATTATATTATTTTATCGTAGGAAATTTATTTTATTATTGTATTTTTTATATTAATAATTATATTACATTTTATACATTATATTATAAATATATTTCTATTCTAAAATTATTATATTATTTTATTATAGGAATATTATAGGAAATAATTTATAATTGATCAGTTTCAGACGTAAAACAAACGTCCTTTTCATTTTATAACAAAGAAACTCGACACATGTGAAAATACAGCGAATCATAAAACGTAGAAATTTACGAATCTTAAAACTTTGCGCCCTAGTAAAGAAATGGTGAAAAGGGGCTGTGATATTGCTATCACGAAATTTTCTCCGATATTCCATCTAAAATGCAAATGAAAATTGCACTAACAAACTTTCGGTCTCGATAATCCCCGTATTTACTTAACTAATTCAATTTTGCCGTCGAATGGCCGCAATTTGTTCTAGTAATTAAGATTTACGTGTAATGTCAGTAATCAGGGCTAAAATTTCAATCGAAACGCTGCATAAAAATGATTTCGCTATTATTGTTTTATACCGGAACTTGATCGTGGAATTTAAACTAACAAAAACTAATTGAACGACCAACAACAGCAATTGGTTTAAACGACGATATATTCAATTTAAAGTTCTACTCGACGCAGAACGCGAGCAATAACAGGGAAATAAATTTTCAATTTTTAAATTATACGGTAAAACAAGTGTGTGAAGCGATCAATTGTTATTTCGTGGCGTGTGAATCGGTGCATAAATCGGTGTATATTAAAAACGAGGTCGTCGACGTTTTAACGGTGTGTAATATTCGAGACGGTATGTTATCCGAAATGGTGACGATGCGCATAAGTTAACGAAGTTCGAAGTTGTAACCGAGCCAACTGTGTCGGCCGATTTCCCGAATAAATTGGGATTATTCTATCATTCTGTCGGGCGACAACTCTATCATAAAAAACAGGGTCAGAGGCAGAGATGCAGAGAGAGAGAGAGAGAGAGAGAGAGAGAGAGAGAGAGAGAGAGAGAGAGAGAGAGAGAGAGAAGAGAGAGTGGGGGGATAGACAGGGGATGGAAGGTGGGAAGTTTCACTCGTTGGCAGCTCGACGACACTTGTAATAAACGTATTATTTTAGATTAAAGAGGGATGATAAATTTTCAGTATGTCATATATCATCGGCTCTGTAAATAAAATAAATTCTCCTGGTGGTCCTGGAAACATAATCCATGATTAAATTAACGACCGATAACAATAATAATCTTTCGAATATCGTAGAGATAAAATTAATAACAAAAATATTGTCATTTTCACCGTGGTTGCTTATTAAATACGACGGTATATCGCTTAAGTTAATAAGTTGATCGTTTCTAGCATGCAACTTTTGCCGTACGCCGACTTGTGATATTCCAGATGTTCTTTAAACACCAACGCTAGATAATACGAACGAGTTACGAGGAGAAACGATCCAGCGATCGACTATCTGCATCGAAAGTTTCGAAACAAGAGCGTGGGATCGTGCAAATCGGCCGTATTGTGTTTGCGAAATTAACCGGCGCATTATCGTCGCGCATTTACGCTTTAATTAAGCTATATACGAGTAAAGATAATAGCCGATTAATGTTGCAACGTTATTTGGACATACGTTGGTTTCACAGAATAGCGAAAAAATGCTCTCTTAAATTCAACCAATGAACGATGTATGGTATATAAATTAACCACGTGCACAGGTGTTGCCGCGCCAAATGCGTTCGCCGATTCGTGGAAATAAATCATTATGACTCGTGTTCCCCGCATCCTGCGATGCTATCGTTCCACAAAATCTAACCTCGTGTATCACGATATTTTTCGAACCGGTTTTACCCCTGTGTAATCCATCCCCTACTACACTAATTTACCTACGAAATTTAACGGACCGTCTTTTTACGTTGAATCACGTTGAAACCGTGTCGGTCTTCTATTAATTTTATAACGATTCGTACTATTCGTTAATTTTTCAATTAATAGAGTATTTCAGTCGGTATGCTAAGCATCGATCCGCGCTTCAACAGTCTGTCAACTGTTAAAATGTTCTATTCTAATCTCTGGTATAATCCATAAATAAATTTGTGCGCAGCACGTGCGATTTCGAATAGGTGAAGCGACGTTTGTGAATAATAGATAGGCACGACTGAATGGTGCAAGAATATTCCCCGAATACGATCAGTCGATGTCATAGAAAGTTAGCGAAGCGCGTGCTAGTAGCGGCCACGTCAAATGTATCGGTTAATTCAGGCAAATAAATCGCAATTATTCGTTGGTGGGCTCACGCGATTCTGTCGTTATAACGGAGAAACCACGTGCTCCGTCTTATTCGCTAACGCGACCACCGCACCGTCCTTAAATTAATCGCACACTCGCCCCGTCGAAGACGATGCATCTCGCATGCAACAACGATACATCTATTAGTCTTCGTTGATCGATTTAACGTTTTAACGGCGAACACGATAGAAAACCTCGTTACCGTCAGCTTTGAAAATAGAACGCAGCGCGACGACCAATGTCGCATACGCTTGTTCGCAATCTATCCTGTGCATCTATGCAAATATTTTTTTCTCAGAAATCTATGCGTGCTGCTTCTTTCTCAACGTGCAATTAAAACGAAATGCCCGAAAAGATGATCTCGCGTGTTTTACGATAAAATTGCGTGGCGAAAAGATTTTCATACGCCGCGACCAATGCTCGCTATTAAAAATACACGCATATCCTCGCGCACGTGAAAATAGAAGTTTCTATTATTTAGAAACAGTCAAGTTTTTAACAAATAGAAATTCTTATACGATATACAAATTCACATACAAATCTGAATACAAGTTCTGGTTTGTTGTAATCTGCCTTTAAACAAGATAGAAGAAATACGCAACGTTGCTAATGTCGATGATTCATTCGCTGTACATACAACTTTATGCAACTGTATGAACAAAGCGTGGTACAGCGATGTTGCAGCAAAATCCATCGGTCAGATTGCACGAATATTTCCTCTAAAATTCTACGTGTGTCAACGGTTACGATCATGTTCATAACTTCAAACGTTGTTCCAGCATTTCCGGAAAATTAATTTCTAGAATCGCGACTATTCGTAAACAAAATTCAGCTCGTAATTGAATATAGTAAAGTCTTTGACTTGCGATTAAAGAAACATCTCCTGGATAATTATCAACGTTTATCGCGACGTTACGTTTTCCTTGCCTTGCAAACTACTTACATGTAACGTGTTTGCTTCGGTTTCGCTGTTTGCTTCTGTAAAATATAAATGTCATTTGCGGTCTGAAAAATTATTTCATCGCGAGAGAATACAACGCAAGCAAATATCGCCTGGATCCAAGTAAGAAACAACTCGAGTCATTGTACGAAACAAACGACTAATGGAAATCATTCATTGGGTGAATTTTTTATGAAAAATGATATGTATATTTTTCAAAAGACAAATACCTCGTTAAAAATAAGGGTAAACATTTGTTCAAAAGTTTTAAACGATACGTATGTAACAAGTTGTATTTAAATTTGGAAAAAATCCCAGTTCTAGTAATAAGTTTATTATTAATATTAATATAAGATTGTTATTAATATTGCGATAAAATACAAGTGTATATACGTTTTTAACGATTCGCTAATATTTGTCGATTTACGTTACGTAATATTTGTCAGGATCAAAATGAAACAGGAAATAGTCGTTGTAAAAATGCGCGTGATAAAGCATCAGGTAATTTTATTACCAGTTCGATTAAACTTTGATAAACTGTTGAACGAAACTCGTGTTCATACAACATCTTTCACTCAAAATAGCATCCCGATCAACCTATCGAACCTTCCTCTATCCACTCGGGTAACACCTGTTTGACACTCCCGTAAAATGCATCATCGCTAATTGAAATCACAGCATGTTACAAAGCCGCAACAGTGGTTCTCAAACTGCTTGCTTTCCATTATCTTACCTTCGTTGCGCTTACCATTTAAAAATGACAAATGAAAGATTTTTACGTTCAGTTCGATATCGAATTCCATGGAAATAACGCTTTTATTCGACTAAGAAAGGAATTTATCTCAACGAAACGTGTAATTAAAACGTGTATTTTTTAGCTCGCATAAATTACATCACATTTCACCCGCGTTAGAGTCGATACACAGAATCTACACTGTGATCTTAGGAAGTGAAATTTCGTGAGAATTTGATTTCATCGGTTGGAACAGCATGGCCAATTAGCAATCACCGAACGACCGCATCGTTCGAATTTTGGCCAGTGACAGCAATACACGAGGGTAAACAATCGACGAGGGTCGCTCGCCGAATGGAACGCGTCGGATTTGTAGGGACGTCGGGAGATGGCGATTATACGCGCGCGATTACGCGCGATAGCGGTGTCAGGATCTCGCTGGAAA